>NW_028227259.1:134053988-134576488 GCF_978045245.1 Mus caroli | reverse complement strand
ATAAAGTATTTATGTAATCCTCTACAATTTCAAATACACAGGTATCAAACAATTAAAAATCATTTTTAAAAAATGGAGCCTGGGCTGGAGAGATAGTCAACTGGTTAAGAGCACTTGCTGCTGTTTCCGAGGACTTGAGTTCAACTCCCACCCCATATAAGGTTGCTTACAATTGCCTGTAGTTCCAGCTTCTAACACCCTCTTCTGGGCTCCAAGGGTACTGCACATTCACTGGAGTATATATACACACATATTCGGGAAAGGGAGGAAACAGGGAGGCATAAATTAAAAAAATTTAAAACTGAGGTAAAATTTTATAACATGATGGTACCATCTGGTCTTTTACAGAGCAGTGCACCTGCCTCTGAATTTAGTAAAAAAGAAAAAAAAAAAAAAAAAAGCCTGGGGAATAGTGTGTGTTAGTTTTCCATTCCTGTAGCAAATACCTGAGATATAGCAGCTTTAAAAAGCGAAAAGTTCACGGTTTGGCTCACAGTCTTTGAGGCTTCTGTGTATGGCTGATTGTCCCTATTGCTTTAGGTTGGTGCCTATCATGGTGGCCAAGGATACCTGCTTATCTCATAGGCAATGTGAACAAAGAGTTAGAAATACAGTTGGGGATGTGGCTCAGTGGGTAGAGCACTTACTTACTGTGACTGAAGCCCCAGGTACCATCCCTAGCATCACATAAAACGGGAATGGTTACATGGGCCTGTAATCCCAGCACTCATGAGGTAGAGACAGGAGGATTCAGACTTCAAAGTCATCCTTAGCTACAGAGTGAGTTTAAGGCCATTCTGGCTTACCTGAGACCCTGTCTCAAAAGAAAAAAAAAAAAAAAAGAAGAAGAAGAAGAAGAAGAAGAAGTTGGGGACTGGGGAGATGGCTCAGCATCTAAGAGGACCTGCTAATCAAGCATGAGGACATGAGGTTGGATCCCAGTACCTATGTAAAAAGCCAGCTGTGGCCTCAAGTCTCATGGCAGAAACAAGAGGTTCCCTGGGGCTTGCTAGCCTCCAGACTAGCTTCAGGTTCAGTGAGAGATTCTGTCTCAAAGGCATAAGGCAAAGAGTGACTGAGTAGGATCCTCAATGCCCTCTTCTAATTCCCATGCATACCCCCGCCGCCAACGTAAACATACACTATCCACACATAGACAACACACACCATACACACACACACAGAAGAAAAACAAAACCCATGTACCATGGTATCACACGTCCAAACAATGATGCCACAGTTCTATTTTCATTGTTATATAATTTGCCAAAGTTTACCAGCATGTCATATGTTAAGTTCAAAGACAGTCAACTAGAGAAAGGGGAGAAGAGAAACAGGTAGAGAGAGTTAGGCATGTCTAGACATGTTGGAATATGCCTGTAATCCCAACATTGTGGAGGAGACTGAGCTAGGAGGGTCACTGGGAATTTGAGGACAGCCTGGGCTACATAGTTGACATCCTGTCTGGGGGAAAAAAAAAAACCACAAAAGTCAGGCAAATATAAAGCATCCTTGTTTTGCAAATGAAAAGGTTTAATAGAAATGATAGCATTTCAAGTGGTTTAAACTAAAGAACAAAGTTTAAATGTGTAAAACTATAAGTTGGCTTGGTAACCAAAGTGGAGCCAAAATGGGTGCGCATGTACACTTTCCAATTCACTGAAGAGGGAAAGAAGATTTGAAAGCTCATAGGATTTCAAAAGAAAAATATAGACAAAGCTCACATCTAAAATGGAAAGTGCACCAGGGTAGGTTCACACTTAACAGATTCGAAGACTGGAAGTAAAACATCTGACAGCAGGTAGGTACTCACTGGTGGGAACGGTTGGCTGGATTTTGCTGAAGGATCCCTTGGATAGACAGTGTAGTGCACACCTGTCTGTCATCCAGCACACAGGAGGCTGAGACAGGATGATGCTGAGTTGGAGACAAGCCTGCTCTACACAGCACGTTCCAAGTTAGGTTGGGCTACAGAGTTAAGCCCTGTCTCAAAAACAAAAACAAAACAAAACAAAAACCCACCAGTAACTAATCTGTTAATTACTTAATTAGTTAATTAATGAATTAGTTAAATGGTTAGTTAATTAGTTCGTTGTTGGTTAACCAATTAGTTATTTCATTGCTGGTTAGTTATTTAATTGGTTATTTGTTAATTAACCAATTTAAAATTGGAATGCACACATACATCTAACAATATATTTATTTTCTAAGAATGCCCTTTATGGGGCAGGTGAGATGGCTCAGTGCATAAAGGGGCTTGCCACCAAGCCTAACAACAAGAGCTCAATCCTGGAATGACCAGAGAGGAAGGAGAAAATTGACTTCTGCAAGTTCTTATCTAACCCCTACACATATGCACATAACCATGTGTGCATATGTATGTGTGTGTGTGTGTGTGTGTGTGTGTGTGTGTGCAAATAAAATAAAAAATTTTAAATGTTTAAAGTGCATCTTACATATGTAGTTGCACAATGATATTTGTGGGAATATTGTAATTTCTGAAAGAATGAATAGAATTTCCACTAAAGTTTTCTTCTCAAAGAATTGGTGCATTTAATAAAATGATTGAAAATAACAGGAGTAAGTTTTTAATTAATAATGGTTTCTAAGCAGTGAAGATGGAGATTCTAAACAAATAACTAAAAAGAGGACTTTTAAATAGTGTTAAATGTACAGACAGCCCCCAACTTACAAAATGCTTAGATGTATAACCTTCCAGTTTAGTTTTTCAGTTTTATGATGGTATGTGTACACACCCATGCAACAAATTGATTTTTCACTTTCAATATAGTACTCAATAAACTCTGCGAGAGACCCTACAATGTGTTATAAAACAGGATTTGTGTTAGGTTGAGTGTTCTGAACACATTTAAGATAAGTAAGCCAGGTTAAGCTGGGACCATTTATAAATTAAGGGAATTAGGTACAGCTTCCACTTAAGCTATTCTCGAATAGAGGATATTCAATGGTTGGTCTTAATTGACAATTTTACACAATTTACAATCTCCTGGGAAGAGAATATCAATGAGGGGTTGTTCTGGATAAGATTAACCTGTGGGCATGTCTGCAGAGATTGTCTAGATTGTGTTAACTGCAGTGGAAACACCCTTCCTGAAAATGGGCGGCACCATTCCCTAGGCAGAAGGTCCTAGAGTGTAACAGTGTAAGAGCAAGCCAAACCCAAGCATCCATGCATTAGTCAATTGCTCTGTGCTCTTGCCTATGGATGTGACTAGATGCTGCATCCATATTTCTGCCTTGACTTCCTCACCATGATGGACTCTAACCTAGAATTATGAGTGATTCTCCCCTGAGATGCTATCACAGCAAAAAATAAATAAAACTGGGACAAGAGGCAAAGCCATCGTGAGCTGAAGAGCACCTGTCACCCATGGCATAGAAGCTATTCAATGGATATGCTTCTATTTATATGTTTAAAAAAAAACTCTAGAAGAACACCACTAACTCAGCTTGAGCAGTGACATTCCACCGACTGAAGAAGTGGGCAATGTGTATGGAGGGGTTTGTATAAATATCTTCTGCATTGCTACATTTTTTTTTCTTGATAAAGCATTTGTCTGGGCTTTGTCCTGGGTTTAGCTTTAGTTTAGTTTAGGAAGTGTGGGGGTCAGGAGAGGGAAGGCTAAAGAAATGACTCAGCAGCTAAAAGCACTTGCTTACTCTTGCCACACATAGGTTGAGCAACTCACTACACCCAGTAAAGACAGTTCTGGGGATGCGAACTCCCTCTTCTGGACTCTGGGGTCACTGTGAGCAATGTAGTGCACATACAGAGAAGTAGACACACAATACACACACACACACACACACACTTTTTTTTAAATTGACTCTTTAAGGGAAAAAGCCAGATGAGAGCTGGCATTCCCTCTCTGCTTCTTGATCTGCCCTAGTTTGAGGCTTCAAGGCCACATGTGCCCACCACCATGAACTCTGGCATACCTTCTCAGCCATGATAAAGTATAAATCTTTCAAACTGTGAACCAAAAATAAATCCTCCCTTAAATTGTTTGTGTAAGATGTCTGTCATATCAGTGAGAGATGTAACCAATGCACACTCTAAAGGGATTATTGATGCTCAGTAGAGCATGAATATATGGATATATGATATAAATGAACTATATCAAAACTCAGTAGAGCTTCCTAGCTACTAAATAGTGTTGCATGCTGTGACAGTCAGATGCCCTAATACCACCTGGGCATAGAAGGCCTATTCACCACAATCCTAGACCTTCTTTTCAGATCTCACTTAACATCATCATTCCTAAATACTCCCTGATGACCTGGTTTCATTTCTGTTGATGTGATAAATACACAGATGAAGAGCCATTTAAGGGAGAAGGAAGTTGATACAGCTTACAATTCTGCATTACAACCCATTGTAATGGAGAAGGCAGAGTGGCAAGAGCTTAAAGCAGCTAGTTTTATCACATTCACAGTCAAGACCAGAGAGAAACAAATGCACCCCTGCTACCTGCTTGCTACTGCTCAGCTAGCTTTTTTTTTTCACTAAACACAGTATTCTTGTCTAGGGAATGGTGCCACTCACAGTGAACTGGACCTTCCCACATCAATTACTTATCAAATCAGTCCTCTACGAATATGTCCATAGGTCAACCTGATGAAGACAATTCCTCAATTAAGACTTTCACAACTGACACCATTAAGTCAAGTGATTCTAGGTTGTGTCAAGTTGATAGTTTAAAACTACACATCACACCTGTGATCATAATTACACAGGGTTCCTGAATTCTGTGAGTCACTTTAGCAAATTATTGACCTTGGGGGAAATCATGAAAACCCTCAAATTTATAGCAAGTCTGTGAACCATGTCAGTGGCCTGAGAGTCTGAACTTGATATTCTGTGTTCTGTGTTTGTTATGTATTTGTGTATACCAACAATTCTGATTAATGCCTAGTTGGGGCCCAAACAGAGTAACAATCTCTTATTTCTTTTGAGGTAGACATAATAGTTTTCAGTGAAAGACTAGCTAATGTAGACCATTTCATATAACAAGATGATGGAATGTATGATGTAAATATCAGACAAAATATAATTCAAGGTAAGAGTTATTAAACAGAACAGAGAGTCATTTAGTCTGGGCAAAAAGTGCAACCAACCATGGAAATTTCTAGAATGTACCATTCTGCAACAAATAACCTAACAAGAAATCAATTGGAATACTATTAGGAATCATATGGGAACTCACTTAAATACCAAGTTACAAAAATATGTGTGCACCAAAATCAATACCTTTCTCCCTTATGAAAATAACAAGGTATGAAATATAATGGAAGCTAAGGTATTTTTTTCATTTGCAATAGAAATAAAATGTTCAGTCTATATGGACAGAAATTTAAGACTCTCTTAAGATACATAAAAGAACCCTGGTATAAAAAGAAAAGAAAAGAAAGGAGCATGCCTTGTTAATCTTTTTAAAACAATAGCAGAGCTCCCTAAATTAACTTCAAAGTGATGACAATTGGGACCCCAGTGGGATTCTGTTATGGTCCATGGCAACTGTCAACTTAATAAGATCTAGAACCACCTGAGAGATGAACCTCTGGGTGCATCTATGAGGAATTATCCTGATTGAGTTAACCAAGGTGGTAAGACTCACCCTGAATGGGCAGCACCATTCCATGGACTGGAGCCCTGGACTGAATAAAATGGAGAAAAGGTGGACTGAGTACCAGCATTTGCCTCTCTCTGCTTCCTGACAGCAGATATAACATGGCCAGCACCCTCATGCTGCCTCCTCCACTATGAGGGACTGTACATTTGAACTGTGAGCCACAGTCCACCCTTCCTTCCTTAAATTGCAAACTTTGTCAGGTATTCTATAATAGCAGCAAAAGAAGCTAAGACATTTATATTAGAATCTGATCAAAAGGTTCTAGAGTTCACCTGCAAGACTCATTATTTATGAAGGTAGAAGAATGAGCTTTACTTGGTATTAAATATACATTAATTATATGGCCATTGAAGATGTGGATCTTTCTATAATTGTCATAGTAATTCAGGAAAAAAAATTAACTACTTGGGATTTATTATCGGATTCAATATTTCCTTTTGAAATACAGTCTCCAAAAGGGAAGGACACACTCTCTCTCTCATTTTTGACCTCTTAATTTCTCCTTTATTCCCCTTCCCTTCCTCTTTCTCTCTCTCCTCCTCCCTCTTTCTTCCTCCCTCTCCCTCTCTGTAATTCCAGCACTCAGGAAATGAGGGCAGAGGAATCATGAGTTCAAGGTCATCCCCTGCTACAGAACTAGTTTGAAACCAGCCAAGTTATGTGAAATCCTGTATCAAACAAACAAAATACCATTGTGGGGGAAAGCCAGTAAAATAGTTGGCTACATCTATAAATGAAAAATAAACTTGCTTTTAAAAATCACTAATAATCATAGAACTATTGATATAAGAGTTTAAGATGCCCCATTAGATTGGCATGATTTAAAACTATGGAGACAATCCAGTATGAGAATATATGAACGTGTATCCTCTTTGAAAGTAATAGCCAAATATATGCCCCCACCCCTACCTGAGGTCTTACAATGATAGCTGCTAATGTTTTGTTTTTTTTTTTTTCAGCAGTATGGTCCCAGTAGGTTGATGATGATTTGGGGAGATGGTGTGTAGGCTCCAGAAGGAGGGTAAATATGATCAAAATACTTCATACATATGTATTAAATTCTCAGCGAATAATATTTTTTACATCCCAAGACATAAATCAAATTTCAAAACAGCCTGTCCAACATAATACCTTTTATTCAAAGTCATATACAGCTAAATTTTGTGCATATGGCCTAGAAATTTCTTTCATAGAAAAATAGTTAATAAACAAGGCATTCAAATGTTCACAAAAAATATTCATCCTAGAGTATTTTCAGCAGTGCTATTGAGAATAGCTCCAAACTGTAAACTACCCAGATGCCCATCAATAGTAGCCTGGATAAATAAATTATGACACAGACTGAGAACATGCCACATCAGTCGTGAACAACTGGGCAGGGGTGGATCTTTACAAATTACATGAGAGAAGAATGATAAAGACAAATTCACCTTCATGTTTATATATAATGAACTTAAAAACAGACCAAGGTAGCCTCTGTCACCAGAAGTCATCATAGGGGGAAACATGGCAGCATGCAGGTAGATATGGTGCTGGAAAAGAAGCTGAGAATTCTACATCTTGATCAGGCAGCAGAAGTGAAAGCCACCCTATGCCTAGCTTGAGCATGTGAGACCACAGAGCCTGCCCCATAGTGACATACTTTCTGCAATAGGCCACACCTACTCTAACAAGGCTCACCTCTTAATCCTTCTAATCCTTTCAAACAGTCCCACTCCCTGATGACTAGGCATTCAAATATATGAGCTCATGGGGGTCATTCTCATTCAAAGAGCCAACTGCTCTTAGCCTTCATCAGAGAAGCTTCTTACTGATGCCAGAAGATGGGGAGATGCACAGCAAAAAGCTGTCTTCTGGAAGCAACATAGCCATTGTGCTCATGAACCCATTGCAGCTGTGGTTATCTGCACAAAACCTGCACAAGGCACCATCAACATTTCATCAAAGATGGAAGATGAGCTCATTAGAGCCCACATCTCTACCAAGGGACTCCTGCAGTTAATGGTTGTTGGGGGAGGAAGGGTCATTTTTCTGAGTCATTGATAAATAGACACCACCACCACCACCCTCAAGCAAGTCATTCTAACCTCAATGGACCACACAGAAAAAGAAAATATGAAAGCGGGGGTGGGGGAGATTTTATGAGAGAGAGGGGAAGAGCTGTCTTAGGGTTCCATTGCTATGAAGAGACACCGTGACCACGGCAACTCTTATAAAGAAAAAGACTTAACTGGGGCTGGCTTACATGTTCAGAGGTTCAGTCCAGTATTGTCATGGTGGGAAGCATGTCAGAACCCAGGCATTCTTGGTGCTGGAGGAGCCCAGAGTTCTAAATCTTAATCCATAGGCAGCAAAAGGAAACTGTGTGACTGGGTGTAGCTTGAACATATATAACCTCAAAGCCCACCTCCTTTACAACACACTTTCTCCAACAAGACCACACCTCCTAATAGTGATCCTCCCTATAGGTCAAGCACTGAAACACATGAATCTATGGGGGCCAAACCTATTTATACTACCACAGGAGGACAGAGAGGGATGGGGGTGGAAATGACTAAACCTTGCTATATAAATGTACTTAAAAACAAAATAAATCTCTGGCTAGAGAAGTGGCTCTACAGTTAGGAGCACCAGTTCCCAGCACCTACATGGGGTAGTTCACAACCACCTGTAACTTCCAGGGACTTAATGCCCTTCTCACTTCTCCATGGGCACTGCCTGAATGTACACACATACACTCAGATACATACACATAAAATAAAATGAAACAAATCTCTTTTTAAACAGTTAGAAAATAAATAAAAGTAAGGAAGTGGAACAATTAACTAATAAAAATAAGCACTGGAAAGCTCATCAGATCACAGGGTCAACAGGTCAGAAAGCTATGGAGACACTTTTCTCCCAAAAGACTGTTAGTGAACTGGAGTTCATAAAAACAGCATCTATCCAAAGGCTAAGGTGCTGGGCAATTTCTGTTGATTCTGTTATTGCTGAAGCTAATCCCAAAATTCATTTTAAGAAATGAATTTATTAGAGGATTATTGAAATACAACCAACTGCATGTAAAGTTCTAGACTGCTTCAAACTAAATGCATACATACGCACATACACACAAACATACACATACATATATACACATATACACACATATACACAAATACATACAAACACACATATATATAACCATGAACATACACACAAATACACACTCATATGCACAAATACACATACACACATATACACAAATACATACATACAAACCACACACATATACATACAAATGCTCACATATGTACAAACACACACATATATACACACACACGTACACAAACACACATACAGACACATAACACACACACACAAACGTGTGGTGGATGATTTTGAAATTCTGGTTTTCCAGCTTTCACCTCCCAAGTATTGGGAATGTAGATAGATCTGTACCACCATGGTTTATGCCATGGTGGGGATGGAGTTTCATGCCTGCTGGTAAACACTCTACCAACTGAGCCCCAGATCCTAATTTGATAAGCTTTTATTTATGTATATACTCATATCACATCAGATGGCAAATGTATCTATATCCCTTCGTTATTCCTTCCTTTCACCTTCCCAATTGTCTCCCCTCACCTGCAAGAATCATGATAGTTGGAATTTGGGGGACATGGATTTTTTTTATGTCCCCTTATTTGGCTTCTGTGGGGAACAGAAGGAACAAGGTCTTATCTATCTCAGACTGCCTATGTAGCCAAAGATGACCTTGAATTTACAGTCCTCCTGCCTCCACCTTCTCATGAGCCACATCTGCCTCCCTAGTTTCCTTATTCCTTATCTCTGTACAGTTACAGAGATAAAGAGAGAAGTATAATCTTGGAAAGTTCTGGAAACTTCCAGAGGTGAAGCTTAGCTGAAAGGAGTTACTGGGAACAAGTCCTCCACATGTCTCTCCCTCTCCCTTCCCCTCCCCCTCCCCCCCTCTTCCCTTCTCTCCCTCCATCTCTCCCTCCTGCGATTTCCAGTCCACCGATTTCCAGTCCACGGTGAGGTAAGCAGCCTCTCCCACTGCCCCTGCTGCCATGATGCTCCCCCTCATCACAGGCCCATAAGGGCTGAAACCTCTGGAAGCCTGAGTTGAAGTAAATTCTTCACAAAGATGTGAAAGCAGAAGTGTGAGGGGCATAGCTGGGAGGAGAGGGAGACCAGCCCAGTGAGAGATGGACGAGAGGGTAATGGAGCAAATATGACGAAAACACAGTATATATAGGTATAAAAATGCCATGACACCTAATTATATATAATTAACATATGCTAAAATTAAACAAAAACATTTAGGAGCCATCAAGATGGCTTAGCAGGTAAAGGTGTTTGCCACCAACCTTGTCCACATCCCTGGAACCCACATGGTGCAAGGAGAGAATTGACTCCAGCCAACTCTCCTCTGTCTTCACGAGTGTGCTGTGGCAGTGTGCCTCCCCCATACAAATAAATAAGTGTAAAAATAAATACATAATAAGTGCTTAAAGGGTTTTTTTAATTCCTTCCTAAAGTTGCTTTTCTCAGGACTTTTGTTACTGAGAGGAGAAACAAAGAGAGCCGTTGAGTCTTCAGTGTGTTATGTTAGTGATTTAAATTTAATTATTCAAATGTAGTTGCAATTAATAGTCATGTTAGAGTCTTTGTATGAAGATACATTCAGCTGTTTAGCTAAATATCTAGCTTTTAAATGAGTTAAATATCTAGAAATGGAAAGCATGAGATAAAACAGATACATGTTTGACTGTGTGAAAGTTTGCCAAATTGTTACATAAAGCAACTGGAATATTCCATATCCCCCCTCCCAGAATGTGCTACCCACATTCAGGGTTCCTTTCCTTCTCAGATAAAACTCTCTAGAGACACCCTCACAGGCACATCTAGAGGTGTGTCTTCTAGGTGGTTCTAAATGCAGTCAAGTTAACCATGAAAGTTAACATTTTAATTTTGTTATTAAATTTAATTTTTAATATAGTTCCAGTAGCCCCACTCTGCCCAAAACACCTGCCATTTGCTCTTCCCTCTTTTTAAAAAAGTATATGTATCAGTGTTTTGCCCGTATGTATGTCTTTGCATCATGAGCGACCCTGGTACCCAGGGGAGCCAGAAGAGGGTAGGTATCCAGTTCCTTGGGATTAGATTTACCAATGGTTGTGAGCCTTAGTGGCCATAGGAGCATGAAGGCTGCTTGTTCACCTCCAAGAAAAGAGATTCCCAGCGGTCAGCACTCTTTCTCTTTGTCTTAATCACTGTTCTGTTGCTCTGAAGAGACACCAAGACGTATACAAGAAAGCATTTCATTGTGGGCTTGCTTATAGTTTCAGAGGTTTAGTTCATTCAGAGGTTTAGGTGCTACATAAAAACACATACAGATATACATACATACATACATACATACATACATACATACATACAGACTGACTGACTCTGGCTTGGCAAGGGCTTTGGGAACCTCAAAGCCCACCACCACCACCACCCCACCCCCAGTGATCCATTTCCTCCAGCAAAGCCACACTTTCAAATCCTTCTAATCCTTTCAAATAGCTCCATTCCCTAGTAACTAAGCATCTAACTCTATAAGCCTGTGGGGGCTTTCTTATTCTAAACACCACACCCTTTCTATTCAGACTGGTATTCTAGCCCATGAGCTGGCACTGCCCACATTCGGGGCTCACCTTTCCTTCACAGTTAAAACCTCTCTGGAGACACCCTCACAGACACATCATGTGGTGTCTCTCAGTTGGTTCCAAGTCCAGTTAACAATGAAAGTTAACCATCACAAGCACTGTTCTGGAAAGATTCGAATGGGATAATTCACACTAGAGAAAAGAAAAACTTGTTCTGACATTGGTTCCTGGGTCTGGAGAGATGGCTCAGTGGTTAAGAGCTCTTGATATCCTTAGAGAGGACCCAAGTTTAGTTCCCAGCACCTACATAGGGCAACTCTCAAGTCCTCTGTAACCCCAACTCCAGGCGATCCAACACCCTCTCCTGGCCTTGGATGTGCAAGGATCGCATCTATACACATACCCACTGACACGTGTGTATACAAATAAAAATCTTTTCAAAATGGAAAAAGTGTTCCTACCCGTGAGATCAGTGGAAAGAAAACAAACAATGTTATTGTCACAGCTTTCTCCCACATGTATAGTGTCACTTTTGAGGAGGTAGGTGTAAAACAGCTAGGCGGGGTGGGGGGTACAGCAGCTTGTCCTGCTGTTCGATTGTTTAAACATTAATTCCAGTTCCTAATGCATAATTACAACCTGGGTATGACCAGAGAAGGATGCAAAGACTCCTTCATCACTATGATGGGGATGGGGGTGGGGAGCCTTGCAAACTTGACAGGCTGAGTTTGAACCCCAGAACCTACCATGGCACACATCCAAAATCATAGGGGGATGAGACAGAGAGACAAGCAAACTGTCGTGCGTGTATAAATTGTAATGTGAGCCAAGGACAGAAATAAATGAGGAGAGAAAAATTAAAGAGGAACAAGCTTGGGTGAGCAGGGAAGGATGGGTAAGATCTGAGAGGAGTTGGGGGAAGGAGGTGAAAATATAAGATCAAACTACACTGTATAGCTGTCTCAAAGGCTAGGAAAAGAGATGGAGAACCGGAAAGTCATAACACAGGCCAAAGAGATGGCTTATCAAATTGAAGTGCTTGCTGCACAAGCTTAAGGACCAAAGCCCAGACTCCCAGAACAGGAAAAGCCAGGGTGGTCATGTGTGCCTATAACCCCAGCATTGTGGGAGGCAGAGACAGGAGGCATAACCTAGCTCCGGGATCAGTAAGAAACTTTGTGTCTTAGTCAAGGTTTCTATTCCTGCACAAACATCATGACCAAGAAGCAAGTTGGGGAGGAAAGGGTTTATTCAGCTTACACTTCCATACTGCGTTTATCACCAAGGAAGTCAGGATTGGAACTCAAACAGGTCAGGAAGCAGGAGCTGATGCAGAGGCCATGGAGGGATGATTCTTACTGGCTTGCTTCTCCTGGATTGCTCAGCCTGCTCTCTTATAGAACCAAGATTACCAGCCCAGAGATGGTCCCACCCACAAGGGGCCTTTCCCCTTGATCACTAGTTGAGAAAATGTCTTATAGTTGGATCTCATGGAGGCATTTCCTCAACTGAAGCTTTTTCTGTGATAACTCCAGCTGTGTCAAATTGACACAAAACTAGCCAGTACACTTTGTCTCTGTGGAATAAATTGAGACTGACAGAAGACGCTTGATGCTTCCCTCTGACTTCCAGACGCTTACGCATGGACACATGCACTTCCCCACACATGTGCATACTACACTAATACCACATTCACACATGAAAACACTAAATGTACACACACAAACACACACACAAAGACAAGACACAAAGGCATCCATGATCACAAATGACTGTGTACTCAAGTGAATGGAAGTTGTCTAGGGCTAAGTCTGGAGAGATGGTTCCGCTGTTAAGAGCACTTCCTAATCTTTAGACAACCTGGGTCGGTTCCAGCAGCCATGTTGGGTGGTCCAGGAGATTCACAGCCCTCTTCTGGCCTCTGTGCTCACTCACATGTACATTCTCTTAATTAAAATAAAGCAAATAGGGCTGGAGAGATGGCTCAGCGGTTAAGAGCACTGACTGTTCTTCTGAAGGTCCTGAGTTCAAATCCCAGCAACCACATGGTGGCTCACAACCATCCGTAATGAGATCTGGCACCCTCTTCTAGAGTGTCTGAAGACAGCTACAGTGTACTTACATATAATAAATAAATAAATCTTTAAAATAAAGCAAATATTTAAGCAACCAGTCTGGAAAGGCTACATACTATAGCAATACCATGGAAAAGGAAAAACGAGAGTGAGAGAAAGAGAGAGAGAGAGAGAGAGAGAGAGAGAGAGAGAGAGAGAGAGAAGACAAAGAGAACCTGGGACTAAGTAAAGCACTGGCCCTCTTTCAAGACAGTGAAAGCATTCTCTATCCTACTGTAACTGTGGGTTCATAACAATATGCATTTCTGAAAACTCACCAAACAGCACCCATGTTTACTTGAATGAGTGCCAATTTTTAAAGTAATTAATTGATTAATTAAAAAGTAATTAATGTTGGGTTTTTTAAGCTAACTCTCAATCATTAGATTTTACCATGGAAGACTCAGGAGCCAGATGCGGGGGTGAAGGCCTGCTAGCTCAGAGAGGCAGAGAAAGCACCCAGCTGACCTTCCTCCTCAGCTGATAACCTGCCAGGAATGACCCTCTCTCACACCATCTCAAAAAAAAAACAAAAACAAAAAACAAAAAAACTTCCTTCAAACTGAATGTCCCTCCCTTCTACTTCCTGTGCATCTCCTTCCAACTCCCTCTTATTCTCTCTGCTTTTTCTTAATAATCCTATGTTTACTTCCTATCAACTGGTTGCTTCTCTGCCTCTTGACCTGTGATTGACTTTATTTCATCCTGTTTACAGTATTCAGGCAGAAAGCTCTTGGATTAAAAATGTGTCCTGAGGCTGAGCCACATCCCAACCTAAAACAGGTTTTTCAGATAAAAAGCACAATCTTGGGGCTCACGGTGTGATCAAATATCCTGAGATAATTTAAGGCTGGGGGGCATGGTGATGCAAGCCTGTAATTCCAGAAGCAGGAAGATCATTGGTTCAAGTTCATCATCCTCAGCTACAAAGGCTAAGGCCAGCCTGGGCTACATGAGACAATACCCCCCCCCAGAAGCATTTAAGAGCTCAAACAAATCCTAGGAAGGGATCCAAAGAGAAACAAGTTCATTTGTACTGCAGGCATATAAAATGACCTCACTGAAGAGGGAAGGAAGGAAGTCAAACGCAAATAGCTTTGGAAACAGACCCGCTGTGTGAAGCTAAATGCAATGAGTGCTGGGCACGAGCACCACAGTTGATGCGCAGATGATGAAGTCAGCTCCTGTGGGTCCATGACGTCATGGTTCTCCAGACACTGTGGATATATTGGGCCTCATTAAATAAATGGACAGTTGATGGTCAGAGCCAAATTGCTCTGCGTTTGGAGGAGGAGGAGTCTAGAGTTTAGCAGAAAGAGAGGATTCTAAAATGATCCATGTAGTACTGGACTAGGAAACAACACAGATCAAAGCTTAAGTCAGGATAATTATATGTAGAGATGTGTGTGGATTGGATATATGTGGGGCTTGGTGTACACTCACGTTTCTTGGCCCTCTTAGCTGAGAGGGCCTAGAAATCATCATTGCCCCATAGCAACAAGCACATCTAGCATTCACATCTTGGCTTGTGATCCCCTTCTCTAACCAAAGAAACCAGGACAAGGGTCTGGGGAGATGGCTTGGTCAGTAATGTGTTTGCTATGAATCATGGGGACCTGAGTTTGATTGCTGCAACCTACATTTAAAAAAAAAAAAAAAGCTAGGCATGATGGTGCACGCTTGTAATCCTCTTCATAGGGAGATGAAGAGAAGGGTACCTCTGGGATTTGGCAGACAGCCAGTTCATGTACCTGATGAGATTTAAGACAATGAGGAGACCCTATCTCAAATTAAGCAAGGTAGAAGGCATCTCAGGCTGACCTCTGACATCACAAGTGCTTGAATATGGACACACTCATGCATGAGAGTGCACATGCAAAAGCACCAGAAAAACAAACAAACAGACAAACCAGGCCAGGAATGTGTAAGAAGAGGCTGAGATTGCTGTGGGACATCAAAATTAAACATTGCTGTAGATGGTACCCTTCGAGCTGGTAAAAAACAATCCAAAGAGCAGAGTTGTCCCCATCACGGTACACTGTATGTGTTACTTTTGCCCACAAATCTTGGCTGTTTAGTCTTATGTGTCTCTAAGAAGTCAAATCTTTAGCCTAAAAAATATTTGACCAAATATCAATTAAAAGGGAGACTTTGAACCAGGTAGAATGCTGGCCTGTAATCCTAGCACTCAGGAGTTGGAGGCAGAAGAACCAAGAGTTCAAAGTTATCCTCAGCTACATAGCCTAGGCTACATGGTACCCTGTCTCAGAAAACCCAACTATATAAGTAGGAAACTTAGCATCCAATTAAATACTTGAAAAAATGCCATACTCTGGTCTACTGTTGGGGGGTGGGGCGGTGGTTGTGGAATTCTTTGGATGTCAGAGGGAGTCAGAGGGAGACCATTCCTGTGGGTCACATTTCCTAAAGAAGGGTAGATGTGACCAAGACACCCATCAGACAGTGGGGTGGGGGTACACTGGTAACACCAGCTCTCAATTACTGAAGCAGGAGGATGGTAAGTTTGAGACATAGACAGAGTCTCAAAACAGGGGAGAGGAAAAGAGGGGAGGGGAGGGGAGGGGGGAGGGGAGAGGGAGGAGAGGGAGGAGAGCGGAGGGGAGGGAGGAGATGGAGGAGAGGGGAGGGAGGAGAGGGGAGGGAGGAGAGGGGAGGAGAGGGGAGGGGAGGAGAGGGGAGGGGAGGAGAGGGGAGGGGAGGAGAGGGGAGGGGAGGAGAGGGGAGGGGAGGGAGGAGAGGGGAGGGGAGGGAGGAGAGAAAGAAGAACAGGAGGAAGAAAAGAAAGATCAAATGAATGAAGGAGTGGAGTGTGGAGAGGAGAGAGGAGGAAGGAGGGAGGGGAGAGAGTGGGGGTGAGGAAAAATGAGGGAGGGGAGGGAGGACTGGCTGGTGGCCATGCCTATGATATTGCTACTACTATTTTCCCATTGCCTTACAGTATGCATTATTTTTAAATACTGTTTACTCTTAGCTCTACAGCTCCTTGGATGTGCGACCATCCCATGCCCGCTCCTACACCTTATTAGTTAACGCATCACTGAAGACTCGCGTGCCCTATTGTGCCACACGCTTGTTTAATGCTTTGAGACAGCACTAGACTATAATTGATTTTCTTCGCTGTTACCTTAAATGTTCTCCTCTGCATTTAGAAGACATAATTCACAGGCCTCGCTAGACTTGACAAAGAAATCCATACATTAAAAGAGCCTTTAAAATGCTTTCTTTTTCTGATTCTAACAAGATTCCAAGATTCCTTTTGCTTTGTTTTCACTTTTGTTTTCTTAAGAGTGGGTCTCATATCTCCCAGTCTGGCCTCAAACTTGCTCTGTACCTAAGAGTTACCTTGGACTCCTGATCCTCCTGCTTCCACCTTCAGAGTACTGGCTTTCAGGTGGGTGCTACCAGCATCATCAGCTTGCTAAGATTTCCTGGTACATTGTAATTTTCCCTACATTGAAACTCTCCAGCTAGTCCCAGGTCTGGTAAAGTCTCTCTCTGTCTCTCTCACATACACACACACACACACACACACACACACCTCCCCCTCCCCAGTGTTAATGGGATAAATGCATAAGTCAGTAAAGAAACTGTCCCCTCCTGCCCTCACCAACCCGAAAGGAGGGTGACTTGGTCATCAATACATATTGAGAGAGGACAGTGACACACACACACACCTCCTCCACCCAGAGTCCCAAATATGAACTTGAACTAAAGCCACGAGAACTGAGATGCTATTAACCCCTGTTCAGTTAGGGCAAAACCAAAAACACACACTCCAAGCTCCATACTATTCAAAGGAATCCACCCAACTTTTAAGTAACTTAGTGGTGGTAACAGCCTGAGGTCAGACAAGAGAATCATGAAGTGGAAACTGAGTTTCCTTTAGGGGAATGTAAGAGCCAAAGGTCAGGGCAGATGGCTGTAAAACCATCTTCTAAGCACATGAGGCCATTGCACACAGAAATGCACAGCAGCTGTGGGTTCCTTCTTAGGCCTACAGTAGACCAAGCCAATCAGCTTAGCAGCATAGGTTCTTGGAGCCTACCTCCAGTTGAAGAGTTTTGACAGTTGCAAGATGCCAGGGTGGTGTGGATCCATTTTCTTCCAGGAACTACCCTGTTAAGATGCCCATGTTCAGGTGGATGACTCTACACCCATGCACATAAGGACAACATTAAATAGACTCAGTGGGTTATGAAAAAGGACATGATTTGGAGAAGAGGGTAGCAGGGTAACTGGGGCAAGGGGAGAGCTAAAAAAGAAGAAGGAGCAGAAGGAGGAGACCAAAATGATCAAAATATGATTAATACGTGTGTGAAATAATTCAAGAATGAATCAAAAACCTTTTTGATGCGTTGAAGTTGGAGTACTGGCTCCACTGTAAAGAGAACTAGCTGCTCTCACAGAGGACCTGGGTTCAGTTCCCAACACCTATACCAGACAGTGACAGTCCACAAGCACCTGTAACTTCAGCTCCAGTGTTCTCTTTCTGGATGCAGTGGGCACCTGGCCTCATGTGGACATACCCACAAATATGCATCATTCAAAAACAAAAATAAACCTAAAAAATACAAAGTGGACCAGGGGTAAAAGAAAGACTTTGGTGAGTCCGGGTCAAAGAATTTAGGGTATGGCAAAAGGATATTTTCTACTTTTTTGTCTAGCTCAGCTGTCACGGGTTCTGTGGAGTTGAGGACTCATGCCTTGGCTGCACCTGCAGTTCTGTTCTTCACAGAGGACGAGGCTCTTGACCCTGAGTGTTCACGCTCATTTCCTCCAAGATCATCTCCATTAACAAGCAAATTCAAGTACTTCCTCTCTCTAGTCTCTTGCCTCTCCACTTTTGTGTCCCCTGTCCTCAAAAGCCCTGTCCTTTGGATGAGCCAGTGCAACTGCTTTGGAGAGAAATTTGGCAAAGTTAGCAGAAGAAGAAGGGGTGCGTGTATGTGTGTGTGTGTGTGTGTGTGTGTGTGTGTGTATCTGTGTGTCTGTGTGTATATGTCTATGTCTGTGTATGTGCCTGTGTGTGTCTGTGTGTATGTGTGTGTCTCTGTCTGTGTGTTTGTGTGCATGTATCTATGTGTGTGTCTGTGTGTGTCTCTGTGCATGTGTGTGTGTGTTGATGCCAGTAGTATGCACATTCACATGTGTGGATACACACATATGTGGGGGTGAACATGCTCATGTGCACATGCTGATAGAGGGCAGACCTCAACCACAGATGTCATTTCACACATGCCATCCACCTTATTTGATTCTTTTTAATTTTTAAATGACATTTATTTGTCGTGTGTGTGTGTGTGTGTGTGTGTGTGAGTTCATCATGGCTCTAATGGGGAGGTCAAACAACAACTTGTACAAGTCAGTTCTCTCTTCCTACCACAGGAGTCCCAAGGTTTGAACTCAGGTCATCAAGCTTGGCAGTAAGTGACTTTATCCACTGAACCATCCTGCCAGCCTTCTTACCTTGTGCTTATTACTTTATATCATCGTGGTTGTTGTTGTTGTCTCTCACTGGATCCAGGGCTCACTAAGGAGCCTGACTAATGAGCCCTAGGAATCCGTTCACCCATCCCCACAACTCCAGCACTGAGATTACAAGCATGTACCGCAACACCGAGCTTTAGGTAGGAATTGGAGATTTAACTCAAGTCCTCATACTTCCATGACAAGCACTTTACTGAGCTAACTTCACAGCCCCAGGGTACACTTTTTTTGTCCCAGATATTTTGCTTCTAGAAAATTTATCTTTAGTATATATGCGCAAGTTCATAAGAATAGACTTACAAAGATGGTCATTGCACTATAGCTTATGACAGAGAGGAGGAGTGAAAAAGAAAGAGAGAATGGGAGGGGTGACATTGAGAGGCACCAATGGGGGCACTTGGTTAACTAAATCACCATATGTCTTAGTTAAGGTTTCATTGCTGTAAAGAGATACCATGACCAAAGCAACTCTTTAAAAGGTCATCATTTAATAGGGGCTGACTTACAGGTTCAGAGGTTCAGTCCCATATCATCATAGCAGGAAACATAGCAACATCCAGGCAGACATGGTGCTGGAGAAGGAGCTGAGAGTTCTACATCTTGATCCAAAGGCAGGCAGAAGGAGACTATCCTCTGCAAGCATCTAGGAAGAGTGTCTTTTCTGCACTGGTCAGAGCTTGAGCACCAGTAGACCTCAAAGCCCACCTAATTTCTCCAACAAGGCTACACTTATTCCAACAAGGCCATGCCTCCTATTAGTGCCACTTCCCGTGGGCCAAGACTGTTCAAACCACCACACTACACCATAGAAAAGAATGTTGTCAGGGGCAGGGAAATGCCTGCCCCCATACATACTGGAGGAGCAGCATTCAGACTTCAAAACCCACATAAATTCTGGGTGGGTGTGGCAGCCTTCCAGTAATTCTAACCTTAGAAGATGAAGACCAGGTGTACTGGCTATTTTTGTGTCAACTTGACACAGCTGGAGTTATCACAGAGAAAGGAGCTTCAGTTGAGAAAATGCCTCCATGAGATCCAACTGTAAGGCATTTTCTCAATTAGTGATCAAGGGGGAAAGGCCCCTTGTGGGTGGGACCATCCCTGGGCTGGTAGTCTTGAGTTCTATAAGAGAGTAGGCTGAGCAAGACAGGGGAGGCAAGCCAGTAAAGAACATCCCTCCATGGCCTCTGCATCAGCTCCTGCTCCCTGACCTGTTTGAGTTCCAGTCCTGACTTCCTTTGGTGATGAACAGCAGCATGGAAGTGTAAGCCGAATAAACCCTTTCCTCCCCAACTTGCTTCTTGGTCATGATGTTTGTGCAGGAATAGAAACCCTGACTAAGACACCAGGGATATCCAGAGCAAGCTAGCTAACAAAGTAGATACATGGGTGATCTCTGACTTAGATTAAGAGACCCTGCCTCAAAGAATAGAATGGAAAAGCAATGGGTGATGGTTTCTGACAGCAGCCTTGGACCTCCATAAGCATGTGCACACCCAAACATACACATGTTCCTATACATGTAAATGTGAACACACACATAGGTATATGTCTCTGGATGAGATGGCAAACATAGCCTGATCTTAGATTCACCCTAATACATAAATTCAACCCATATCCCTCATGATCTTGTAAGCTGATGAGGAAACCATTATTCATCTCTTCCTTTCTAACATCCATATAAATCTACACAACCACATAGATCTAAATAGTGCCTTGATGAGTAAAAAAAGCATATGACCAGAAAATGTCAGCTATGTTTTTTGTTGGAAATAGGGACTGTGGTGATTACCTTTCACTGTCCACTTGAAACATCCTGGGATCACCTGGGAGGAGAGAGTCAATGAAAGGTTGTCTGGATCAGGTTAGCCATGGGTATACCTGTAGAGAACTTTCTCAGTTGGGTTCGCTGAAATGAGAAGACCCTCCTTGAATATGGGCAACAACATTCCCTATCTATGAACTGCATCAAGCCTCTACTGCTATAACTTCCTCTACAATGGTGGACTTGGGAGGGAGTTTGGGGTAAAAGAATCAGAAGTTCAATGTCATCTTTGACTACATAACACATAGCAAATCTGATGCCAACATAGGATACATAAGACCATGTTTCAAATAAATAAATAGCCAGATACATACATACATACACACACACACACACACACAGATACACTCACACATACAGATAGACAAATGAGGGAAGGGGGTGATAGTGCAGTCAGCAAAATGGTTGTTGCCTTGCAAGCATGAGGACCAGAGTTTGATCCCCAGCACCCACATAAAAAGCCAGGTTTGGTGACATACACTTGTAATTCCAGTACTGGGATGGCGGGGACAAGCAGATTTCTGGTGCTCACTGGCTAGCCAGCCCAACCTAATCATCAGGCTCCAGACTAGTAAAAGATTCTGTCTCAAAAAATAAGGAGACAGCTCCTGAGTAATGACACTTAACATTGTCCTCTGTCCTACACACATACACACACATACACACACACACCAAAACTCCACTGTCCAGACCTAGTCCTTCTATTACAATTCAAGATGAACCAGAAATGCTTCATCTTGCTCCTGTGCCTTGTGTTATACACGCTAGGATGAAAACAGCTTCCTTGGAGATGTTCCATGCCACAGCATCCTTGCTAGTTCTGATGAGTTTGGTACCACTGAGTCAAGCATTAGCAGAGAGAGAGTGAGAGGAGAGAGAGTGGCACTCAGTGTAGGGACCATGGAGACCTACACTAACGTGTTAAATTCACAGTCAAGAGCAGAGGGATTCATGCATGATTGATTGCTCATATGGAGGAATCAATATGATAGATTTGTATTGATGGACGAAAGGGAGACACAAAGAGGAAAGATGAGGGTGCCCCCCCAAGGAACAACTAGAGTTGTTGACATCAGCCTAGCAACCGAGACTAGCTTAGCAACCAGGCAAGAAGGAGTTGAGTTCCTTCAGCCTCTTGCTGTGTAGGACCATAAGGCCACGGGGCAGTCTGTGGGACCTGTTTATGAAGAGACTCTTTATCAAAGCTATTTAGAACAGGGGTGGGAGGGAGAAATAGAGAGAAAAAGTGCCCTTTGAATCTCCATTGCTTTGAGAGTCAGCAATTTAATGACTCATACATTCTAGATCCCTGCTTTGTCTACACATTTTCATTTCAAAAAACTAAAAACACTTTGTTTGGAAGATTGGTTATTTTTAGCTTATATATCAATAGTATGCATCCACTTCTCCCAGAGAGAACAGCTTCCTTCAGACTGGCCCACAGCACCACCCTAGAAGTGGAGCTGTTTGCTAAGCTGTATCTTGTCTAAGCTATTTGCACATCTCTCTGCTCCATTTTTTTGCTTGCTTGTTTGTTTGTTTGTTTGTTTGTTTGTTGTTTTTAAGGTCTGCATTACCGACCATCCAGGAGTCACTCAAGACCAGTTCTCTGAGAGTTAGCTTTGTCAACTTGACACAACCTAGCATCACCTAGGAAGAGAGTCTCAGTGAGGGACTGTCTAGCTCAAGTTGGCCTGTGGGCATGCTTGTAGGGAATCATCTTCATTAATGGCTGGGGGAAGAGCCAACCTACTGTGGGCAGCTCTATTCCCTAGGCAGAGGTCCTGGCCAGCATAAGAGTGGAGAGACCATGTTCACATTCATTTCTCTCTGCTTTTGCCTGTAGATGGAATATGACTATTTAAAGTTCTTTGACATCTCCACAATGATGAACTCTGAACCAAGGATTGTGAGCTGAAATAAACCCTTTTAAGTTGTTTTTGTTGGGGTGTTTTGTCACAGCAACACAAATGAAAGTAAAATGGCATCCTAAGATCCTCCTCCAGGTCTCATGGACACAAATGGATGAACAGGTTTCCAGCCTCCAAACCAAGGAGCCAGCACCCTTACAAGTCAGGACAGCTAGCTCCCCAGGGGATCACCCATGCAAATGGCTGCAACTTAAACCTTAATATATCAACTTAGTGTTTGGCCTTGGAGATACACAGATGCAATTTCATCACTCAGGAGAATGAGGCAGGGGGATTGTGAGTTTTATATCAGCCTAGAAAACAAAGGGGAAGGTAGGGGGGTGAGCAAAACTTACCATATTTAAGGTGGAAAAATCCACATCATCTATAGACTGAACCATCCCAAAGACTGAATAAAAGAACAGGTGCTATAACAATACCATTCATATTTCTTTCTCCCAAACTGTAAGGGCCATGTGACAAGACACCTCAGACTCCTACCAATAGGCCTTTCCCACTGTGGTTGGCCATGGCTCCCTAAGTCACAAGTGGAAGTAGTCATTCTTCCCTGAAGTTTTTTTCTTTGTTGTGTATTTGTCACAGCCATGGCCAAAGTAACTAGACACCTAGCCAAACTTCTTAAGCAGCCATTCTGAGCCCTCTCTTATAAAGACTTCCAGCTTCAAGTTCAGAGTCCTCAGGAGGGCTTGCCCTACGTGTTAAGATGCTCTTGCCCAAGGGTTTCTTCAGCTCCTGCCTTTGATTTCTCAAACAGTGAGTTATCTTGAAGAAGGTTCTGGAATCTAGATAAAGTCATGCAATATCCTGTGCCCGTGCCCTCCATGTCTGCATTTCTACAACTCTGGGGAAACATCACTAAAAATCAAGAACTGCATCACCTAAAATATTTCCAATTCTGCCCCATAAGCTTAAGTTCATGCCCTCTACCATAAACACTTCCCACCACTAATATGAGCTAGGATGGAGAGAGCAAGAGGTTCTGTTACCAAGAGCCTTGGAGAGATAACCTTAGAACCGACCAACGTAAAGAACTCACTGCACTGTAATCTTTGAGGCCAGTATCACACAGACCTAAAATCTTCCTCTATCCAAAAACAGTCTTGAGTTTTCACAGCATTCATGCGTGGATTCCTGGGCAAAGAAAAAGAGTAAGTTCAAAATTTAGGGAATCCAGTGGCTTGATAACATATAGACCCCCACAGCCTGAATGGACCTCTTCTGTATACAGAGAGAGGCCAGGAAGAACAGAAAGAAGTTGGGGGACAGAGGAGGGAGAGGACAAGGAGAATAGGGAGGAGGGGGAAGAGGAGAAGAGGGAGGAGGGAGAAGAGAAGGGAGAAGAAAAGGAGGGGAGAGGAAGAGAGGAGAGAGGAAAAGGAAGGGGTAGGGAGGAGGAGGGGGAAGGAAGAAGGGGGTGGGGGAGGGGGGGAGAGGATGGGGTGGGGGAGGAGGGGGAGGAAAAGAAAAGGAAGAGGTAGAGAAGGGGGTTAAAAAGGAGATGGAGAAAGAGGAAGAGGAGGAGTGGAGAAGAAAAGAGAGAAGAAATAGAGGAGAAGAAAAGAGAAAAAGTGGAGGAGGGGGAAATAGGGGGGCAGATGAAAGAGATGGGGAAGAGAGGAAATAAACCATGATTGGCCTCAGAGAGACTTGGTAGGAATTCTGGGTAATCCTTTGACCTTGTGACCTCAAATCAGTTACTCAGTACTTTAAAAGAAAGAAAGAAAGAAAGAAAGAAAGAAAGAAAGAAAGAAAGAAAGAAAGAAAGAAAGAAAGAAAGAAAGAGAGAGAGAGAAAGAGAGAGAGAAAAAAGAAAAAAACCTTTTCACCTGTAAAAAATGTATTTACACAGCTAGGCCTGGTGATGCAGACCCGCCAGCTACTTGGGAGACTGAATCAGGAGGATTTTGAGTTCAAGGAGTATTTGGCCTACTGAGTGGGCTTAAGGCAAGCCTGAGCAACTTTGTGAAACGGACCACCACATAAAACCAGATACACTGAAACTAATAGAAGAGAAGTGGGGAAGAGCCTCGAGCACATAGGCACAGGGGAAAGTTTCCTGAACAGAATACCAATGGCTTATGCCCTAAGATCAACAATCGACAAAGGGGACCTCATAAAATTGCAAAGCTTCTGTAAGGCAAAGGACACTGTCAATAGGACAAAACGGTAACCAAGAGATTGGGGAAAGATCTTTACCAATCCTACATCTGATAGAGGGATAATATCCAATATATACAAAGACCTCAGGAAGTTAGACTCCAAAGAACAAAATAACCCTATTTTAAAAAATGGAGTACAGAGTTAAACAAAGAATTCTCAACTGAGGAATACCAAATGGCTGAGAAGCATCTAAAGAAATGCTCAACACCCTTAATCATTAGGAAAATGCAAATCAGAACAACCCTGAGATTCCACCTCACACCAGTCAGAATGGCTAAGATCAAAAACTCAGGTGACAGCAGATGCTAGCGAGGTTGTAGAGAAAGAGGAACACTCCTCCATTGCTGGTGGGATTACAAGCTTGTACAACCACTCTGGAAATCAGTTTGGAGGTTCCTCAGAAAACTGGACATAATATTATCTGAGGACCCACTAATACCACTCCTGGGTGTATACCCAGAAGATGCTCCAACATGTAATAAGGACACATGCTCCACTATGTTCATCACAGCCTTATTTATAATAGCCAGGAGCTGGAAAGAACCCAGATGTTCCTCAACAGAGGAATGGATACAGAAAATTTGGTACATTTACACAATGGAGTACTACTCAGCTATTTAAAACAATGAATTTATGAAATTCTTAGGCAAATGGATGGAACTAGAAAATATCATCCTGAGTGAGGTAACCCAGTCACAAAAGAACATACATGATATGCACTCACTGATAAGTGGATATTAGCCCAGAAGTTCTGAATACCCAAGATACAATTCACAAAACATGAAACTCAAGAAGACGGAAGACTAAAGTGTGGATACTCTGATCCTTCTTAGAAAAGGGAACAAAATACCCATGGAAAGAGTTACAGAGACAAAGTGTGGAGCAGAGTCTGAAGGAAAGGCCATCCAGAGATTGCCCCACCTGGGGATCCATCCCATATACAGTCACCAAAACCAGACACTTTTGTGGATGCCAACAAGTGCTTGCTGACAAGAGCCTGATATAGCTGTCTCCTGAGAGGCTCTGACAGTGCCTGACAAATACAGAGGTGGATCCTCGCAGTCTACCTACTACTGGACTGAGCATAGGGTCCCAATGAAAGAAAGGACCAAGGAGCTGAAGGGGTTTGCAGCCCCATAGGAGGAACAACAATATAAACTAACCAGTACCCCCAGAGCTCCCAGGGACTAAATCACCAACCAAAGAGTACACATGGTGGGACTCATGGCTCCAGATGCATATGTAGCAGAGGATGGCCTAGTTGGTCATCAATGGGTAGAGAGGTCCTTGGTCCTATGAAGGCTCTATGCCAGGGCCAGGAAGCAAGAGTGGGTGGGTTGGTGAGCAGGGATAGGGGGGAGGGGATAGGGAGTTTTTTGGAGGGGAAACCAGGAAAGGGGACAACATTTGAAATGTAGATAAAGTAAATATCTAATTAAAAAAGAAAAGAAAAGAAAAAAAGAGAAGGCTTGGGATATAGTTCAGCTCTTAGAATCCCCCAGTGAGGGGATGGGGGCGTGCCTCAGTGGTAGAGCATTTGCCTGGAGTCCCCCAGGGAGGGTCTGGAAGTGTGGCTCAGTGGTAGAGCACCTGCCTAGAATCCCTCAGTGAGGAGCTGGGGGCATGGCTCAGTGGTAGAGCACCTGCCTAGAATCCCCCAGTGAGGGGATGGGGGCGTGCCTCAGTGGTAGAGCACTTGCCTAGAATGCCCCAGTGAGGGGCTGGGGTTGTGGCTCAGTGGTCAAGGACTTGTCTAGACTCTCCCAATTAGAGTCTGGAGCTATGACTCAGTGGTAGAGCACTTGTCTATAGTACACCCAGTAAGAGGCTGGGAGTATGGCTCAATGATAAAGCACTTACTTGTCTCAGCGCTAGTGAAGGGCTAAGGGTAGAACACTTGCTGAAAATCCCCTAATAAGGATCTGTATAGCACTGGTCTAATACACACAAGATCGTAGGTTCAGTATCCAGTACTCTGTGTATGTGTAAGCATACGCACACATACACACACACACACACACACACACACACACACACACACAAAGTCCTCATGGGAATATTTTGAGAATTAATTAAAATGACCCATGTAAAGGTTCTGTCTCCACGCTGTCACTTGCTCTGCATTCTGCAAGTTACATCTGTTTCATAACAACCCACACCCTCCCAAAGGCATTATTGATAGTGAGTTTGCAACCACGCCCTCTTGCCTTGAGAGTGAATCTCAGAGTCCATGGAAACCCACCACCTCCAGAACACACATAAACTCTCCTTCCTTCTGGATATAGCTCGTCCTTTGATAAGCCCCTATCTCCACCCCCACCCTCCACCTCCCACCCCCACAGTGGACTCTTCATAGACTCTCCTCTGTTCCCTGGACCCTGGGCATCACAGGCTTTCAGACCCCACCCCCACTCCCCTACCTGGGAGTTGCAAAGCAATCTAGATCCAGGGATTTAGGGTTGGGGAGAGACTTGCCAGGTGGGGAAGTCAGGGGCTGGGCTTCTCCGTGGCTCCTCTCCCCTTTCGGGGGTTTCTTGGTCCCCCTTTGTCTCATTCTCAGGCTTCCCATCTCCAGGTTGCTCAGGCAGCCGCATCGGGGGTCCAGGGTGATGTGGTCAGAGATTTGGGGGTACCTCAAAGGAGCATCAGCGAAGACATTGAGAGTCTGCAAGGAGTTGACAGAAACTTACTGCCAGAAACAATACCAAGTGGTTATTTACTCAAAGCCAGTTGCCTAAATAATTCACACCTGCCCTTCCATGTTTACACAGGACAATGGTAGACACAACCGTGGCACCAGAAATATAATTATAGTACTGACAGATGTTTAGTTATTAATAAGGGCTCAATGTCACCAGAGAATATTATATAACAAATGGATCTGCGCCTCTGGAAGCAACTTTCATCTTTCTAGGTACTTTTCCATTCATACCCTCAGGCTTTGCCCAAGCATAAGCAATATAAAGTGAACAATAGCAGATACCAACTTGAAAGCTACTTGCAACAAAGCCCAGTACTTCACATATGTATTTGCGTTAGGGTTGGAGCTCGGTGGGGGACACTCGCCCAGCATGTGTGAGACCCTAGGTTCCATCTCTTCACCCTTGCCTTCCTCAGCCAATGAGGAAACCCTGCCAGGGCTCGATGGAGCATGCCCGCTACTCAGAAAGATGAGCCAGAAGGGCTGTAAACTGTAAATTCAAGGTCTGCATAGGCTGCAGAGTGAGTTCAATGGCAGCCTGAGCCTTAGAGCTTGGGGCAGTGTGGGCTATGGAATGACAGCCTGTTTCAAACTGAAAGGTAAAGGAAAAACCATGAGATGACTCAGCAGATAAGTGAGCTTGCCCGGCAACTTGAGGTCAAGCCTCAGAACACACACAACAGTGAAGGGACAGTTGTCCTCTGATCTCCACATGTGCTCCACGGCACACTAGCAGCCCCCACACACATATCACACATGCATACATGTACAGCATGCACATAGATGTGATAATAAAAAAAATAAGTTTTAGGTAAAAAGAGGACTGGAAATATAACTAAGTGATTGGGCTTGGAATGTCCCAAAGAATGGGACCACAGGGAGTCCATGCAGAGGAGAAGCTACTCAAGTTCAGATTACTAAACAAGGTGTGTGATCACACACACACACCAGCACAAGACACTGTGTTTGCCCTGTGTCTCAACACTGATAAATGCTTAGGGAGATCCACATAAGCAGGAATGGTTTCTTTTGGCTCACAGGTTCGGTGGTCTCACTTTGTAAAACACTGGGTGTTGCTTCTGGCCCTGTTGTAAGGTAGAGCATCATGGTGGAAAGTGATGAAGCAAAACTGCTCACCCTGTGGTGGGCAGGAAGCAGAGAGAGAAGCAGAAAGTGGCCAGGGATTTGGTAGGCCCTTCAAAACACCATCTCCTAGTGATGCACTCCTTCAGCTAACTGCTACCCCTTAAAGGCCCACTCCTTTCCAGTGATGTCATCAGATTATGACTCTATCGTTAGGTTAATATATTCATGAAATTGAAGCTTTCAGAATTTGATCATCTCTAAAACATCTCAGCTCTGAACACTGCTGCACTGGGAACCCAGCCTTGGACATGTGAGCTTTTGGAGAGATACTTCACTGCCAACCCATAACACAGTGTTCTATAACAAATTTCCTCTGGGCTGAAACAGTCCATGCCGGAGGAAAGCTCCTGAAGACTCGGATAGTAAACAACCAACAAGTCTCAAGATGTCTCTGAAACCTAGCAGATTCATAAACTCTAGTCACCTTTAACTTTCAACTTTACATAGCCTAGAAGGAAATTTTAGTTGATTGGTTACTCAGATGAGGCTGGCCTGTAAACATGTTTATGGGAGATCATCTCAACTGTTAATCAATGTAAGAAGGACCAAGTCCACTGTGGACAGCACCATTCTCTAGGCTGTTGGTCTTAGTCTCTAGAAGAAAGTCAGTTAAGCTTAGACAGCCACCAAACAGCATATTTTTCGTGGTTTCTGCTTAAAAGTTCTGATTTAATGCAATAATAAACTGTAATCTGGAAGTATGCGTCAAAAAAAAAAAAAACCCTTTGCTCACTGTCTTAGGGTTTTACAGCTGTGAACAGACACCATGACCAAGGCAACTCCTATAAGAACAACATTTAATTGGGGCTGGCTTACAGGCTCAGAGGTTCAGTCCATTATCATCAAGGCAGAAGCATGGCAGCATCCAGGCAGGCATGGTGCAGGAGGAGCTGAGAGCGCTACATTTTCATCTGAAGGCTGCTAGCAGAATACTGACTTCCAGGAAGCTAGGATGAGGGTCTCAGAGCCCACGGCCACAGTGACACACCTACTCCAATAAGGCCACACCTTCTAATAGTGCCACTCCCTGGGCCGAGCATGTACAAACCATCACACTCACTTATGTTGGTTTTGGTCAGCATGTTTCATCACAAAGAAAAAGAAAAAAGAAAAAAGAAAAAAAAAAACAGAAAGGAAGTCTCTCCTCCCTCCTCAAATGATTTGTGCAGTTAGAGCTGCTGAGAAGAGGGGGATGTCTGACCTGTAGAGCTGCCGCCTGCAAGTTGTACAGTGAGCTTCAGCTTCCAGCTTTCATGAGTCGTCACCCATGCTAGGGTGGCTTTTAGTGACGCAGCACGTGCCTGTCAGCCACTGCTTCAGCAAGTTGGCCTGTGGTCGTTTAATTACCCTGGTCTATCATCAGTTCCCTATCTGGGGTGAACAGAGCTTTGTTCCTGGGAACAGTGTCCCCACCACAGGCACACACACCAACACTAATATCTCAGACACATAGACACAGTACACACCAGCGCCAATCTTCACACACACACACACACACACACACACACACAGATTTCAGATGCCCGCACAGATCCCACAGCCTCCATCTCTCTGGGCACACACTCACACAACAGCACGAGTCGGTCCTTGGGAATGAACCCATAGTCACCTCAGACCTGAATTCAAACTCTTCCTTTGACTCTCACACACCCAAGCACTCCCATACCCCGACACTGCACCCCCACGGCTGACGCCACTGTACACGCTGTCCCCCACCTGCGCGCGGTGCCACACCACTCTCTCACATGCCCCCCCGTGACTCGCTGATTCACATGCGCTGACACCCGCTCCCCACGCACGAGGCACGCATCTAGACTCTCTCAGTCGCCTCTAGTCATCTCGTGAAGTTCAACAGGAAAAACAAATTTTCCATGTGCTGACAGTAGACATTTTTTAAAAGTGACATTTTATTTTCAAATCTGGTTTGAGTTGCCAAGGGAGAGCTAGCACCATGGGAGCCACGTGACTGGTGGGAAAACGCAGGGCTCCAAAGATTTTCAGATGGCGCCCTTAGGCAGAATCCTTCCCTGTCAGGCTCCTCCAGGCAGGGTGGCCACCAGGATAGAGCTGCTAATGGAAATGGAGCTGCAGACCTGGCGGTGGAGTAGCTCAGAGCTCTCTTATAAGGCTGCCCCTGCTCACTGGCATCAGGCTTGAGAGCTCAATCCACTTAATGACTTGGAGGTTGGCCATAGTTGCTCAGAAATACAGCCTCGGGGAAGACAGCTCCCCCTATGGAACAATGGCTCCTGCAGCTCCGTGGCCTTGGGTGTCAGAGAAGCTCCAAGCAAGAAGACTCATCACAGAGCAAAATTTCCAGCCAGAAGCCACGCCCTCAGGATCCCCCTCTTACTGCCCACTCCAAGAACATTGCTGGGGGCGGGGCGGGGGGAGGGGGGCGCTCAGCCAGTACAATGTTTGCCATAGAAGCATGAGAATTTGAAGTCAGTCCCCAGAGCCAACATTTTAAAATCAGGACAAGGGCCAGAAAGATGACTCAGCAGTTAAAAGCACAGGCTGCTCATCTCGAGGACCCGAGTTTGATTCCTAGCACCTCCATGGTAGATAACAACCACATGTAACTCCAGTTCAAGGGAATAGACGCCGTCTTCTGCCCTCTGTAGGCACTGTAGGCAGATTGCATATAGTGAGCAGACAAACAGGGAAAACAGCCGATACATATACAATTTAAAAAGAAAGGGTTTCTTTTTTTTTTTTTTTTTTTTTGGTTTTTTGAGACAGGGTTTCTCTGCGTAGCCTTGGCTGTCCTGGAACTCACTCTGTAGACCAGGCTGGCCTCGAACTCAAAAATCCGCCTGCCTCTGCCTCCCGAGTGCTGGGATTAAAGGCATGCGCCACCACGCCCGGCTAGAAAGGGTTTCTTTAAAGATGGGCATGGTAGAATATGCTGGTAGTCCCGGTGGCGGGGCGGGGTGCTGGGGGGTGGGGTAGTAGAGATGGGACGGTCCCTAGGGTTCACCGGCCAGCTAGTCTACCCTACTTCATGAGTTTCAGGTTTAGTGAGAGACCCTGTCTCAAAGAGCAAGGGCAGGCCAGTGAGATGGCTCAGATAATAGAAGTGCTTGTATATGGAACTGACAATCCAAATTCAATCCCTGACACTCACAGCGTAGCAGGAGAGATCATCTAAGGGTTGTCTTTTGACCTCTACATGCATGTCAGTCATGGCAGGCAGGCATGTTTCTCTCTCTCTCTCTCTCTCTCTCTCTCTCTCTCTCTCTCTCTCTCTCTCTCTCTCTCTCTCTCTCTCTCCATGTATGCACTTCCAGAATAAATAAATACATACATTTAAAAACAACACATAAGGTGGGTCAGGTACAGTGACACATGCCTTTAATCCCACCACTCAGGAGGCAGAGGCAGGTGGATCTCTGTGAGCTGAGGCCAGCCTGGTCTACAGTGAGTTCCAGAATAGTCAGAGCTACCTAGTAGAGATACCCTGTCTCAAAAACAAAACCGACAATACACAGGGTAGATAGAGCCTGAGACGTGCCACCAAAGGCGAAGGTTGTATCTGACCACCGTGCACGCATCTGCTCTATCACGTTCTTGTTGCATCAGTAAAATAATCTTACCCCTCCCTCTTCCCCCCCTCCAAAAAAAGAACTTAGGGTAGAAAGAATGTATTTTGGCTCACAGTTCCAGGAGGACACAGTGAGGAGTACCTCATCACGGCGAGGAGACATGGTGACAGGAGCAAGAAGCTGACTGGTCACATTGAAACCATACTCAGGAAGCAGAGAGAGAAGAGGAAGTGGGGCTAGTTTATAAAACCACCAGTCAATCCTGCCCCCAGTGAGGTACTTCCTGCCAAAGGCTCTGCCTCCTAAAGGGACTGTTATCTTCCCAGATGGTGGCACCAGCTGGGGGCCAAGTGTCCAAACACCACATATAAGCCTGTATAGTACATTTCTCATTCAAACCACAACAGAGACAGACAGACAGACAGACAGACAGACACAGGAGAAAGAGAGACAGAGCGAATAGGAAAGCCAAGACACCCTTCCCAGTCCAGGACTCCCCACGGGTACCAAGTGTAACACCCAGTATTGTTCTCTGGACAAAATGGATGAACCTTCAACACCACTCCCTTCCCTCATCTAACTAGATGCCATTTCTGAGCCCTGAGAACCCCATATACTTTGGGGGGACCTACAGTTGATTCCTAATAAAAATGGTTCTGCCTTCCAAACTACCAGTGACCTGATTTCCTGATGAGACTTCTGAGGATCATTCCCTCCAAGATGTCTGTCTGTCAAGGAAGTCCATCTGTCAACTTCCCATCTCATCTTCTAGAAGGGGAGCAGGTGTTTGGGCCCAAATCTTGAAGTTTGAGTTCTGTGATAATGGCTGGGTACCCATTATGATCCTTTCAGCATCTTCCTCCAGGAAGCTATCCACCCACTTCCTGAAGCACCTAAAACATCCTGGAAGCATTGGCCAGGCTTGCGGGATAAGTGGGAGTTGCTCTAAACCTCCCCCACCCCCAAATGACATTACATAAGGTCTGCCTCTCAAGGACCATTGTGTGTGTGTGTGTGTGTGCGTGTGTATTTGCACATGTGTGCACATGATTTTAGAGGTTAATGATAAATTCTGGGTGTCTCAATCATTCTCTACATTATTTTTTTTCTTTAAATTTTTTAAGGATTATGTATATGTGTATGTGTGCCGGCACACACACACGTGTGCATGCATCTCAGGGATTGAACTCAGGTCATTAGACTTGGCAGCAAGCACCTTTATGCTTGAGTACTGAGCCATCTTGTTGGCCCTCTACCTTATATTTTGAGATCAGGGCTTTTACTGAACCTAGAGGTCACTAGGTAAGCTATGGGCTGGCTGGCCAGGGATTCTTCTGTCTCCACCTCCCCATCACTCACCAGGATTACAGACTCATACCACCACATCCAGCTTTTTTACATGGTTTCTGGGCATCTGGACTCAAATCTTCTTGCCTGGGACTCAAACATAGGTCCTTCCGTCAGTAAGGGCTCTAAAGAGTCTAATTCACTCTTAATTCACACACCATTGATCTTATAATAAAACAGGCCATGTTGACCCTCCAAAGACAGTAAAACACTATAAAAAGGCCAAGGTGCCACATGTCAAAGTATGGGATGACAGGAAACTGTGTCAAACAGGAGGCCACAACTCATTGCCTACTGCCAGTGCCTGGAAAGGAAGCTAGACCAGCAGAAGAGAAACTGAAACCCCAGACTCCCCGGCTTGTCTAAACAACAGGCAGCTGGCTTTATTAAGTTCCATCAATAAAGACCTTAAACTCTGAAGAGTCTCTATGAGAAAATAATAGTAAATCCAGGTGTGGTACCACACAACTGTGACTCCGGCTCTGTTGGAGGTGGAGGCAGGAGGATGGCGAATTCTAGATTCTCCTCAACTATAAAAGTTTGAGAATAGCCTGGATTACATAAGACTCTGCCTCAAACAATTGATAGAGGAATAGATTGATGGATGGATGGATAGATAGATAGATAGATAGATAGATAGATAGATAGATAGATAGATAGATAGATAATAGATGGACAGACAGATAATGGATGGATGATAGAGAGATTAGATAATTGATTGATAGATGACAGGTGAAGTATGATAACTGATTATGGATAAATATAGATGAATGGATGATAGGTGCTAGACAGTCAACAGGTAAACAGATATTAGATGATTGGCAGTTATAGGTAAATAGATGATTGATTGATTGATTGGTAGATAGATAGATAGATAGATAGATAGATAGATAGATAGATAGATAGATAGATAGATAGATAGATGCTAAATAGACAATTTAAAAGAAGTGATTACATTACTAAATAAATAAACTCTATTTCTGTCTATATAGTGGGGTTGCTTCTACTAAAGATTCATGATGACCTCAGCAGCTTCTTCCAAAATGGTGACAGGTCCAGTCAACCCTTGTACTACTGGTACACAGCAAGTTCCTGCCAGGCTGGTACAGTGTGACCCAGCACCAGAAGGCTACAGGGAACTGAGGCCAAGGCCTGGGCCCAGGGCAGGTCAGTAGAAATAAGGTGTCCTTAACCCAAACACACTTTGGGTACCAACCAGTTCAGCTATCAGAAGGAGGGCTGGCTTCCTGGGGATTCCCAGGGCTCAGAGTCTCCCCTGGGAAACCAGGGGACATGTTTAGTATGAGCAAGGACAATAGACATTTTTCTTCTCTTTCCCTCCCCTTCCTTTCATTTCTCTTCCCTCCGCCCTTTCTTTCTTCTTCCCTTTTCCCCTCCTCCTGCAGTTCCTCCACTTGCTCTCTCCTTCCCCCACCCCAACCCACACTCCCATTACTCTCTCCTCCATCCCTGACAGTCTTGAGTCCTCCTGCTTCAGCCTACCCTGAGCTGAGATCACAGGGCAGCTGGTGTCCCAGACGCCCACACCCGCACTTCCTCTTTACTTCCCAAACAACCCCAAAACTGAGCTAGAGAAAGCACCTGAGCTTGTGTGGACCAACCTGAGTCAGGGCATCAAGAACAAATGGGAACCTAAAACAGAAGTGACTGGGAACTCCATGTTGAGCCTGCAGCTGCCATCCCGACACTCACACAGCTCTTCTCTTGGTTACCAGCCAGCCTCTTTCACTGCTCCGGCTCCTAAGCGACTACTTAATCAGGCATTGTGCATTTGGATGTATTCATTATATTTTAATATGATTATGTCCAATCCAGTAGACTGAAACAGATTCATCCAGATGTGTAATTAGTCTCTAAATGCCGATTATTCTTGATGTCAATTTGGCAGGGACTTGGAGAACGAAGAAGCCATTCACACTCCGTGTTTATAAGTCATGCTTGGGGCAGGGCCCATCCATGCATCATGGGGTAGGGTCATCCACACAAGCACACCCACAGTGAACTGGGGTGCAAAGGCCCCACCCACCCAGGGGATCCCCAGGTCTCCTGCTTCTGCTTCCCTGTTCTGGTCTTTAAGAAGGAGCTTTGGAAGGGGATGGAGATGGTTGGCACCCTCTGGGGCTCTAGAGAATGGTATAGTCTCCACACTTGCAAGGTATACATGCATTCGCTAGCCATATAGTCACCCTGAGCAAGTGTCTTCCCCAGCTAGTCTCTCAGCTTACACAGCAACCCCTCTCAGTCCACAAGATCCTTCTGTAGGGACTACATCTTCACATCAGCCTTGGTGGATGGAACTCCCAGAAGTCCAAGCTTTTATGTTCCCAAGTTATCATAGAAAAAAAAAAACCCTCATAGTTTTTCCCCGATTTGTAAATTACATTTATTTATCTGTGTGCCTGGGGTAGGTGGGGCACATGCCGCCACGCATATGTGGAGGTAAGAGGACAGTTTGTGGAGTTGGTTCTTTCCTACAACCATGTGGTCCTGGGGGTGGAACTCAGGTCTCTCACCACTTGGTGGCAAGCACCTTTGCCCACTGGACCATCATGGAGAACCAGATGGAAATAACATCCTCTGGACATGACAAGGCTGTTCCACACATGAATTCACAGCAGCTGTGGTTGCCTAGACAAGCCAGTGAGAGACCTTGTCTACAAAATAAGGCGGGGGACTGGTAGGATGGTTCAGCAGGTAAAGCTGTCTGCCTCTAAGCCTTATGACCTGAGTTCGATTCCTGGGACCCACGTAATGGAAGGAGAGAATCAACTCCTGCAAGTTGTCCTCTGACCTTCACATTCACACTGTGTCACATGCATGCCTCTCCGTGCATAAATAAATTAATAAATTAATAAATAAAGTTTTAAAAACATAATAAAGAAAATAATTATTTACCGTGACAGGATTGAAGAAAACACCCAATATCCATTTCTGACCTGAGCACACTCACATAAATGCATGCATGCATACCTTCACAAACATGTACACAAGCATATATGATATGTGTGCGTGTGCACACACACACACACACACATACAAAGAGAGCCCTGCAGAATTGAGCTCCCATGACTTCAAATTTCTTGTTACCCTAAGGAGCAGTCTCTGAGGACCGACTTAGATCAAGTTTATCTTGGTCTTTGGCTCTGGGATGGTTCAATGGTGCTCAGCACTGACCCCTGGTGTTCACATCTCACACTGCAGCCCTCAGCAGGCTCATCACTCCCTGCGATCTGACCTGTCCCCTGGAGTACCATCAACTCTCGGCTTTCATCTTACTGTCTGCAGAGCCTTCCTTTTACTAAAGCGTAAGCCACAACACAATTGGTACCTTAGTTTAAAAAAAACCCTCTCATAATCTATCATCCCCTGGCTGCTACCCCAGCAGCTTCTGATGGCATCTACTGTGTGTACTATATGGTCCCTAAATCAGTTCGTGAATGCCTCAGCATCCATGAAGTGCATGCTTCTAACTGGGGTATTTGTTTCCCTGCCATGCACAACGAGTCTCTTCTGTTTTTTAAGTCTCAGTCCAGGCAAAATCAGACTCTCCCATTCCCCAGGTATCAGCTTAGCACACACCCAGCCTCTCTCAGCTCCCAGGATTCAGTCTAGTGCATGTTTTGTTATCTCCCAGGTCTCCACTTGGTATGTATTTAGGCTTTCCCATCCCCCAGGCCTCAGCTCAGGGAATACCTGACCTCTCTACTCTGCCAGACCTCAGCTCAGGGCATATTCAGCCTCTCTAGTCCTCCAGAATATCCTATTATCTCCTGTCTCCCAGCTTCAGTTCAGCACATACCTGGCCTCTCTCACTTCTCAAGCTTCAATGTCAAGTCCTCTTAGAGGCAATTTCCAGTCCCTGAGTTCCTGTGTGACTTTCTGCACACAGCTTCCTTCCACACACTCTGCCCTATTTCTTCCCATCAAAGTATGCCTTACTATCTAAAATGACCATATCCATTTATCTCATCGCATGCTAAGTCTTAAAATATAATAGCTCATATTTGACCAACTCTCTCATAGAAATATCAGCATGTGTGGCCAGAAAGGGGAAGAAATAAAGAAGAGGTGATATGCGGAAAAGAGGAAGACATCCATCCAGGGACTTCCTGGCTTATGGCTTTTGCCCAAGGGCAGTGGGAATTGTGGCTTTGGACAATCAGAACTCAGAGTTGGAGCTGCAGACAGCTCAGTAGCTAAAGGCACTGGCTGGTTTTGCAAAGGACCAGTTTGGATCACAGAATGTAGGGTTCACAACCACCTATAGCTCCAGATCCAAGGGACCCAAAAACCTTCTTCTGGCTTCCTCAGACACGCCTAGACACACACACACACACACACACACACTTACTTAAAATAATTCTATTTTTAAAAGAATTCAGAATTGAGAACAACATTAGAAACCAGAAAGTGAGGGGACATGCGAGGGATTGTCACCATCCTGACAGGAATTGATGATAGTGTCCCCACTCCCACCCCACCCCCACAGTGCATATGTGTCTGTGTGTATGTTCACATCATGTATGTAGGCATACCTGTATGTGTATGTGAGTTCTGAGGTCCACTGTTAACTCGTTATCTTCCTCAATTGCTTATTATTTTTGCTTATTTATATGCTAATTTTATTCTTCAAAGATTTATTTTATTATATTTAAAAGGGGAAGCATGTATGTGCATGTGTTTGGCTCATGTGTGATGGTCAGAGGACAAGTTGGTTCTCTCCTTCCACCATCTGGGTCCTGGGGATTGAACTCAGGGACATCAGACTTGGCAGCAATCACTTTTACCCACTGAGCCATCTTGCTGGCCCTCTGTATTATTTACTGATAGAGAGACTCTCATTCAAATCTATAATGGCTAACAGTATGTTTTAAGTTTAAATGATTACGCTTAGGAGATCTATAAGACAAACACGCCTGTAACCTTTAAGCCTCACTTTGTCTAAAAGATCCTGACAGAGAGTAAAAAATTATTTAAGCCCCTAGACCTGTGTCCAAAATAGCCCCATTGTTCCAGGATGCCAGGTGTTTGCGGTTTTTGCCAGGTGTTTGTGGTTTTTGTGTCTTTATAAACCCCTTACCCCTTGAGCTCATCATCGACTCCTCTACCCCTGCGTGGGATATGAGTCGTCCCCAGTGCACTGGTCTTTCCCAAATAAACCTCTTGCAGTTTGCATCAAGACCGTTTCTCGTGAGTGATTTGGGGTGTTGCCTCTCCTGAGTCAGAACATGGGGGAGTCCTCACACTGTGGGTCCTTCATGTCCAAGGACAGATAACTTCCTGGAGTGCTGGGAGCCATTGTTCATGAAAGATAACAAACCATATATTTGTTCTGTAAACAAGCTTGGTTGTCCCAAGTGCACAGGACGTGTGCTTGCTTACACATAGGCATGAAGTGTCAGGATTATCCTTGCCACTAATTGCAAAAAGGCAGAAAGTAAGTAGCCTTGTGACTCTTGCCTCTGTAACCCCTGACTAATGTAATTCGGCGCCATACTCTGAGCATGAGTCTTGGGTGCGCTCTTGGCCAGTATTCCATAAAGCCTCTTATTCATTAAAATTTACTCATGGTCAGATTGGTGAATCCCTGAATGAGCCCAGACCCATAAGGAACCTATAACTGACAGATTATACCAGTCTAGCTAGCCAGCTCACTCTGGGGAATACCCTATCTCTGCCTTCCAAGTGCTAGAGAAATGGGGGGGGGGCGGTCAGCACACCTGCCTGGCATTTATGTGGATTCTCAGGATCTTGTGTTCTTGTTCTTGTTTTGGGTTTTTTTGGTTTTGGTTTTGGTTTTGTTTTTCAAGACAGGGTTTCTCTGTGTAGCCCTGGCTGTCCTGGAACTCACTCTGTAGACCAAGCTGGCCTCGAACTCAAAGATCCACCTGCCTCTGCCTCCCAAGTGCTGGGATTAAAGGCGTGCGCCACCACTGCCTGGCAATTCTCAGGATCTTAACTCTAGTCTTCATGCAAGTATTTTATCCACTGAGCCATCTCCTCAGCCCCAGGAATAAAAAGTATTCCTGAGGCATATGTCACTCATTTTAGCTATCAGATTATTAAGGCAATAGACAGCCCCCAGCCCGCAATTGTCACCACCTCCTAGAGTCTCACTGTGTAAAAGGAAAAATCTGAAGCCTGGAGCCAGCCTGAATGGGTAATGCATCTCTAAGAAGGAGACTTCACAGAGTTCTCCCACCTGTCGGACCACCTTGCATGAGAAACTGGAGCTGAGACATGGAGGGGTCAGTGATGGGCAGGACCACACCTTGACCACAATATGCTTAGCTATACAACTTTCTTGTGCATGTGTGCAATCTCTCTCAGAATTTATTTTTAGTTTTAGTTATGTATACGAATGTGTGTCTCTGTGTGGTTATGTGCACATGTGAATGCTGCAGGTGCCGAAGGAGGCCAGAAGAGGGCGCTGTATCCTCTGGAATTACAGGTGATGGTGAGCTGCCTGAAGTGGGTACTGGGAACCAAACTCGGGTCCTCTGAAAGGGCGCACTTATCCATCATCTTGTTCTTTAAACTGAAATCTCATGTCGGGACCCCAAAGATGACTTGCAGGGGTGGGAGAGAATGTCCCTGGACCTCTCTGTTCCTCTTCTCTATATGACCAAGTTGAATAAATCTCCTTTCTCTGCTTTTCACTATGGTTGTTTGTTTAATTGATCTGCTGAGGACAGGAGGTGAGCCTAACTCTTTAGAGCTGACAGAGTCCCAGCTCTGACCCTGGTGGTGCTGGGAAGAAAAGGAAAGAGCTGCAGAAGATGAGCACACGTTTTCTTAGAGGGGCAGAGTTTGCCCATAAAGTACACAAATGGAACAAGTTCTAAACAGCATATTGAGGCCCAAGGGAATGGGCCACCCAGCCAGGTAAACTTCCCAGGCAAGGAAACCCAGCGCATGAATCAAGACTCTGCCGATACTCCCTGCAGAACCCAGCATCTCCACAGCATAGCATCTGTGCACAGCCCAGGGATCAAAGCAAAACTGCGCCTGTACAGGGAAGGAAGGAATGAAGAAAGGGAGGGAGGGAGGGAGGGAGGGAAGTAAGAAGGGAGGGAGGGAGGAAGAGAGGAAGGAAGGAAGGAGGGAGGGAGGGAGGAAGGGAGGAAGGGCAGACGGAATATTTGGACTGGTTAGATGGATCAGCCAGTAAAGCTACTTAGCACTAGCCTGACTTAGATCCCTGCTGCCCACATGGTGGAAAGAGAGAACAGGCTACCCCAAGTTGTCTTCTGACCTCCACACACATGTCATGGGGTGTGTGTGTGTGTGTGTGTGTGTGTGTGTGTGTGTGTGTGTGTGTGTGTTTGTGTTTGTGTGTGTGTGTATACAAAAAAAAAAACAAATAAATGTAAATTTTATTTAATTTTTTAAAATTTGGATTCTAAATATGTTTTGTTTTGTTTTGTTTTGTTTTGTTTTGTTTTGTTTTGTTTTGTTTTGTTTTGAGACAAGGTCTCATATAGGCCAGGCTGGCCTTGAACTTCCTATGTAGCCAAGGAATGCCTTGATTTCCTGATCCACCTACCCCAAACCCCTGAATACTTGGGATTTCAGGCATGCCGCACCACACCTGGTGAATGTGGTTCTGGGACACAAACCCAGGGCTTTGTCATATTAGGCAGGTGACCTATGAACTGAGCTACATCCTCTAACCCAAGGAATCCACGTCTTCTAGAGAAATTTCTCAGCCTGCTACAATCAACAACCTGTAGAACAGAGGCCACCACCAATCAAAATGGACACTGTCAGGCAAATCACATGGGATGCCAGCCTTCATGAGGTCGTCTGGTGCTGGCTGCCCCCCAAAGAGCATTCTGTTCCAGAAGTTGTTCTGGTCACCTCTTCAGTTTGCATAACCCAACTCCAGGACCCCCTCCTGCTCTACCAACTGTTAAAACATATGGGATTGTACCCAACCAGCGACCCTGGGCAACTGTCCTCCAAATCCTGTCAAGAAGAATTACCTCAGAATCCATTGCTTGGCACCTGCACTACTATGAGAACAGCTACCCATAGAGTTAAGTCCTTCAGTGTGAACAATAACTTGAAAATCTATTAGCAGTAGTAGCAGGGACCCCTTTCTTCAAGTAATATCTTAATTTTTTTATTTAACATTTTTAACTTTTAAAATGTTTTCGGAGACAGGGTTTCACTACGTGGCCCTGGTTGGCCTCAGACTCTCTATGTAGGCCATGCAGGCTGAGAACTCACAGAGATCTACCTACCTCTGCTTCCCGGATGCTGGGATTAAACACATGCACTGCCTCTGGCTTCCTCATACATGTGCATGTACGAATAAGTGTGAACATGTGCACACTTCTGCGCATGTAAACGCCTGCGTACCCACAAAGGATTAATTCAGACCTACAGAGACTGTTTGGGGATCGCCTTCTTCATAACCATGCTTCAGCTGAGCAATGAACATTTAACATTCCCCACACAGGCCCCCCCTTTTCCTTCTTCCTCCATCCCACCCTCAGGCATCACAAGGGGAGCAGATCACTCCACTCAACCCTTCCTATCCCAATATTTGCCACAGGCTCCAAAAGAATGAGGCCAAGTGACCATAGATTGGATGCTCTGAAACCATGAACCACAGTAAGTCGCCCCTTTAAAGGTGTCCCAACAATGAAGGGCTGGCTGACGCATCTCTGTATCTTGACAAATGCTACAGAGGCAGTTGTGAGACCCCATGGCAGGTGGCCTCTGACCTGAACACGTGTGCCACAACTCATACACACAGATGAACATACATGTGAATATACATATGTAATAATAATAGTAATAATAATACCAAACCATTTTTAAAGAAGGTCATCAAATAAGATTTGCAGTTTCAGCAGGCTTATCACTTTGCTGTCACCTGCCTAACTGATGACCCCACAAATGTCTTTGGAAAATGCCTTCGTTTACATCTTTCTTTTGTCCTACGATGACAGAAACCCATGCGCTCATTTCACAGTGGGACATGTTATTCGAGGCAATGAGAATCCACAAACCCAAGCCACAGTCACGCACATTTGCCTCAGGTTGAACCCTCTCTGATTCTCTCAGCGATGAGAACCACGTTGTGCGGTGGTCCTGAGCCTGGGATTTTACTTCCTGCCTTTGAGTCTGCTGCAGGAGCTTCCCTCCCTCCACACTGGCAGGAAGAGAACGCTCCAAGTTACCCCAAAGTCCACCTCCAACCAACGCCATTCCTGGCCCCTCCTTGCTTTCTAGGTCCAGTTTTCTCATTGCTTATTGTCTTTCTCCATTTATTTCCATATTCATTTAATTATGCCTCCCAATTCAAAATGCATCTCTGTACACGGCCTCGATTCTGGAACAAAGTGGAGCTATCTAACCAGAGGCCACGTCCCCATTTCTTTGTAGTGGGCTGCAGCTGTGTTGAGTCAGCCCTTCCAGAGTCCTCTTTAGCAATCACTGTCCATGACAACAGCAGCTCGACTATCATCTAAAACTAGAAAATCTGCCTGGCCGGCGAGATGGTGCTGATGAAACTAACCAAATTCCACTTTATTACTTGTTCCTGTAATCTTGTTAGCCTCTGCGTTTGCAACACCACACTCCCAAGGGGCAGGAGAAAGAAATGAAGCCATCACTGGCTCTAGACCAAGCAGTTGTTACTCTTCCTGTAGTATCTATGGAGTCTCCTAAGGTTCAAGGGCAACGAAGGAAAAATTCAGAATGTGGGGTCAGGCCAACTGGAGCTTTAAGATGTCTTAAGTTCCCATTGTACAATTTTGTTTTCCTTCAAATCAGGGGCCAAGGTGAGACAAATTGTGTCGCCTAGAAGTTTCAGAAATATAGGCTGTCAGAGTCAGCAGCTATGGTACATACCTGTAATTCTAGCACTTGGGGAGGGGAACTGGGGCCAGAGAGTCCGGTTCAACCCAAACTACATATACATCAAGACTGCGATGGTCAGAATCAATTGTCACTTTGACAGGCCCTAGAATCACCCAGGAGACACATCAGGACATGATTTTCTAGGTTGGGTTAATAAAAGTGGGAAGAGCCACCTGAAATACGGATTCACCAGCCCATGGGCTGGGGTCCTGGACTGAATGCAAAGGAGAAATTGAGCTGAGCACCGGAATCCATCTCTCTCTGCTTCCTGACTACAGATGCAATATGACACACCTTGGCAGACTTTTGACCCTGTGCCTTCCCCATGGGCCCTGTCCCTCGAACTGCGAGCCAAGGCAAAGCCTACATTTCCTCTTTGAGTTACTTTTTTCGGGGCTCACAATGCACTCAGAAGTCTATACATAACTAAACTGAAGGACTAGGAGATGGCTCAGTAGTGAACCCCGTGCCTAGCATGGGCAAGGTTCTAAGATTTATTTCCAGCACTATAAACAAACAAACAAATAGCAATCAAATCAGCTAGTGGTCCCAATGATCCCAAAAGTTAGGCTGGAGAAATGGTTCGGTGGGTAAAATCCTTGCCTCCCAAGCACCAGGAGCTGAATTCAACAGACAGAAGCAAGCAAGGCAGGAGAAACTCAACACTGGGAAGGTGGAGGCTGGAACCCTGGGGCTCACTAGATAGCCAGGTTAGCCAAATCCAGGAGTTCTAGGCAAGTAAAACACAAGGTGGGTCTGGAGGGCTGATGGTCTCCAGGGGCAATAGGGACTCAGGGCCAGTAAATCAACAGGGCTGTTGTGGATTCAAAGAATACATAAGCAGCCAGAATCCAAAAAACAACCTGGAGCCTAATTTGGCATGAGTAGCTGGGGCCAGGACTGCAGCTCACCATGCTGAGTTCAATCCCCAACAACAAAAACTGGGAATGGGAGAGAACAGAGAATGTCTGCAGTCTCAGTACTCAGGAGTTTGAGGTCACACATAGTTACGAAGGAAGTTTGAGGCTAGCCTGAGCTACATGATACCCTGTCTCAAAACAAAGCCAACAACAACAACAAATGGATGGTAGGCTGCGTGTAGTAATCCACTGTACACCTGTAACCCCAATGCTCTGGAGTCTGAGGCAGGAGGATCACAAGGTCTAAGCTAACCTGGGGCGCATAACACATTCCCGCATAACCTGAGCTACACAGTAAAACTGGGGCAAGATAGAAAGACCAAAAGGAAAAAAAATGGAGAGAATATGGGAAAGGAATGGAAGCCTGTCACCCTAGGATCTTGATTGTCCTTCCTGCTATGAGTCAAGAAACTGTGACACAACTGACAAAGTCAGAACTGCCTGCAGAGATACCATGTGTTTTCTCACATAGGAAATTCAAGTCAGCAAATGAGGGCCCGGGAGATGCTCTGTGGCTTGGAATGCCAGCTGATCTTGCACACTCAGCACCTATGTCAGTCATCTTACCACTGCCTGCAACACCCTCCTCTTTCAAGGCACAGCATTCTTGCAACACGTACACACACACAGAGACACCAGTGAATTGTGCTTGAATGCTTTTGGCCTTGAGTGGAGCTATATTAGGGCCCCCTCCTATCCCCAAAGCCAAGAACGCACCTTGGAAAGCCTTAGACAACTTCATTTACAAAAATAAATTACTGAGGATTAAAGAAAGACATAAACTAGCTCGCTATATATATATATTCACAATTGAAACTCTGATTAATCTTTAGACATCACTGTAAATTATAGCTATGAAATTTAGACAACCACAGAATGAGGAGCAGTGAGGTACTCATCGGGTAGAGAGGGCTTGCCGCCAAGCCTGATGTCCTGAGTTCAATCCCCGGGACACACATGGTGGGAAGAGAGAGTAGGCTCCTGAAAGTTGTCCCTTAACCTCTATGTGAGTGTGCACAGGCACACGTGTGCACACACACCATACTGTAAAGAAGAGATATGCGCATCCCCATGTTTATTGCTCCTTTATTCACTATAGCAAAGAATCAGAATAAAACTGGTTGGCCATCAACAGATGAAGAAATGATGACTATTTTATATATATGCATATATATGTATATGTATGTATATATATATATATGCATTGTGTATATATATATATATGTTATATATACACTTGTGTATATATTATGTATATATACATTGTGCATATATTGTGTATATAGATACACATTGTGTATATATATGTATATATATTGTATATATATGAATATTATTCAGATCTTAAAAAAATGATAAAATTTGCAGGAAAAGGATGGACTTAGAATAGTTAGGGAGATCAAGGAACCTCAGAAGGAAAAACACACATGTCCTCACTTATATGAAGAGCCTACTGATAATATATGCATATTGTAAACAAGTGCGCATCTGGGTACAGTCTAACATGAAGAAAAAGAACAAGAATGGCTAAATTCTAGGGGATGGGGGGACTGAATGCAGGTAACAGGAGTTATGAAGGAAGATATAAAGCTAATTGATTTTCCAGTCCTGCTTCTGTCGCTGCTATTGTTTTGGTTTGGGTGGTGGATAAGTGCACAGAAATGTATTTGATGGTAACAGTCTAACACCCCGTGTGAAGCTCAGCTGCTTCAGAATGGCTGTGCTAACTGCAGAGAGGTCTACTGAGACGATGGACTTGGGCTCCAGTTCATGGTGATGCGCGGTGTTTATTTGCAAGGGTTGATTTTTAATAATATGACGTTTATTTTAAGTTTTTTAAAGAAAAGGAAACCATAGACTCATATACACTGCCACTGTAAAGACAACAAAGGTTGATAGCCCTTAAGAAAACTGATCCATGCCTCAGATCACAGTCTCTCTCTCTCTCTCTCTCTCTCTCTCTCTCTCTCTCTCTCTCTCTCTCTCTCTCTCTCTCTCTCTCACTCCCTCTCCCACTCCCTCTCCATCTCTGTCTCTCTCTCTGTCTCTCTGTTTGTCTGTCTCTCTGTCTGTCTATCTGTCTCTGTCTCTCCCCAACCCCTTTTCTAAGTGTCTATCTCCCTGTCCCTGATCCTATCCCTCCCTCCCCCTCCCACCCTGCCTGCCAACACTTAAATGTGAAGAATGGACCATGTCTTACCTCTACTGATCAGACTCACTAGCTCTGTTTCCATCTAGCTCATTCTGGAAACCCTTTCTGTAACGCAGTCAGGGATCTGGCTTCAGCTGAGCCAAGGTCCCTGAGGAGGGACTCTGTAGGCTGCTGGCAGCTGGCAGCCTGATGAAGCTCTGTCTCAAAAAATTAGAAGACAGGGGTTGGTGGCATGGCTCATCAGGCAAAGCCATTGTCACCAAGCCTGACAACCTGAGTTCAACCTTTTGGATCCACACGGTACTGGAAGAAACAGACTCCCACACACGGCGTATGACCTCCACATGCGTATCATAGTGTGTGTGCGCTCACACCCACCCTTCTGCACATACATAAATAACTGCAATAAACATTTCTAATTGGAAAAGACAGGTTCCCTTCCACCTTGTTCTCCCATGAATGTTTTTACTCTGTAGTAGAGCAAAACCCTGCTCCCAGCTTCCCTTAGAGTGTAGTGTCAAGGAAAGTGCTCTCGTCTTTAGGAGACCCAGACCACCTCAACAATGGATCCGTTGGAAGCAAGCCATGGCTGAAGTAAGGAAACAGTGTCTCTTTCTTTAGGGCCTGAAAAGGTGCAGAAGGGAACAGGCTTGGGGAGATGGTAGGAGAGACTTGCTAGAGTCCAGTTTACAACAGCTATCTTGAACTCCAAGAATGGGTACCAGGTAAGATGAGAAAGGGCAGGTGATCGCCTGCATCCCAACACATATAAGCTTTGGGGGGAAACGGAGGACCTCATTTATCCAGGCCCTCAGTGATGTAGCCAGGCTGGCTTCTTTCTCAGGGGACCAAAATATACAACGTTCAGGCCCTGGGGGAGGAAAACAGCTCTAGGGAGCTGGCTGGGCTCCTTGCGAATGTGAGAATGTGGTGTCCCATTTGGAGCTCTCTGGAGAGTTCCGAGGGCCAAGTCTCTCGGCCTTGCTTTGACAAGAGTCACTTTTCATCTTCCTTGGCTCCGGGAGCCAGCCAAAGCATGTGGGTGAAAAAAAAAATCAGTTAATAACTATGCACATTTTATAATAAATTTTAACAATTTAAGAGTACAGTACAGCTTTATTCTCGTTTTTATTTCACCACACTAATTCAGCGCGTAATAACCTGCCAGGGACACAGAACCCACTTGACGTATGCTCTGAGCAGCAAGATAATGGAGAGAGCTTCACGGGGACTTCAGATTGCACCCAGAGCACCAGAGGACTCCCCTTTTTTTCTTGGGAGCATTGAGGGATGCAGCCCTGAGTTGTTCAGAGGAGATGCAAGCTTGGAGACGCTCCAGCATTGGGTCTCAGTGGCCGGCTTCTGTATTGAGCTCCCCACCCCCAACCCCGTGGAAGGACTGGCAGAGGAGGGACCAAAAAGCACAGATGGGATGTGCTAACAACAGCCTGGCTCTCCTGGGATCGCTGCGTTCCCTGGATCTCTTGGGCTTTGGCTGCAAGGTAAAGTGGCTCGTTTCTTCCTGACAGCTGGCCACTCCCACCTTTCAAACCTGAGCTAAGCCCCCCAAGGAAATGTTCACAGGGGCACAGATTTAAAAATAAATAAATAGATAGGGCCTGGAGAGACAACTTAGTGGTTAAGAAGACACACTGCTCTTTCAGATTTTCCCCACCAGCACCTATGTTAGGTAGTTAACAATAGCCAAGTAGCTCCAACTCCAGGAGATCTGACGCCCTCTTCTGGCCACTGTGGGCAACTGTATATATGTGCACACTCACAGGCACTGACACATACACACAAACACACACATATACACATAAATGAAAGTAAAATTAATTTTTTTTTTCAAAAGCGAAAGGAATCACCTGCCTTTAGCACCAATCTTCTAAATACCATCCCAGCCAATCCTCTTCCCAAGGACGGAAGTCATCCATCTAACGGTTTCAGAGTGCTGGGGATCTGAGTTTCGCTGTCCATGGTACACTCCAAGCTTTTGTCTAAAGCAGTGCTTCTCAGCCTTCCTAACGCTGCGACCCTTTAAGACACTGTCTCACGCTGTGGTGACCCCCAAGCACGAAAATATTTTGTTGCTACTTTATCATTGTAATTCTGCTACTGTTATGAATCTTAATGTAAGTATATGCTATGCAGGATACCTGGTTTGTAACCCCCAAACCAAAGGGGTCACGACCCACAGGTTGAAGACCACTTCTAATGGATGTTGAAATAGATTAGTTGGATGGTATTGTCAGCAGTGGTTGGGGAAGAGATAGCCCAGAATGACCAACCAGCAGCCTGAAATAGTTTCTTAATCTTTTAGGAACCTTTACTTAAAACCAGGCCCTCTGCAGGAGCAGCAGGTGTTCTTAATCCCTTAGTCACCTCTCCAGCCCTCCCATGGATCTTTTTGGTAATTCAGCTAATAAGGGACTCCAAGGTGCCTGGGGTGGGATTATCATCTGAATAGGATAAAACCAAGATCCATCTGAGCCATCCATCGGGTCTTGGCTAGGTCCTCAATGTAAATGAGGTTTCTGGAGAGATTCTTAGAAAATTGCAGGTTTGCTTTGTGGGTTGCAACCCCTTTGACAAACCTCTATCTCCAAAAATATTTACATTACAATTGCAAATTACATTACAATTACAGTAGCAAAATTATAGTTATGAAGTAGCAAGGAAAATAATTTTATGGTTGGAGGTCACCACAGCATGAGGAACTGTATTAAAGGGCCACAGCATTAGGGAGGCTGAGAACCACTGCCATAAGCAGTTATAGAGTTCTTGCTTCTCCACTGGTGAGAGGCTTCAGCCAGACTCCAGTTGGAGTCTTCTTTCCTTTCTTTTACCTCCTTATTTCTCCCTATATTTCTATCTTGCCTTTCTGCCAGATTTGGAAATATGGATACATGGAAATAGTATCTATTCCCATCACAGATTTAGTAGAGCATAAACAGATGTGTGCATAAAAATACAAAAATTAAACCAAGGATTAAAAGGCAGAGTGGCTTTCAAAAGACCATCAAAGGACCTTGAGACTGGAGTGGGAATGACTAAGAGATTAGATGGTTTGAAAGAGCTGTCTTTGCTTCTCTGGTCCCATGGCTTTGGATTGTGGCAATACATTGGTGGGTATGGCAGTTTGGCCCATGAGAAGTGGCACTAGTAGGAGGTGTGGCCTTGTTAGAGGAAGTGTGTCACTGGGGAGGTGGGGCTTTGAGGTCTCAAAGCTCAAATATGCTCAAGTCTGGCCAGTGGTGATACACCTGGCTGCCTGCAGAAGACAGTCTCCTTCAGCTGCCTTCAGATCAAGATGTAGAACTCCCTGCTCCTCCAGCACCATGTCTGCCTGGATGCTGCCATACTTCCTGCCATGATGATAATGGACTGAACCTCTGAAACTGTAAGCCAGCTCCAATTAAATGTTTTCTTTTATAAAAGTTGCCTTGGTCATGGTGTCTCTTCATAGCAATGAAAGAAACCCTGACTAAGCAAGTGGGACTGTGTAAACAAAATGGCTTTCCTCGTGGGAAGGTATGAAAATAGAACATCCTATAAATCCCTTTAAGGATATCCTCATGACCTAAGACCTCTCCTTCTGCCTCTTAAAACCTGCACTACCCCTCCTCCTAGTCCCAAGCAGGTGACAAATCCTTCAACAAATAAGAGGGGGGGATCTAGATCTATAGTTCTAGATCTGAACTATAGCACATCTTGAACAGGGAGACACAACTGCTCAACTTCCTTGGTTATCTCTTCCTTGTGTCACTGACCTTTAAATAGCTCAGGGTTCCGCTACTGGGTCTTCCTCTATCTATCATCCACTGATGATCGCATCTGACAGGTCTCCTAATACCTTCTGTACTCTGATGACACTCAAGGCTGTCTCTAAGGCTAAGGAGATGGTAAAGTACTTGCTGTGCGAGCATGAGGTCACAAGTTCTACCCCCAGCACTTGCATAAAAGACCCAGACACCATGGTGTACTTTTAATCTCAGCACTTAGAAGGGGATAGGTAGATTCCCTAGAGCCCACTGAGCAGCCAAATTAGCATACTTGCAAATCCCAGTGAGTGACCTTCAAAGACCAAGGTAGACAGTATGCATGTGCACAAACACACACACACACACACACACACACACACACACACACACACACACCTGCCTCCAGCCAACAGTTCCTTCTAGACTCAAGTCTGACCACTCTCTATTTCCACAGATATCTCCAAGTAAAAATAAGAAACCCTAAACTGGGCTGGAGAGATGGTTCAGAGGTTACATGTACTGTCTGTTCTTCCAGAGGTCCTGAGTTCAATTCCCAGCAACCACATGGTGGCTCACAACCCTCTGTAATGGGATCTGGTGCCCTCTTCTGGCCTGCAGGCATATATGTATGCAGAATGCTGTATACATACTAAATAAATAAATCTTTTATAGAAAAATAAGAAAAAGAAGCCCTGAGCTGCTGCTTTCCTGCTGGATCTGCTGCATCCACGGGTCCCCATCTCAGACCACAGAGGCCTGAGTCATTACCTACTCCTCTCCTTTCACACTGCTGTTCAATCCACCCACAAACCCATTTTCCTCCTGCCTAGAAAGAAAAAAGCAGAAGCCTAGCACTTCCCACACATTCTCAGTGACCCCTTAACCAACCATCTTCTATTCCACCCAGTGTCCTGGTTTCATTTCTGTTGCTGTGATAAAATACCCTGACAAAAATTAACTTAGAGAAGAAAGGATATATTTGGATCACAAATAAAGTCAAGAGCAGAGAGAAATGGATACACCCATACTGCCTACTTCTTCTAAGGCTCAGTTTAGCTTTTTTGATTCTCATGCAGCTCATGAAGCCCCAGCCTAGGGAATGGTGCCACCCACGGTGGACTGGGCATACCTATGTTAATTAACAATCAAGACAATCCCTCATGTGCATGGCTACCAGTCAACCTAATCTGAACAATTCCTCCATGAAAGCACTCTTCTGAGATGACTCCATGCTGTCAGCTAAACTACCAGCATACCCAGACTATAAACTCACATCCCAGCTTGTCTGCCTGCTTTCATCTCTGCCCCACCCCCACCCCTATCTCAACACGGAAGTGAAGATCATTTCAATTTGCTTCTGCTTTTGATCATAGTTTAATGGTTGTGAGAATTCCTTTTCCAAAGAAACATAAACAATATCTACCCCCTCCTCATAAGGCCCCAATGACAAACTGAAGTATAATTCCACAACAGTTCCTCCTGAGGAACCAATGAGTTTCTGGGCTTACTTAAAGAGCATAGTAGGGAGAGTGCACAGGCCACAGGGCAGGAATATGTGGAGCTCAGAGGACAGCTTGCAGAGTCAGTTCTCCCTTTCTACCAGGTGAATTCCAGAGATCTAACGTAGGTTGCCAAGTTTGGTGGAAATTCCTTTATCCAATGAACCATCCCTATAAATCATACTTTTAAGAAGAAAATTGATGGAGTGGAGATATAGCTCAGTTGGTGCCGTGTTTGTCTGGTGTGCATGAAGCCCTGGGTTCCATCCTTTCATACAGATCTCTTCCCTGTAGACATATAAGCAGCATCTGCCTCTTTTTTCCTAAGCAAAACAAAGTATGGTCCCATCAATGCTTACTCTGGGGAACCAATGAGTTTATTGGACTTTCTTACAGAAAGGTGAGGGGTTACCGGCAGAATGGTATGGGTGAGCTCCAGTATGGCTCTGCAAAGTCTTCACCCACCCAGTGTGAATAATGCCTTCCCCATATCTGCATAGATGGAACCCCTTCAATTGACCTCCTCCAGCCTCTGTACTTTAGCACCTCCAAAGACCCCAGGCTGCCTGCAAGAGGGACAGAAGTTCATATGATGACCCTCCCCACCCTCTTTCTAAGAGAGAATGTCAGGAGTCCACAGGCTCAATTGGGATGGTTTCTTGCAAGCAGGCACTGATGATCTCATGAAGATAGCAGCAGTTCACCCCAGAAGACTGTGTTCTACAACAGTGCACTGCATCCCATCTTACTCAACATCAAAGCCACAGTTCTTACAGTGTTTTCAAGACTTGTTATTCCATGGCAGGGAGGTGTGGGGGTGGGAATATATGATTCATCTTGTCTTGTCTGGTTTTTGAGACGGGGTCTACTGCATCCTTGGTTAGCCTCAAACTGACTGCATAATCAAGGGTGAGCTTGAACTTCTGATCCTCCTGCCTCTACTTCCCAAGTGCTGGGATGACAGATGTATACCATAATACCCAGTTTAAGAAGTGCTGGGGGTCGGGGGGGGGGGGCTGGTGAGATGGCTCAGCAGGTAAGAGCACCCGACTGCTCTTCCAAAGGTCCTGAGTTCAAATCCCAGCAACCACATGGTGGCTCACAACCATCCGTAATGAGATCTGACTCCCTCTTCTGGTGTGTCTGAAGACAGCTACAGTGTACTTACATATAATAAATAAATAAATCTAAAAAAAAAAAAAAAAAAGAAGTGCTGGGGATGGACCTTGGAGCTTCTGCATGCTAGGCAAGAGCTCTGTCAACTGAGTTACATCCCCAGCTCAGCCCTCCACTACAATGCTAAAGCATCTACACACACAAAGAGAGAAAGACAGAGACAGAGACAGAGAGACAGAAAGAGACAGAAAGACAGAGATAGATTGAGACGGAAGTGGGACCATGGAGGGGAAGTTAGTTATCTCCCTTAGAATAAAATCTTTCCTCTTAAAGAATCCAAGACCCTTTGTAATCTGGTCACATCTCCAGCCTTCCTCTCACTACGTGACTACGGATGACAGCCGACTGGCATCTCTATCACCCCCGAATGTGGTTCATTAACTTCTGACCTGTACATGGGCTACTTACAGGTCTAGAATGTTCTCTCGATGTCACTCATTTGGGAGAATCAATTTAGGGGTCGCTTACTCCAAGGACGATCTCCTTAACCCCAAGTTAGGTAGATTCCATAGATTTCTTGCCAGGGTTCACTGGATTTGACAACTTGGAATCTCTATTGTTGACAATCCACTTTATAAAGCTGTGCAGCTTCAGGGATTTTCTTACAGGAATGGAAAAAAACTAAACAACACAAACATCCAGGCAGCAATATTTATTGGCTCGCAAGGTACTGAGTGTCTCTACACACATCACCTTATTGATATTGTTTACCAAGTTGGTTGACTTCTTCTACACAGTAGAGCAATTGTGTAAGCAGAACTTTCTTCCCAGAGCTGTTTCTCCCTTTTAGAGCCTTTCTTCGACGCATGAAGAGGAGGCAGCAGCTCGTGGTAAGGGGAGTCACCTGTCATACAATTGCCCTGACTGATCAGAATGTTACCAAGGACACCCAGAGCCCACAGGCATCTGATACAGGTCTCAGAACAGGAAGCAATTTTTTTTTCTTTTTACCGCAGTTCAAATTTCTCCACCAATGGAGATGCTTTAGTTCACACTTATCACTGTTGTGGGATTCTTCTGTCTCTCTGGCTCATCTGCACTCCTTCAGTAAACTAAGTGAGAAATGGTGGTGCCCCGTCATTAAAAATCACCCGTGTTGATGGTTAAAATGCCCACAGAACATCATGTATTCGTTCAATTAACTTTTATGGAGCAGAAATGCCTGACTAGGTCCTGCTCTGGCCTTTGGGAGAAAGTTAATGGCAAAATAGCATAGGAGAGGTCACCCCTGCCTTCAGAAAAGGCACAGTCCAGCGGTCAGGGGAGGACCCATTGTAGTTATCTAAATGGCTGCATCCTTGCGTTAATGTGCACTTAATTGATAGCAGCAGAGATAGAAGATGGTCTTTCCTTGTACCTATGACATACACGGACTTCAACTGCTGTATCTCATTCAACCCTGACAACTTTAACCTATTGCAGATTAAAGAAACGAGGCCCAGTGATAACAGATCACCCGCTAGGCCACACATTGAGGCACCAGTCTATGGGTCCTCTCCATCGCACCACCCCAATAATCTGTGCGCCCCCTCAGGTCATGTAGTGAATACTAATGGTGGTGCTTGCTGATCTGTGATCTTAGCACGTGGGAGGCATGGGGATCACCATGAGTTTGAGATTAGCCTGAGCAAATGCTCTGTCTCAAAAAAAGAAACAAACAAAGAAAGAGGTCTGGGGATGAGTCTCAGTCGGGAAAGCGAGTGTCTAGCATGCACAGAACCCAAGTTCACTTCCCAGTCCCTCCATGAGCCAGGTGTGGTCACAAACACCTGTAACGCTAACACTGAGGAAATGAAGGCAGGGAGATTAGAGGTTCAAGATCATTCCTTACAAGAGAACTCAAGGACCTGAGTTGTATTCCCCCAAACCCACATAAAAAGGCCAGGCATGGGGTTTTGTGCCGGTAATTCTAGTCCTGGAGACACAGAGGCTGAAGGATCCTAGAGACCCCACGGACCAGCACATCTAACCTAGCTGATAAAGTCCAGGCCAGTGAAAGACCCTAGCTCAAAGGAAGTGGGCAGCATTCCAGACGTTGACCTCAACTTTTATGTATACACCAACCAACACATGCACACACTCACTAAAGCAGGGGTTCTCGACTTTCCTAATGCTGCAACCCTTTAACACAGTCCCTTGTGTTGTGGTCACTCCCAACCAGAAAATCACTTTGCTGCTACTTCATAACTGTAATTTCACCACTGTTAGGAATCATAATGTCAATATCTATGTTTTCTGATGGTCTTAGGTGACCCCTGAAAAAAGTCGTTTGTCACCTACACCCTTGCCAGGGGCCCCGACCCACAGATTAAGTACTGATGCACTAAAAGAAGACTATTAAAAAGACTATTAAAGGACCAAAAGCCATATTGCCATGTTACCAGATCTAGACAAACCCCACTGGAAGTATACTTGGTTTGAAGGCCAGCTGACACCAGTAAATTGAAAACACACACACCATTAACTTGCAAGGAACAGTTGAGGCTAAACAACAGTCCCCTGATTTACTTGTTCATAGGTCCCTGCCAGCACAAAGACACAATTTGTGATATACATCCATCCCAGGCCTCTCTTGTCAAAACCTCAGAAAGCCCCTGGGAGGGGGGCTGCTGACGCTTGAACAACAGCACACAGAGCAGCCGGGACCTCCAGCTTTGGGAAGGACAGGAGAAAGAGGTACTGTGTGGAGCCCCCTCGGGGGACACGTTCACCTCTGAACCCTCCAGCTGTGCATGCTGAGGACGCATCCTGATGACAGTGGCCACAGTCCAGTTTGCAATCCCCAGGAAAGCTGTTCACAGAGGAACCGAAAGCACAGCCTTGGGCAAAGCCGCCATACCTTGCTTCCCACATTGCGCTTCTCCATCTTGCATGATGAAGGCCTCTGCTACTGAGGTTTGGTTTGGTTTGGTTTTTTTTTTCCCCCCCAGAGAACAATGATTCCTGGGTTTTCTTTCAGGGGGGAATCTTCAAATTGCCATGCAACTCCACCAGTAGACCAGTCACAGAGACTGGCAAGTCCATCATGTGCTACACTCTAGGGCTCTGAGCAGTCTCCCCTAACCAGAGAGTTTCAGCGCTGTAGAGAAGTTCATTTTCCTACTAATATGGATTGCAACGGACCTACAGTGTGTGGGAGGCAGATGCTTAACCCAGAGGAAATGCCCAACCTTGACTAGGAGATTGGAAAGGATTCCACACATAAGAACCACCGTTCAAACAAATATTTTTTGGACCTTGGTGCCAACAATGGGGGGGGGGCGGCTCCCTCTGGACATAACTGGGTAGCAGCTCACAATTGGGGGAGGGGGGCTACCTACAGACATTAACTGGGTTGCAGCTCACCTCCGTCCTTATGCTTTACAGGTGACGCTCCTCACCCAGCAGGTTTAAAAAGAAGTCACTGGGAGAAATCAGCAAAGGTGGTTTTCTTCCTAGATGCACCTCCCTGACAGAGGCTGACATCCAGGGGAATCCCTATCCCAAGGCCAAGTGGACCCAGGGACCCGGCATTCAGAATAAAGAAGCAACCATCTTCAGGAAGCTGGCTTTCAGGGTCATCTCTGGAGAGATGGAAGCTGACTGACTTGGGTCTAGGCTGAGAGGAGAGGCTCACCCCAGAAGGAGGCTGTGGGGGCGGAAACAAATCAATGTAGAGTGTGTAGATGGATGTGTGCTCTGGGCCCGTGTACAATTTACAAGTGCAATGTGAAAAGAAAATAAATCTTTCTTCTCCCTCGCTCTCCCTCACTCTTTTTCTCTCTGCCAGGCTACAGCAGATTCCTAAATCAAAAACAAGTCTTTAGAAGAAAGCCTCAGACTGGGCTAGAAGTGAGTTTCCTCAAAAGGCAGGAGGGAGGGGGTGAAGGATCTTTGAGAAAAGACAGCAAGCTTTTAAAAAAAAAAAAACAAAAACAAACAAACAAACAAAAAAACCTGGCACTATTCAGAGTCTAGGGTATGGGGACAGGTGTTGACATGAGGCACCTCTGGGAGGATTTCTGGAGCAAAAGTTGTATGGGCTGCATAGCCGTCTTCCATCTGAGTGGCAGGTCATGGGTTTCTTTCAGAAAAGCAAACTGAGTCAGGGTGACATCCTTTTTTTCATGATCACCAAGGGTCAAGGGACCCAGCCGGGAGAAAATGCTTTTGCACAAGCCAGAGCAGAACTAAAGATGTTTTCCCCGCTTCTGCAGACCACCTGAGCAGCTAGGTGAAGCCAGCCAGGGCCAAAACAAACAAATGAGGACCACCCTCCAGAGCACCCCTTCCCTCCCCTTCCTTCCCTCCAAAGCCCAGGGAATCAAGACTTGATTTGTCTCAACTAGCTCCTGAGCTGGGGAGGGGACCGGAGAGGAAGAAGAGGGAAAGAGGGAAGCCAGGGGGCCAGGCAGCGTCCATGCAGTTAGTGTCTTATTGATTTAGAGCCACAGGAGCCAGCAGCGGCAAGGACCATACCTCCTGCTGATCTCGGGAGAAGTGCTCCAAGATCCATGGCTGTGGAGTTGGGGGAGAGTCGCTAAGCCATCTGAAGGAACAGAGCACTGCAGCTCCTCAGCCTGATGGGCCAGGGCGAGCTTTAATTAACAGGGTCTGATGCCTCTTCTTTTTTGGTAACTGAGCAGATTTAAAGGGCTAGAGACCCAATTTGAAGGGTGCTGCTGCCTGCTGCTGCTGCCACTCGCTCGGGCTGCTGCTGTGGCTGCTCCTGGCTGCTGCGCTCGGCTGCTGGAAAAGCTTCCTGCAGATTGCTAGTTCCAGTGAGGAGATGGAGCCAGGAGGACAGGAAATGGGGCTCTGTTCGTGCAGGGTCTCTTGGGATCTGAGGTTGGGAAACTGGACCACCAAGCACAGCCCATGCCAGTGAGTACCAACATCGTGCCTGCTGTCCTCTTTGGCCAAGGAGAAGGGCTGCACTGGAGGGGGGCAGGCAGGTAGCATCAAGGGCACCCTGTCCCCATATGAGCCTAGACAGGACGCTGGTCAGGGAGAGTGGGAGGGAGTTTCTGTTCTGAGAGGGTTGCTTGAGCATGGTCACTGTAGAATGTGCACACTCATATACAAGCCTGCCCTTGCACACACTGGCATGCCCGTGTACACACACACACACACACATACACACATACACACCTGTGCACAGACACTTATACGTGGCTAGATAGATGGCTCATCTGTTAAAGACGATATCTATCCAAAAAAGATAGATATCTATGTGTATACACACCAGTCCATGTAGATGTGCCTGTGTACACATGCAGGTCTAATCATATACACACACACACACACACACACACACACACTCATATACATACGCGCCTACTTGAGTATACACTCACAACCTCTTGCATACAAAATGTGCCTCCCTACCACCTTCCAAAACCAGACTTATGTCCTCTACACCTATAGTAATGTGACCAAGAAAATCTGTGACATCAGGCATGGTCAAGAGAGTAGCCAGGAGTTAGATGTCCACAGAGAAGGAACATGTGTAAAATTTCTGCTGAGTTCCTGAGCCCTTGCTGCTTCTGAAAGACCACAGACCTTGTTGAAGATCATCTTAACTTTAAAAAGAAAAAAAAAAAAAAAGACGGGTTTTATTTTTACTTTATGTGACTGTCTGTGTATGTGTATGTGCATGCACACGCACATGCATGAGTGCAAGTGTGTGCAGTGCCTGCAAAGGCTGGACGAAGGCACGGGATCCCTTGAAGCTAGAGTTCCAGGAGGTTGTGAGTTCTTCCCAAGGTGGGTGCTGGGACCTCCAGAAGAGCAGAATGCACACCTAGCTGCCAAACCACCTTTCCAGCTCCGGGAACTACATAATGGTTGAGATTATCACAGCGGAGACCCTTTGACACGAAACCTTTTCCCCTGCTCCTGCTAAGGCAGCCACTGGCCTCTCTGTAGTCTTCTCCGTGGCCACTCCATGCCTCAGCCTCCTCCATTTCTTTAGTCAGTTCGTTTCGTGGCACCTTACCAGGCACTTTGTGAAAATGTGTATGGAGAGGGCTGACGCATGCTGGGTAATGGATGCATGCAGAGGGAAGAGCTGTGTCTTCCTGTATTGCCCTCTACCCTATCTCTCACTGACCTGGTGCTCGACTTTACTGCCTGTCCATGAGTCCCACTGCCTGGCCCACTGCTCTTCCTTTATATCGGTGCTTGGGACTCAAACCCAGGCCCTCACACTTAGATGGCAGGAACCACACCGATGAAGCCGTTCTCCCAGCCCTAGCCTGGGATTTTTAATCCCATTTCCCCTGATAGGAACACAAAATAAACTCAGCCAATCAGCGTTCCGTATCTAACAGTGCCCGGTATGCATGTCTGAGGGCACGCTAAGATTGTGGGTGTGAAGGGGGGGCCTCAGACCCTCCCTAGGATGCTACCGTCAGGTGTAGGACCCTCTTCTCCTCCTAAACCTGCCTTTGTGAAGTGACAAGGTCAAACCAAGCCAGCGATGCTCTATATGGAAAGAGGAAGCCAAGACGAGAAAGATGGGGAACTTTTCAAAAGCTTCATCCAATGATAGCAGCACTGAGCTTAACCAAACCCTAGGTGATTGAAACAGCCCCGTGAAGAGAGGATGGACTTACAAAAAGAACCATGAAACCACACGCAGGCCTTTAAGGAGATGAGAAGTGAGAGGTGGACAATGGATCCCCGATTCCCTCCTCTCCCCCCTCCCCCCAACCCCCCTCCAGAGAAATGGTCCCAGCATCTGGCCCAGGTGGCCAAAGACTAAGTCTCTGTTTAGACTTCACCTGGGACTTAGGCAGAATCTCTGCAGCTCCCCTCTGTCTGTCACCCACTGCCAGCTATCTGCATTGCCACCACCCTCACATGCACACGTAATGGCCACAGCACCCCTGCACACACTTAGAGCTTGTTCCACAGAAAATCTGATGTCACCCTCTTGGACCCAAGTTCTGCACACTTCCTTGCTCTGTGTCTCTCGAGGAGGTCTCTGTGTTGCCTCTTCCTCATGTCTACAGAGAACAAACCTGCCAGGCGGCAGGGAACTACAGTCCTAGCACTTAGAAGGTGAAGGTGGGAGAAGTGAGTTCCCAGGATAGCCTGGACTACACAGTGAGATGAAAGAAAGAAAGAAAGAAAGAAAGAAAGAAAGAAAGAAAGAAAGAAAGAAAGAAAGAAAGAAAGAAAGAAAGAAAGAGAGGAAAGAGAAAGGAAAGAAGGAAGGAAGGAAAGAAGGAAGGAAAGAAGGAAGGAAAGGAAAGGAAAGGAAAGGAAAGGAAAGGAAAGGAAAGGAAAGGAAAGGAAAGGAAAGGAAAGGAAAGGAAAGGAAAGGAAAGGAAAGGAAAGGAAAGGAAAGGAAAGGAAAGGAAAGGAAAGGAAGAAAGTGTAGAGGTAAAAAGGAGAAAGAGAAAGAAAGGGGAGAAGGGAGGGAGGGAGAGAGGGAAGGAGGGACAGAGGGAGGGAGGGAGGTCTAAAGAAAAGAGAAAAACTGAAGATAATGTGTGCTTTCCCTAGTGATTGACAGGGGAGTCTGCCTGCTTTTTCCACCCTTGTCTTAACACCCAAGCTCTCTCCACCTTAACCCTCCTTACCATTCAGACAGGGTCCCTCACTGAACCTGAAACTCACACTCTGGCTTGCATCCAGCGAGCACCCAGGATCCATCTGTTTCTTCCTCCCAGCACTGTCCTTAGAGCCATGTACCACTCTAGTAGACTTTTTTTTTTTACATAGTTGTTGGGGATTCAGGTCTTCAGGCTCAAGAAGCAAGCCCTTTAGCCCTATCTTCAACCCCTCAGTGCCCTTCGATAACTGCTAACCCAACCTTGTTGTATCCTTTAGAGAGGAAAAGGGCTGGTCTGCCCCATGTCAGAGAAAACTGCACATCAGAGCCACTCAGAGTAGAGTGCCAGCCATTGAAGGACCCCTGGGTTGGAAGCCTCCTCAGAGGTCTGACTAACAACCCTACCAACCCTTCTCGGGCCAGGTAAGATCACCTTTTGCCTTTGGTTTGTCCACTCCTAGGCTCCTTGCAGTTCCTAATTCCTAGGCAAGTTCCCATGTGTTAATGCCATCTGTTTGAAACATCTAGTGTGGTTTTTGTTTTCCTGACTGGACAAGATTTTTTTTTCCTTGGAAATCCCAAATTGGAATGTTCTAATAGTCACGATTAAGACTCAGTCAGAACGTTCTGGCACAAAGTACACATCTTGGAGTATGTTAACATTTACCAATTAAATGAAATTATAAGAGAGTAAAAAAAAATAAAGAAATAAAGAAAATCTGAGCTCATCTTTCACATCGGAGGCTGCTGGCACAATTCTAGGTTGTCTACTTATCATTTATGATACCAAATTTATAGGCATCAAGAAAGAAAAATATTCCCAGCCCAATTTTAAGTCTGATGCATTCAAGACAAAAAAAAAAAAAATTAAGAGGCAAGAGAGAAATTTGAGAATGGCCTGAATGCCACCCCAACAGAGAAAGACAGTTGCTATAATGTGCATACAATTGTTGTGCTTGTTACTGAGCTTCAGTTCAGTGCATCAGGTCAACAACTGCACACTGTATTGATAGTTCAGAAGTTGGACAGTGAAGCTGGGAGGGAATTTGAGGAACTGAACTTATCTCTTAGTAAACCCCTCATGGGGTTATCTATTCTGACAGATAGATAGATAGATAGATAGATAGATAGATAGATAGATAGATAGATAGATAGATGATAGACAAATAGAGAGATAGAGAGATATAGATTATGGGTATAGATAAAGATTATAGATGCAGAGACATAGATATAGGTTATAGGTATAGATATAGATTATGGATATAGGCATGGATTACATATATAGATAGGTATAGATATAGATTATAGATACATAGATATAGATGGTAGATTTTAGGTATAGATTATATATTATATAGATTATAGGCATAGATAGAGATAGAAATTATAGGTATAGGTATAGATTATAGAAATATTACAGATATGATATAGAAAGATATAGATTATAGGTATAGGCAAAGATCTAGATGATATAGATATAGACATAGGCAAACAAATCAGTCACTTTGGAAACAGAAGAGCATGGGGCCCACACTGGAGAAACTTCTCTAAGGCCTCTGTCATGTTCTTTCTACACACTGAGGAGAATGAATGAGCCTAGTTGTCGTTACTGTAACAAAGTACCTAGGTGGGTAGCTTTATAAAGAAAAGAGGTTCAGCTCATGGCTTTTGAATCTGAAAGTCCAAGTTTGGGTGACCTCAGTAATAGTAATAGCAGCCTGAGGGCTGGTAAGGTGTTTGGGAATATGATGGAGCTGAGGGACATGGCATCAAAATGCCGAATACGATGTCAGAGCAAGGGGTGAGGCCAGATTCGTTCTATAACAATCCCCTCCTGACAACCATGCTGGTCATCTCCATTGGCAGTTTGACCAGATAGAAGGATGCTTAGGAAATTAGTAAGACACACTCCTAGGAGTATCCAAGAGGGCATTTCTAGGAATGATTGGCATGTGGGAGAGCAAATGATAGGAAGACTGGACCTGATAGTATGTCAGATACATCCAACAGCCTGGGAATTAGGATGGGATTGACAGAAGAAAGGAAGCTAGCCAAGTATGTAGCCCTGCTCTTCCTCTTCCTCTTCCTCTTCCTCTGTCTACCACAGCTGCCATCACCTGGGAACAACAGACTCCAGTACCAAGAAGCCTCCAGGCCTTCAGCCTCAGACTAGGGCTGCATCATTGGTCCAGCCTATAGGAAGTTGGTGAGGCTGGTGTGAGGAATTTCATCAGTGGGTGATGCTTCCAGCTACTGGGACCTACAGCATGCAGATGGTCACTGTGGGACTCTTCTGTCTGCAGTTTTGTAAACCAATCCAATGAATGTTCCCATAATCATTTTATAATCCCATATACAACAATATGTGGTGTGTATTACCACATATAAGCTTCTGTGTGTTCTGTTCTTCTAGAGACCCCCCCCCAATACAGGAAGTAATCTATATACTACCTTAACACCTTCTGAGACCATTGCAACCCTCAAATGTGCCCCCACATGGAAACACATCTTCACATGCATGCATATCACACGCACACACATACACATGGAATAACAACAACGAAAAAATAGCTAGGCTAGGTGTTTGTGGCACACACCTTTAATCCCAGCACTGGGGAGGCAGAGGCAGGCAGATCTCTGAGTTTGAGGCCAGCCTGGTCAACAGAGTGAGTTCCAGGACAGCCAGGGCTACACAGAGAAACCCTATCTAAGGAAAAAGAAAAAGAAAGAAAGAAAGAAAAAACAACAACAACAACAAAACAAAACAAAAAACAAACAAAAGCAAATATATGAGACAAGAAGCACACGGATGTCGCAGGTTCTCCTCACAGACACCACCTGACTCAGAGGGGACTCTGCAGAGGTGGACAGTGGTGCCAGAGCCAGAGGATGACACGTGTTGCTGAGCTGAATAGACGCCCTGCTGCTGACATACAAAGTCGGGGTCTAAGGCTCCCAGGCAAAGCCAGGACCAGAAGACAGAACGATTCCAGTCAGAGAGAAAAAATGTATTACTGGTCAGACTGGAGAGGGAAGTGGGGTACATTATGACTCTCTGTGTCTCATGGGAGGAGAGAAGAGTCACCGAGGGGCTTATCTGGGTGAGGTAGGTACCTTTGAAAAATATCCTTCGACTATATGAGGGGCCTAATGGGCCACAAGTCAACCTAAACAGCAAATAAAATGTAAGGGAACTTGTGATTGATAAACAATTAGATAAACCTCTCTAAAAGAGAAATTACGCCCCCCCCCCACACACACACACACCTCCCATCACCATTTCAGAGGAAAGTCAAACTCTGGCTTGAAGGCTCTGTATGAACCGCTGGCAGGAAATTACCTTTCACCACGTCTCCTCCTTCCAACTCCTAGCTGACAAAAATAGTTCCAGACACATAGAAGCACTGTCGACGCCCGGAAGAGGCTAGCTAGCTTCACACAATCTGGCCTCGGCATGTTCTGCCAGCTCGGGGGGTAAGCATCCTCAGCCCCTGGTAAACGCCTAATTATCTACCAATGCCCTACACAGATGTATGTATTCATCGTGAAACATCCCAAAGATTGGTCTCTCTGAAACCCTTTCTTCTCCATTCCCTGAGCAGAGAAAGGTACCTACTTCTCTTACAGCAGCCAGCCCACTGGGTAGACATCTTATTTTTCTCCCAGAAACTGTCTCCCACTCTATAAGAGGCAGGCATTTCTCTATAAGAAACAAATGTCCCCCTCCATTAGAAATATGTCTCTCATCTTGGTGCACTTAGCTTATCTAATACAGGGCTGGTTCATAATAACTTTACATTTTTTTATTTAGTGTGTGTGTGTGTGTGTGTGTGTGTGTGTGTGTGTGTGCATTTTTTATTTATCTATTATTAGTGTGTGTGTGTGTGCCCTTTTGGGGCACACATGCTACACCATGTGTGTGGAAGCCGGAGGACAACTTTGTGGAGTTGTTTCTCTCTCTCTATTGTGAAGTGGGCTCTGGGGATCAAACTCAGGCTGCCAAGTTCTTACAGCACTTCACCCCACTGAGCCCTCTCACTGGCCCCAACAAATTTTGATTAACATGAACCGATGCCCAAGTATGAAGGCTTACACTGTAATCCAAGCATTCAGAAGGCTAAACCAGGAGAAAAGTGAGTTCAAGGTCAGCCTGGGATAGATACAGACACACCTCTCCCTGCTCCCACTCCCACCCCCCAAAAGCAGTCGATCTGCTTCTTTATTAACAAGCTAAGAAAGCTTACTCTCTGGCAAAAATGAGAAGTTTGTAAATCTCACCCCCGTGGAGCGGTCAAAGTACGTGCATACTCTATAGCCCTGTAATAGGGAGCTAGCTACCCAGGTCGCAGAACGCTGCACTAGGGAAACTTGGAGCAGCTTTCTTAGCTCCGTTCCTAAGTGCTGGGTTTCAGGTGTGTGTCACCACGCCTAGGCAGCTCCTGTGTCTTACTGTGATAAGCCATCATGACTCCAGTGATCTGTGGAGGTGATTTTGAAAGATATCCCACAGAGGGTTACCACCTTGTGTTGAGGCAGAGAGCTTTTCCTCCTGGAACCCCTGTGGATCTGGATTCAGCATCCTGATTCTTAAGTCCAAGGTTCCAAATGATTTGCAAGTAGCAGAAATAACATACTGTTTTGCCTCTCCAACCATCTCCCAGCCTCTGTCCAGTTACACATTCTTCTTCCTCCTCCCCTTCACCAGCTTCCCTGGGCTGGTGGGAAATAGCAACCCATGGAAGGGAGTGACATCCCCTAAAGCATGAACTGTGGCCATAAAGGATAAAGATGCCATTCATAAAGTTTGTCCCCACGGGATAAGAACTCTGAGCCTGAGAAACTATCGTGAAAATCCCCTCCCTGGTGGAGATGTGAACCTTCCTCAGAAGGCTCCAAAGACAAACCAAGATACAATTACCCCCTTGGGGGAACCACTGAGCTTATTGGGTTTACATAAAAAGCATGGGTGAATGAGGAGTTACTGATAGGAACTTGTGTGGCCCCCAAAGTAGCCACACCAGAAAGTCTTCACCCAGCATCAATGATGGCTTCTCCACAACCACACATAGTGAATCCCCCTCCAGGCTTTCTCAGCCCATATACTGTAGCTTTTCCCAGGACTACTCCCCAACAAGCAATTAAGAAAAGTTTCAACCCTATAGGTAGAACAACATTATGAACTAACCAGTACCCTAGAGCTCTTGACTCTAGCTGCATATGTATCAAAAGATGGCCTAGTGGGCCATCACTGGAAAGAGAGGCCCATTGGACTTGCAAACTTTATATGCCCCAGTACAGGGGAACACCAGGGCCAAAAAGTGGTAGTGAGTGGGTAGGGGGGGGAGGGTAGGGAGGACTTTTGGAATAGCATTGGAAACGTAAATGAGGAAAATACCTAATAAAAAAAGAAAAGAAAAAAATTATATAAATATATATATATATATAAAAAAGAAAGAAAAGTTTCAGCCACTGCATACAAATGGCTGAAAGGAATGGCTGGATCTCAGGTGAGGGTCCAGTGACCCTCCCCACACTCCTCCTCTGAAGGACTGTCAAGAGTCCCCGAGCTCACTCCTGGTGAGACACTTACAGTTGATGTCCTGATGCTGGAGACTGTATGGCTCAGGAGATAATAATACCTTGCAACAGAAGTTCCCAGACACAGGGAGGTGATTACATAGGAGCTGGGCTGCCATGATGCTTTCTGGGTAATGCAAAAGTCCCAGAGAGGCCAGGAGGTACTCCCAAATAGATTCCTGAAAGGATAAATGGCTTGATACACCACTTCACCCCATTTGAGTAACCTTTAGCCCCAACACAGCTGGGTGTGCTGCCAGCCTCTCTGACTGGAAATCCAGCCAGCACAGAGCTCTGGATAACATATGAACAGCAGTTGTCCTTTCCCTAAATCTGGTTGCTGTCACCCGGCAAGGCCATCTTTTGATGTTCCAAGGCTTGATGTATTTTTATCTAAGCCTAAGAAGATGCCAAAGCCAACAATAATGCCACTGCCATTATTATCGAAGGAACCACATCTGTCAGGGAGCCAGTGGGATGTATGCACACCGAGGCTCTGAGAGAGCTTCTCTGACATCTGACGCATGTCCACAACCTCACTATTCTGGATCCATATGCAGAAAACCCACCATGAAGACAGAGCCACAAAAGGATCGACTATGAGATTGGAGAAACAGATGAGGGGAGGAGACCTAGCCTGGATACGGGCAGCACCATTCCCTAGCTGGGATCCTAGGCTGAATGAAAAGGAGACAGTGAGCTGAGCACCAGCATCCATCTCTCTCTGCTTCTGGAGGACTATGGATACAGTGTGACCAGCTCGCTCAAGCTCTAGCTGCCATGCCTTCCCCTGCCGTGATTGACTGTATCCTCTCTGAACTGTGAGCCTCAGTAAACCCTCCTCCCTTAAGCAGCTTCTGTCAGGTACCTGGCCACTGCAGTGAGAAAAATAACTAATAGGCCCCTGTGTGTTATAAGGTGTACCAGCCCAACTATTTGTTTACTCAAGGGTTGACCTTGATTTCTATTGTCACTGGCCATAAGCCATGTCCATGTATATACGACTATACATACAAGTCATAGAAAATTAAAAAGCACAGAGAGGCAACCCCAGAACTGTAATAGCCCAAGATTCACCAATGTTTTAAATTTTCATTTCTATTAATTAATAGTAAGAAAGGACTGCAGAGATGGTTCAGCAGCTAAGGGTGCCTGTTGAGCAAGCCTGAGGTCTACAGTTCAAATCCCAGTACCCACATAACAAGCTAGACTACAAACATTCCTCACTCTGAGTGGGATAAAGATAGGAGGATCACTGGGGCTTATGGTTACCCAGCCTAGGAGAAAAACACCTGCCCCACATTCAGAGAGACATTTCCCCAAAGGAATAAGTGGACAGTAACAGAAGTAGACACCTGCCACTCTTTCCTGATCTACACACACACACACACACACACACACACACACACTCACTTTTTTAGTTGCCAACAAGAAAATATCCACTCAATATTGCCTATTTTTCTCTGCTACTATGACGACCATAACCATAGTTCTGGTGACTGTGACCCACTGAGACACTGCTAAAAGACCCAGCCTAGAGATCCAAAGGAGACAGAAGCCATGTCGTATTGTGCTGAAGACCTACACAGGTTGTCTTGGAGGCTGAGACTAGAGCCTTATTTGCCTTCTCAGGTGTTACACTATCTTTCCTGGGAAGCCATGGACAAATAACTAATCACTCCCAGGAAGGCACCAAAGCCCAACTCATCAAACGGTACTGGGTGAGCTGACTGAACTCACAGAGACCTGGAAGGGATTACTTACATGTAAGAAGCAATAGGTGCCCCAAAACAACTGTATCACTCACTGCAAATTCCCACCCCGGCAAGAATGGTGACCTCATGGATACTGCAACCTGGAGGCCTCTCTCAGTTAAATTTCTACTTCCTGTATAGTCTAGCATCTCCCAGGATCCTTTGCAGCTTCTGGTGGACAGGAAGAAGGAGTGACCAGAATCCCAGGTGAGGGTTCTATGACTCTCCTCCACCTACTAGGGATTACCAACAGCTCCATTTCCATTACCATAGACCTGGCTATCACTGTCTTGTTCTGCTCTAGTTGCCAGGGCTACTGAGCCAAATTAATCTCTACTCCAAGATGCCATCATGTTACACCTGGAGGAAAGAGACCATTCTATAACACCAGGCTTGGAAAATCAGCAGCTTCTCAGAAGGTAAGGACCACCCATGGAAATACTGGTTATTTTTATGATCTTAGTAACAAAATACTTATCAGAAACAACTTAAGGAAGGAAGGATATATTTGGCTCATCCTAGAGGGGAAGGCATGGTGTTACCGTTGGGTCCATGGCAATAGGAGCTCCTAGCTTGTTCACGTTCTGGTGAATTTTGAAGCAGAGCTGGGTTATGACTTTCAAAGTCCATTTCAAATAGCTTATATCTACCAGCTAGAACATATATCCCAAATATTCTACAAGCTCCGAAGACAGCACCATATAAAGACCAAGTGTTCAAAGGTTTATATTCAAATTGTAAATTAGACAAGTGTCATTTCTCCCAGGGACTCAAAGAACTCCAAGAATCTAACTCAGCAGAGAGTGAGGAATATCTGCATAATGTATAGGAGAGGGAACCAAACGGGAAAAAGAAAAGTCAGAAAGAATTAAAATTGCTGAATCTAAACTGGAAAGAACCAAGATAGGTCATATTAACCACCTTGCCCAGATGTAGCCACCCATACCCACTTAGCTTATGTAAAGGTAAATACTTAAGAGAATGGGAGTGGGACACTGGAAATGTAATGTTATAGGTTTTATATTCAATATGTCCTCCCAGAATTTATGTGCTGAAGGCTTGGTCCTTTCAGAGTTAGCTCTAGTTGCCAACTTGATACAGCCTACAGTCTCTAAGATGAAATGACTGAGGATCAGACCAGCCTGTAGGCATGTCTGTGGGGGGTTGTCTTGACTGTTAATAGATGTAGGAGGGCCCAGCCCACTGTAGGCAGCACCATCCTTAGGCAGGTAGCCCAGAACTGTATAAAAAAAAAGCTATCAAAGCATGAGCTTGTGAGGCTCCATAGTTCTTGCATTCAGATTCCTGCCTTGGCTTCCTTGACTGTGAGCTGGAGGTATAAGATGAAATATCCTAGATATAGCTGTCTCTTGTGAGACTATGCCGGGGCCTAGCAAACACAGAAGTGGATGATCACAGTCAGCTATTGGATGGATCACACGGCCCCCAATGGAGGAGCTAGAGAAATTACCCAAGGAGCTAAAGGGAACTGCAACCCTATAGGTGGAACAACAATATGAACTAACCAGTACCCTGGAGCTCTTGTCTCTAGCTGCATATGTATCAAAAGATGGCCTAGTCGGCCATCACTGCAAAGAGAGGCCCATTGGACTTGCAAACTTTATATGCCCCAGTACAGGGGAACCCCAGGGCCAAAAAGGGAGAGTGGGTGGGTAGGGGGTTGGGGGGGTGGGTATGGGGGACTTTTGGGATAGCATTGAAAATGTAATCGAGGAAAATAACTAATAAAAAAAATAAATTTAAAAAAAAGATGAAATATCCTCCCAAGTAGCTTTTTGTCATGGTGTGTGTCACAGCAACAAAATGAAATTACAACAGTCCCCGAAACAGAGGTGGGGCACCTGAAAGTGGTTAGACTATGAGGATTCTCACGTTTTTAGAGGAAGTGAGTCATTGGGGCACGTGGTTTTGAAATGTATACTTTTCTCACTCTCTCAAGTCCAGGACATCATGAAATGAGCAGCTTCATTCCCCTGAATGATCCCTACCCTGATGCTCTCTGCCTTACCACAGCCTAAGGGCAATGGAGCCAACCCATCATGAAATGAACCCTTCTATTCCATGAGCCGAAACCTTTCCTCCTTTACATTGTTTCTCATAGGGCACCAGCCAGCAAGATGACTCAGAGGGTAAAAATACCCAGAGCACAAGCCTGAAGACTTAAGTTCAGTCCCTAGAAATTACATTTAGAAAGCTGAGTGTGGTAATGTGCATTTGTATGCCTAGAGCCTGCAAGGCAGAGACAGGAGAATCTCTGAGGCTCCAAGTCTACTTGATGAGCTCCAGGCTGGTGAGAGATCCTGTCTCAAAGAAAAAAGTGGATTTTACCTTAGGAATGATCCAATGACCCAAGGTCTCTTGCTTACATACACACACACACACACACACACACACACACACACACACACCCTACGATGGACGTGGGTGAACATCTTCCTACTCACCTTCACCCCCTAATTGCTGCATCCAGGATAATGGAAATGTAGACATTAAGGACGGCGCGATAGGAGGGTTTTGTAATATGACAGCCAAAGTCAAGCAAGAGACAGACACTCGCCTAGCATAATAACGTCCAGAAATGATGCCAGCAGGAAACCATGAATCTTCTCTGTGGATCATTGCGATCTGTGGGCAGGAGATGAACACTTGCACAGTGAGGTGCCTGATTTGTTGTTTAATATAGTTGGAGATGAGCTTGGGAAACAGGAAGAAACAGAACCTGACACCCAATGAAGAGGACCCCTTACTTCTCTGACTTGTAGGCTCCAAGTGTCCCTGGTCCCAAGCAGCAGTAAAATGAGTAAAGACACTAACATCAACGAAGGTTGGAATGCTTCGGGTAAGAAAATAATCCCAACACAAGAAAGAAGACACACAGGTGGAGTGGGAGAGTAAGAAAACGGGAGCTGGAGAAACAGCTCACGTGATAAAGCACTAACCTTGTAAACACAAAGGTCCGAGTTCAATTCCCAGAACCTATGTAAAAAAGCCAGGCATTCTGGTTTGCGCTGGTAATCCCAGGATTGAGGATGAGGACACAGGAGAATTCCTGAAGCTCACGGACCAGCCCCTTAGCCTAGTTAGTGATTCCCTGCTCACTGAGAAACTACATCTCCAAGAAAAAAAACAAGGTTGGGGTGGGGGGCAGCTAGTGAGACATCTTAACTGGTAAAGGTACCAACTGATTACCTGTATCCCTTCCCTGAGACCCACACGGTGGAAGAAGACAACTGCTTCAAGCATTTGTCACATACATAGCACACACTAAATTAAAACATGAGGGGTGGCACATGCCTCCATGCATGCACACACATACACACAAACATACATATACATGTATATACAAAAAAAAAATTCCAATTGGGAGACCTGGCTGGGTGTTGTGTTTCCAACTTGAAATCAAAGCAACCGTGAGGATCTCAGTATGTGACCCTCACGAGATCAGGCCTGACAGGAACAAAGCTCTATTCACACCAGAGAGGGTGCTGCTGCTGCCAGACAAGAGGATTCCTTCCACCCACGTCTGTCTTGGAGAACTGGTGAATGTATTAGGGCTACCTACAGGAGGGCAAGAGGTGACCCACAAACAGCAGCATCATTAGCATGTATGATGGATTCTCCAGGCCGCACAGACTCCCCACTTCAGTTCATCTTCTACCACCTGTAGACCGAGGATGCCCCAAGGGCACGCAACTGGGACAGTTACCTGTAGCTGGTGTGGGGAGGCAGGAGAGAGAGTTGGCTGGAATCTCAGGGGAGAGTCTCATGACTCACTCCTACCACCTTTGCTGCCTTGGTTAGTTTTCATCATTTTTTTTTTAAAAAAGGTAACTTCAGCTGAAAAAATGGTCCCATCAGGTTGGCCTGTGGGCAAACCTTTGCTTGATTGATGCCTTTGCTTGATTGATGATTGGTTTGGAAAGGCCCAGCTCGCTGTGGGTGGTGCCATCCTGGGCAGGTGGTCCTGAGTTGTCTAAGACAGCAGGCTGAGCCAGCCATGGGGAGCAAACCAGTAAATAGCACACACACACACACACACACACACACACACACACACACACACAGCCTCTGTATCAGCTCCTACTTCCAGGTTCCTGCCCTGACTTCCTGCATTCACTTCCCGTCATGATCAACTACAGCTGTAAGCTGAAATAAACCCTTTTCTCTCTAAGTTTCTTTTGGTCGTGGCATTTATCACAGCAAGAGAAACAGCCTTCTATGAGGGAATGTCAACAGGCTCCATCTTGTGAGGGTCCTCTATGCATAACAACATATGCTCTGATTTCAAGATCAGCTCAAAGGACAGCATTCCATAACACTAGCCAAGAGACCATTCACAAGCATGCAACAACTACAGATTAGAGCATTACATTAGAGGCTTACAAGGTCCAGTTTTTAACCTATGACCCATATTGGTTCTATATTGTTTTACCATTGATGGACAGGTCTTTCAGAGAGAGAGAAAGACAGAGAGAGACAGGGAGAGACAGAGACAGAAACAGAGACAAAGACAAAGACAGAGAGAGGTAATAGACCCATGTGAATAGGCGTTTACCTTACCAAATAAAAGGGCTTAGCCTTTTGCCCCATGTCACTAACAGTTACCCCAAACACTACTGGGGTCAGTTATGTAAGGGTATCTCTCCCAGAGGGTGGTTTCCCAACAAGAGATTCTAAAACCTAGAGCTAAAGGTATATATAGACTTGGAATTTTTGCTACTGGTCCAAAGATTTACAATATAAGGAACAAAATAACACACAGGGAGTACAATGTGTTTTGAGAGCAGCATGAACAGGTAGATATCTTGTGAGTTGGGAAGGCTTCCCGGAGGAGGTCCTATTGGTTCTTGAGTCCTGAAGATCAAGAAGTTAATAAGAAGTACATCCCTGGACCATTTCCCACCTCCACTACCAGGGAACAACTGCGGGCTTCCCTGAAACTCTAGAAAAGGACACACAGTTTCTGTCTTTCGAAACAGTCCGTTATTCCCGAGTCCCCACAGCTCTTGGGCTCTCTCACCTGAGTTCTTGACTTGTTCCTTAAAGCTGCTTCCAGAAGGACTCCAGACTGACTACTGGAGCTGCGAAGGTGGATTAGCCACAACGCCACAGCCAGGAGATCTTCCACACCGAATTGGCTCAGTCCATGCAGCCCGCCAAAGAGTGTGGGACCCTGGCTACGGTGCCCCGGTCCAACTGTGAATCGGGGAAGCGTGTCGCCTGCTTTCTGGATCCAGGCCAAACCCAGCTGACCTACCGGGCAGATGGAGGTGGAGCTCAGGGATCCTGGCAGATCTCCAGTGTCACATTAACTCCCAAGAAGCCACAGAAGCAACTGGCTGAGGGCAGCAGCCATAAGCCCAAGTCCAGGTCCTCTTCCAGACTGCTGGGGCCTCATTGTGGCTCTGGCTCTTATAGGTTCTGGTCCTGGTTAAATTAGACATGTTTAACATCCATTGGAGCCTGAGACTCTTGGCAGTCCCTGACCAATGAACTGAGAACTTTAGGACTTCACTTAATTTTTCTCAAACTTTTCTTTTAATTTAATTAAAATGCGCACTGCAAAAAAATTACTTTCGTTTAGAATTCATTTTTATTTATTCATTTCCTTATTTCTCTTTTTCTTTCTTTCTTTCTTTCTTTCTTTCTTTCTTTCTTTCTTTCTTTCTTTCTTTCTTTCTTTCTTTCTCTGTGTAGTCCTGGCAATCCTGGAACTCACTCCATAGATTCAGGCTAGCCTCAAACTCCCAGTGATGCACCTACCTCTGTCCACTGAATGCTGGGATTAAAGGTGTGGGCGACCACGGCTCAGTTTGCTTTTTTTTTAATGGTACTGGAGGTCGAACCCATAATAAGAGTTCTACTTCTGAGCTACCCCTACCCAAGACCCTCACCATGGGATTCTAGGCAGGGCCTTGAGCTCACCACAGGTCCCATGCTTGCAAACGTCACCGGACCCACTGGTTGGATCCGAAAGGCAAAGCCACATAGGATGTGGGTCCCTGTACCCCAAACGTTCTAGCTTTCTGCTACAACCAAGCCTGCTCCCTGTATCCTTAATGTTGGCCAGCTTGTGGACAGCTCTTCCCCCAACAGATTTATACATAGAAATATCTAGTGAGGAGAGTTCACGCACCTGATCTGACTTTGATATTCCCTGCGGCAGAAAAGGCTCCCTGCCTGTTCCCATCTGCCAAGGCAGAGCTCACGCTGGCCTCAAGCAAATCCCATATGCCTATGCTAATGTGAGTCAGGGCCCTGTCCCTAAGGCAGTGTGACTATTTCTTAACATCCTCAGCCTGAGCCATCAAAGGTCCCAGAGAACTCATGTGACTTGTGAAATGTCCCCACAGGCTCACGTGTTTGAACCCTTAGCTCCCAGCAGGTAGTGCAGCTTGGGCAGTTGTGGAACCTTTAGGAGGTGAGGAAGTGGGCCCCTGGAGATGGGTCTAGAAGCTTTTAGACAGATGGGCTCCACTTCCTGAGAGTGGATGCAGCGTGACAAACTGCCTGGCGCTCCTACTCTGCCTTCTGTACCGTGATGGATTGCTCTTCCACAAGACTCGAGTTTGATTCCCAATGAGTACCCTTATGAAGCAATTCGAAACCTCCTGTAACTCCAGCTACAGGGGATCCAACAGCCTTCGCAAGCAACCGAACACATGTACGCGCTCACGCGCGTGCGCGCGCACACACACAACATTTTTTAAAAGTATTTGAGCTGGGCATGGTGGTGCGAACCCATGATCCCAGCACTGGGAGACTGAGACAGAAGGATGAAGGACAGCCTGAGCTAGATAGGCTACCCCAGTTTTAAAAAAAAAAAAAAAAAAAAAAAAAAAAAAAAACCCTTGGCCACAGAGATTGTTCGGATCAGTAAAGCATGTGTTGTACAAGCATGGGGACCTGAGTTTAATCCCCAGAACTTATATAAAAACAGGGCATGTGTAACCCCAGAACTGGAAAGGAAGTAAAAGCTTGAAGTCCGCTGGCCAGCCAGCCTGGCTGAGTCAATGAGCTCCAGTTTCGGTGAGAGCCCCTGTCTCAGACATGAAGCAGTCGAGGAAGACACCTAGGGCCAACTCCCAGCTCCACACACGAGCATGTACAGCACACTACGCACAAACCTGGAAAGCATTTGGAGAATGTAGCTTTAAGTTTTTGAAACCAGAATAAAGTTGTTAGGTCAGAGACAGAGCAACTTACCGACCTTCTAAGACATTTTACACCCATAGCAATTGGAGCTGTAGCTTCTACAAGCCAAAAGTCGATTCTGTCTCCACCAAGGGAAAAAAAAAATATCAAGTTAACATGGGAGCCCCACAATGTCTGAGCTGTTGAGTAATGATAAAGACACATCCCTTTATCTTTGGCAGGGGGCGGGGCTTGTTAGACAGCACCCATGTGATCTTGGAGGATGCTCCTCCTTTACCCCATCTTGTAGCTGAGATTTTTTTATTTCCTTTAACTCCTTCGACTGGTTGAGAAGCCAAGCTCTACATCAAATGCCTCCAAGATATGGCTCTGTGGTGTTTAACATCCTGAAGCCATAGCTCACCACTCCCTGTAGGGACAGTGCCCACTTATGGGGCAGAAGTGAAAAGGGCCTGGGGAATGTGTAGACCAACTGATAGGGTGCTTGTCTACCATGAATAACTCCCTGAGTTCAAGTCCCCTGTACTGCTAAACAGGCATGGTAGTATCCCAGCATCCCAGAGACTGGGGCAGAAAGATCAGAAGTTCAAAGTCATCATTGGCTACACAATGAGTTCAAGCCCAGTCTAGACTACATGAGACCTGTCTCAAAAGGAGGGGGGGAAATTGTATATTGGTTGTGGAGCACTTTTCCAGCCCACCTCTTGACACTTCTGCAAATGTGTGTGACATTCTGACCCAAAAAGTCCCTAGGACACACTGGTTTCTTCCACCCTTGACTTTAACCTTATTCCCTAATTCTGACATACTCATCCCTGAAATGGTCACCTTTATTAACCCTGGATTTACATCATGGCATCATACATGCTCTCTGGAATATTCCTTTAAGATGAGTTCTTTAGCACTTCCTGATCTGGGATATCAGAACAAGATCTGTGGATGGTTAATCTTGAATGCCAATTTTATTGGCGTGAGAAACACCTAGGAAATTTGTTGAGCACACCTCAGTGAGGGTGTTATTAGAGATGGTTAATCCTAAGAGCACTAATCAATGGATTATTGCCTTAATAGACTCATAATATGGCCACATTTGGGAGAGGTGGAAAAAGGAGGTGGGAAAGCTTAATTGGAGGAAACGGATTGCTGGGGGTGTGTCCCCAGGGTTATATTTTGCCCAGGTCCCTTCCTATCTCCCTCTTTGTACATCCAGGTGGAAATTACATGAACTGCTCTGCTCCAGGAAGTCCTCCTGACCAAGACAGACAGAATCTCCTGCAACACAAATGCAGAATTCCTGCCTTTGATCTGCCTGTGCTTGGTATTGTCACAGCCATGAGAAAAGCAACCAAATATCGATCGTAGCAACTACGCCATACCACCAATGACAGTTTCCGTGCATGGCATTCTAAATTATTTATTGGTCTCGTCCAACTTAATCCTTTCAACAAAGGTTAAATGCAGACAACTTCACCCTGCTGTTGTATTAAAGGAAAAGTAAGATTTGGGCAAATGGAGTGATTCTTCAAAGACCACATGACTCAAGAGAAGCCAAATCAGGATTCAAATGAAAATATCTATCAACCTCTGCCTTCCTCTCCTATCTCCTTTCCCCCAACACCCCTCTTCCACCTTCCGCCTTATCATCCCAGGTTACCTTGCCTTGAACTTGTCACATAGCCGAAGATGACCTTGAACCCCAGATCCTCCTGCCTCCACCTCAATTACAGGCATGTGCCACCACACCTGGTTTATTTGGTACTGGGGCTGGAAGCCAGGCTTCATGCCTGCCAGACAAGTATTCTTTCTACCAGCTGAGATAGATTCCCAACTCCTAAAACAGTTTCTCCTGATCTATAACTATATTATATATCAAAAACATCACATCAATGCTTCCAAATAATATAATCAAAATAATCAATAACAGGGAGCATATGGTATTTTTCATTCACATGCACCTAAGCACTAATGTGTCGAACAATTCTTCACCAGTTTTTGGTAAGCTTGAGAAGGTGTACGTGAGTCCTTAGTTAAGTCCTTATTATAAATATATAATATTTATATATTTTACCCAGTTTGATGAGGTATTTTCTTACTGAGTTTTAAAAGTTCTTTATAGAGGCTAGACAGATGGCCTAATGGATAAGAATACTTTTTGCAAAGGACCCAAGTTCAGTTTCCAGGATCCAGTGGTTTACAACCACCTGTAACTCCCGCTCCAAGGGATCCTACACCCTCTTCTGATCTTCATGGGTGCCCGCACTCACACGGGTACAAATTCACACATCCTTGGAATTTTTAAAAACTATTTAAAATGTCTTTATACTCTGAATTAAAAAAAAAAGGTTCTGTTGCTATTGTTTTGTTTTGTTTTGTTTTGTTTAGACAATCTTATATGTAGCCCAGGCTGGCTTTTAACCTTGCCAAGGATAACCTTGAATTACTGATTCTCCTGCCTGCACTTGCAGAGTGTTGAGCTGTCACGAGTATGCTGCTGTACCTGGCAGGATACAAGAGTTTTATAAAGTGTGCTTTGTAACTGTTTTCTCCTACAAATGACATTCCGACACTTTCCCTCTTCCTTCTCTCAACAGTATTGTGTGGACAGCTGAAATTTTCATCTGGGTGGACTCTGATTTATCTGTTTACGCTTGATTTTCTTCTACCCTAGAGAGCTTTTCTCTCCATGGTGCTCTGCGCCAGCTTCGATAGATTTCCTCGAGCAAATGCATTTCATGGCCTATGCCCTCCTGTACATAGTACCCAAGACCACCGAAACTTGGATGAACCTGGTTCCCATGAGAGACCTTTCAAGGAAGCTGTAATGGAGCAGTTGTGTGCAGATAATTGACTTTCTGGAAATCCTGGAGTAACTTCAAGTGACAAAGCCCAGTCCATTGGCCATGTAAAGTGGTGTGAGTCACTTCCTCACTGAGACCTCTTGGGGTCTTCGGAGACTGTGACTGCTCACATCACACTTAACCGGAGTGGTCCAGCATTCTGGGGACATGCTTGTCCAAACCTCCCAGCTTCCAGATGGTAAAAACTGCAGCATCCCTCCACAGCATCCCAGGCTGCTCTTACAGTTTCTGTTTGTTTTAGATACTTTGCTTATTACTGTGACAAAATAACTGTCCAGAGCAACTGGGAGGGTTTATGGAGGCTCATAGACCCAGGGCACAGTCCATCATGGGGGTGGGGGGAGGCTCGGCCGCAGGAGCATTAGCGGCTGGTTACATTGTATCCACAGTCAGGAAGCAGAGAGAGATGGACGCTGGTGCTCAGCTCACTGTCTCCTTTTTATTCAGTCTTGTGCTACCCACATTATGGTGGGTCTTGCCACCTGAATTACTATAATTTTTAAAACCCCTCAGAGACATACCCAGAGATTTGTCTACAGGGTGTATCTAAATTCTGTCAAATTGACAATCAACCGAAATCAAACCATTCATTCCACACAAGAGTACTAAACACGTATGGTGGGAGCTGTCTAAGGTGCTGGAGGCAGAGGAAGCTACCATGTCAGAGAGGGGCTTCTGGTGGGGGCAAGAGAACAAGCAATGTATGCATAAATGCGAGGTTACAGTTGAAGGCTGGTGGAAGAGCTCAGCGGGTAGAGGTGCTTGCACCACAAGCCTAAAGACCTGAGTTCAAGTCCTGGTTGTCACAGTGCAAGGAGAGAAATGACTTTACAAAGTTGTCTTCTGACCTTTGCAAGCACACCGTGGCATATGCCTGTATGCTCACACACCTCTTCACACACGTGCACACACAAATGCACATACACAGCTGGGCGTGGTGGTGCACGCCTTTAATCCCAGCACCCGGGAGACAGAGGCAGGCATATTTCTGAGTTCGAGGCCAGCCTGGTCTACAAAGTGAGTTCCAGGATAGCCAAAGCTACACAGAGAAACCCTGTCTCGAAAAACAAACAAAGAAACAAAAAAAAAAAAAAACCCACATACACAAACACGCAAGCATGGCATGCATGCAGACATCCATATGCTGACAGAGAGGAAGAAAGAACAGTTGGGATGAATGTCATAGGGCCAGGTGTGGGGGCGCCTGCCTATAATCACAGCCCTTGAAGGATGGCAGTAAGACGACTGGGAGTTCAAAAGTTCAAATCCACCCTGGCTCCATGAGAATCTGTCTCATAATAGCAAAAAGAGAGAGAGAGAGAGAGAGAGAGAGAGAGAGAGAAGGGGGTGAGGTTTTGTCTTTAACTGTCTATTGTAATGTTAAGTGCAGGCTCCCAAGACCTCAAATCTGCTCATAGCCCCTGTGGCCCTGCCCCTGAGTTAATTCTGATTGGTGAATAAAGATGCCAACAGCCAAAAACTGGGCAGAAGAGACATAGGTGGGGTTGAGGTTTCAGTGGCTAGGATCTGCAAGGACCACGTGGAGGTGAAGGAGCAAGGAAGCCACCGCGAGGTAAGGGTCAAGAGAGCTTGGCCCTAAGGGCTGCTCAATTGCAGTTAAAAGCAGTCCAGATGGAACGAAGTAAATATTAAGTAATAACTCGGGATTATCAATAGAGAAATGCATTCTAACAACTTGGAGGGAGCTGACCCAGCTAGCTCCTGTGCTGCTTAAGGCACATTGAAAATATAAAGGCTGTGAGTGTGTCTTTTATCTGGGAACTCAATAACCAAAGGTAGGGTAGGAACCCCTGGCTGGGATTTAAACACTTATTAGTACAAGAAGGGGAGGCCATTCCTTAGCGTGTGTGTGTGTGTGTGTGTGTGTGTGTGTGTGTGTGTGTGTGGTGTGTGTGTGTGTGTGTGTGTGGTGTGTGTGTGTGTGTGTGTATGTGTGTGTGTATGTGTGTGTGTGGTGTGTGTGTGTGTGGGTGTGTGGGAGTGTGTATGGTGTGTGTGTGTGTGTGTGTGTGTACAAAGGCTCTCGGGAGCTGAGATGTGAGTGGCAAAACTGTCAGGGAGCGAAGACCAAGACAAACAGATGCCCCCCTCCCGTCCTCTCCCTCCCCCTGCCCCCCGGCCCCCCCCCCGCCCTCATCAGAGATCAAAGGGAGCCACACTGATGTTGTCAGAGGCCACAGGTTCCAGCATCTCGGGTTGCCGACTTGGCCTTGACCTCACATCTAGCTGGAGATGACCTTGAACACTTGACCCTTCCCCTCCTTGGTTATGGGATGACAGACGTGTGCCAGCATCCCTGGTCCAGACTCTGCCTCTTTATCCCTTTAGCTTTTTTTTACAGGAAGATGAAGATTTTATTTTGATGATTATCAATGAAATGGAATAAAAACACCAAAAAACATGCCCACGTTGATACAGACAATTAAATTTCGACAAAGGGAAAAAAAATCAATGGAAGGAAGCGAGGCTGGGCTTTTCAATAAATAACACATTATCTTAATTACCATAGCTTTATAATAAGTCTGCAAAGAAATAATTTTCCAACTTTCAGTTTTTCATTTCCAATATGGATGTCTTTTATTTCTTTTTATTATCTTATTACACGGACTAGAACTTCTGGTAAAATATTGAACGAGAGCTGGAAAGAAGGCTCAGCATTTAAGAGGGTACGCTGCTCTTGCAGAGGACTTCAGGCTTTTCAGAACCTGTAGGGTGGCTCAAACCACATGTAGCTCTAGCCCTGGGGGGGGGGGGCGGGGGAGGTGTCTGATGCGTCCTTGAACACTCACACACATGTGACAGACACACACACAATGTAAAAGTAATAATAAAAGAAAATATTAAGTAAAATTTTAAAGTGCAAACTTGCCTCTTATTTTAAATTTTAGATGCTTCTACCACATTAAAGATGTTGAAGCGGTAATTTGCTAATATGCTCTGCCCAAATGTTTTAAACTCCCAAAAGAAAGACATACACACACGCATACACACACGCACACACACACACACGCACACACACACACACACACACACACACACACACACAGCCTTATTTTTAATATCCCTTAAACAACACAATGGCTGGGCACTTCCAAACCTCCCTGCAGCTAGCACACTCTCCCCTGAATTATTACTTTCTAAAACCTATAATTCCATCTCTGCTACCCCAGACCCAGTCAGGGTAGAGTGGCCCCTAGGGATACTACCCCAATTCTTACATATTGTATTCTTTCTCTCCTACAGTTCTCAGGCTTGATCTTTCTGCTCCCCTGCCCCCACCCCGTCATGGTGATTCTAAAACCTCCTTCCTTTTGTTGTCACTTGCTCAGGAAATCTAAACTCCTGCCTCTGCCTCCCTGCCCAGCCATTGGCCACAGGCAACTTTATTTACCAATTAGAACCAGCTGGGGGCAGGGACCTTCAGCATCTCACATGCAGACATGCCAATCCTTGTGTGATGTGGGGAGCTGACTTAACACGAATAGCATTAGAACCAATCCACAACAAGATCTTATCTTTTATTTCTAGTTTTCAGAGATGATTTTTCAGGACTGAAATGGAAGATTTAATAAAATAAATAAACCATGTTTATTAAGATTAGGGACTAGGACGATGGCTCTGTGGATGAAGTATTTGCCTCAAGAGCATGAAGACTTGAGTTGAATCACTAGCATCATGCTAAGTCAGGGGCAGGAGTGTGAATCCCAGCAATCCTACAGCAACATGGGAGATGGAAACAGGAGACCTTCTAGAAGCCACTGTGGACTGTGGAACATAGCAGCAAAGAATCCCATTCCAAACAAAAGGGGTACCAAGGACCAACACCTAAGGATGTCCTCAGATCTCCACACCCATGCTACATCTCATACACACACACACACACACACACGGGCGGGGCAGAGGCATTCACCATGAACACATGCATACGTATATTACATATTTAAGGGAGCTTTCTTAGATCTTAATTCCCTGATTCCCTATCATGAGACCTACAGTCAAAAAAGATGCTATTGTATTTTGGATCTGAGGCTGGTTTGCGATGCTGTGTGTGTGTGTGTGTGTGTGTGTGTGTGTGTGTGTGCATGTGTGTGTGCCTGTGAATGTGCATGTGCTTGTGCTTGTGGGCACGTGGTAGCCAGAGTTCTGTCAACCTTGAGTGACACTCTTCAAGAGCATGCCACCTTGAGTTGTTTGTTTGTTTGTTTGTTTGTTTGTTTGTTTGTTTGTTTTTTGAAACAGAGTCTCTCATTGGCCACAAGCTTGCTCATTAGGCTAAGCTTATTGGCCAGTGAGTCCTAAGAACCCACCTGTCTCCACCCACTCGGCAGTAGAATTACAGATGTTTACCGCCACATTGGTTCGTACATGGGTTTTACATGGACTGAGCTATTGCTTCGAAAGCTGGAGAGCCTGTCAGAGATGAGGCTGCACTGGCAGAACTGGGCCACTGAAGGTGAGCCTTAGTAGGTTTTACTGCTCCCTGATTCTGGCTCCTCCCCCCTGCGTCTTGGTCAGCCATGGTGTGAATCCCTTCTGCCTCATACTCCCACCGTGAACAACAGAGACAATTCCACTGCCATCCCTGCCATCCCTTCTGTAATGCACATATATTGGCCAGCTGCCGTGCACTGTCTGAACTCTCTGAATTCAGGAAGTTGGACTGCACGCACACATCCTGCCGTTTCAGACCCAAGCATGTGTTTCTCAGATTATCCTCTGGTGTCTGAGAATGGGCTTGCCTCCCAAAGTTGGTGACAGGGAGGGAAAGAAACAGCAAAACAGCCCAAGAGTGAAATACTCTGTCCTTGAGGGTAGCTGGAAGAAGACACATTTCCAACATAGGTCACGAGTGTTTATCCCAAGACGTGAAAGTGCCTGCAGTGGGAGAGAGAAGCTAGAAGTTCAGCCATGGAGAGAAAGCCCAGTCTGGAATCCAGCTAACTACCTCAACTTCCCCGATCAGTTGCTGCTGGATTGTTGTGAGTGCCTGACTGGATGATGTCATGGATGTTGTGAGTTTCTGATTGGATGATGTCATGGATGTTGTGAGTGCCTGATTGGATGATGTCATCACATCTGCTGCTATCTGTTTGTTTTAACTTGGAAGCCTCTCTCTCCTAAGGGGACAATCCTCTGCCCAGGACTTTCTCCTGATTGGGAGTCCCAACTGAGTAGCTTGATGGTGTTGCCCCATGGATTTCTTCTAAAATGTTTGAGCACTCAGTTTGATGGAACTATGATGGCTAGCTATCCATCTATCTATCAATTGACACTTATTCTTTTACTTTACCTTGCTAATATATTTGGTAAACTCATTTGAAATGGAAAGTCTAGCAATCACATATCAGTCTCAGGACCACACAGAGCACCTTCCCTGCCATGTTGGACTTAAACTCCTCTGTAACCATAAGCAAACATAAATCCTTCCTGTCCTAAGTTATGTCTGTCGGGTACTTTGATCACACAGATGCAAAAGTGGCTAACATAGATGTTATGGAATTTCCTTACTTCTCAGCTCCACATGATGTGGCTTAGCAATCAAGGTATTAGAAAATCATAGGCCTTCCTAGCACCATATTAAAAACCAAGTGTAGGAACTGGAAAAAAATGGCTCTGTGGTTAAGACTGCTTGCTGTTCTTGCAAACTGCACCCACATCAACCACTTATAACCTCCTGTTAACTCCAGCTCCAGGGAATCTTCTGCCCTCTTCTGGCCTCTAAAGGCAGTGTACTTATGGGCACATTCACATACATACACACATACACACATACACACACACACACACACACACACACACACACACATACTCCAGAGCACACATACATGTGTGCACACAAACAATTTAAAATCTAAAAATAAGCCAGGCAGTGGTGGTGCACACCTTTAATCCCAGCACTTGGGAGGCAGAGGCAGGCGGATTTCTGAGTTTGAGGCCAGCCTGGTCTACAGAGTGAGTTCCAGGGCAGCCAGGGCTACACAGAGAAACCCTGTCTCAAAAAAAAATCTAAAAATAAAAAAGCAAATGTGTCAGTGCACACCTATAAATCCTAGCACTCAGGAAACGGAGTTAGGGAAATCAGAAGTTCAAGGCCATTCTCAGCAACATAGCAAGTTCAAGCCCAGCCTGGACCATACAGCCACCACCACCCTCTCTTTTAACAAGAAAAAAGGCTTCCCTCTTCTTTACCTCCCCTACACATTCACATCTGTGAATATTTTCAGAAGTAAGGAGGGAGCAGAGTACAAAGCTTTCTTTCTTTCTTTCTTCCTTTCTTGCTTTCTTTCTTTCTTGCTTTCTTTCTTTCTTGCTTGCTTGCTTGCTTGCTTGCTTGCTTGCTTGCTTGCTTGCTTGCTTGCTTGCTTTCTTCCTTTTTTCCATGTCTTCTTTATGAGATTTCTCTCTGAGCTTAAGTCTGCTGTGAGGCATAAGGGATTAGCCCAGGAGAGTCAAACCTCCAGGAAGGTTTGCCTTCTCGTAAAGCCACTGGACTCCTTTGAACTGATGCACCAGCTGAGGATACAAGACTAAATGTTGCTTCCTGGCTGTCTGCTCCAAGGAGTCTCTGTAAAAATGGCCTTTTCTGGTGTCTCTAAAACCCAGAGGAGGCTGGGGAGGAACAATGGCGCAGTTGGCAAAGTGCTTCCCTTGCAAGTGTGAGTACCTGAGTTTGATCCCACGACCCCACAGGATAATGTGGAGTACGGGCTGGTGAGGTGGCTCAGCACATAAAGGGGCTGGCTGCTAAGCCTTGAGACCTGACATGGTGAAAAGAGAAGACAGACTCCAGAAAGACATCCTCTGACCTCTACAAGAATGTTGTGGTGTGCACACACACGGGAACACATGCACAAGCATGCACACATGCACACACACTAAACAAATAAATGTGTTTAAAAAAAAAAAAAAAACAGAATATAGTGACACATGACGCCAGGGCTACCAGATGGAAACAGGCAGATCCCTGAAGCTCATGGTCATCCAACCCAGCCTATTTAGTGAGTTCCAGATCCTAGTGAGGGAAATTCAAATACATAATACATACATACATACATACATACATACATACATACATGGTGGGAAAAGCCTGAGGAACACCATCTGAAGTGTGCTCTGCCCTCTACATGCATGTACACATATACCTATACATGCATGCAACCATGTGCTGTGTGCAGTCAAGAATAAAAGATGGATGCTGGTGCTCAGCTCACTCTCTCTCTCACCCCAGGCCCCCAGCCCGTGGGAGAGTGCTACCCACATTCAGAATGGGTCTTCTTACCTCAATAAAGCCAATCTAGAAACCTCCTCACAGACTTGCCCAGAGCTATGCTACCACAATGATTCTAAATGCAATCAAGTCGACGATGGAAACAGATTGTCATATTTGGTCCTTAACATTTTTTTTTCTCTTTAGGCAAATAATCTGCATACAGAGCTGTAAGGAATCTGGACTTGTGGAATATCATGGCAGTTGCCTGTCATCTCAGCTGAGATGAAGGTCGAGGCAGGAGGATGGTGAGTTCCAGGCCAGCCCAAGCTACATAACATAACCCAATCCCAAGCAACTGAACTGATAACAAGTAGTAGTAGTAATAATAATAATAATAATAGAAAGAGAGACAAAGGCTGAAGATGGGAAAGAGGCTAAAGGTCTCACATGTCAATGGAGTAAGACGAAATCTTCCAGTAATGATTTTGTCTATGTTGTGAGTTCTGCAGAGAACCCCTGAGGACTTGGGATTCTGGCTAGTGGGGATCCCCAGGACACACAGACATTTGTACAGTATGGTTTCTATTAGAAAGGATAAACCAAGGAGCTGGGGGAGACAGCTCTGCTGGCAAGAGCACTTCGAGATCTTCTAGAAGACCTGAGTTCATTCCCAGCATCCACACTGAGTGATTCTCAGCCACCTGTAACTCCAGTTCCCCGGGGATCCAGCACCTCTGCTTCCATGGACACTGCACGCACGCACGCACACACACATACACACACATACACACACACACACACACACACACACACACACACACGCATGCATGCATGCATGCACAATGCGCAATTTTAAATATGAATAAATCTTTTAAGAAACAAATAATTTTAAAGAATAAAGCAATGAAGCTGTGGAAGGGCCTGTAATCTTAGCACTCAAAGGCTGAAGCAGGAGAATTGCATATCTTGAGGTCAGCCTGGGCTCTGCAAGGAGACGATCTCAAAAACAGCAAAACAACTGAAGAATGAGAAAAGAAAGCAAGCAATTAGCAGGGAAGGCGAAAAGACCAACGAAAAGCACTACCAAATGTTACCCCCCCAAAAATCCATTTAGCCAGGCGTGATGACGCACGCCTTTAATCCCAGCACTTGGGAGGCAGAGGCAGGCGGATTTCTGAGTTCGAGGCCAGCCTGGTCTACAAAGTGAGTTCCAGGACCGTCAGGGCTACACAGAGAAACCTTGTCTCAAAAAAAAAAAAAGAAAGAAAAAGAAAAAGAAAAATCCATTTAGTACAACAGCTCGAGCTGGGAAGACTTGCTTTATTTCTTCTTTGCTGTGCGCCCCTGAACACATTGTCCAGCTTCTCTGAACCTTGAATCCTCTCTTTGCAGTAAGAAATGATAATATCTGGCTCATAGGGTCCTTCCAAAGATGATGTCACAGCCCCCCAAGACCTGGATTATTTAAAGCAGACCATCAAGATGGTTCAGTCAGCTAAGTGCTTGCTCCACAAACAGGAGGTGCTGAATTGGAGACCGGCACTCACATAAAAAGCCGGGCATGGTCTCCCACCTTTGTAAGCCCAGTGCTGGGGATGCAGAGTCTGTGTGAAGCTCTGGGGCTCACTGGCCGACCAGCCAGCCTAGCCTACTTGGTGAGTTTCAGACCAGTGAGAGACCCTGCCTCAAAAAAAAAAAAAAAAAAAAAAGGAAGGAAGGAAGGGAAGGGAAGGGAAGGGAAGGGGAGGGGAGGGGAGGGGAAAAAGGGGAAGTGGAGGGAGAGGAGGAGGGAGAGGGAGAGAGAGAGGAAGGGAAGGGAAGGGCAAGGCAGATATTTCTTGAGGAAGAGCACCAGAGATTGACCTCTGCCCTCTAAATGTACACACACACACACTTGTGTGTGCACACACATGAACTGACCCACCCACCACATACCCTCCCACACACACACAAAAAGAATGGGTGTTTTAAAGAAACCAAAGGCATCCTGTAAACTATGCAGTAACCAAGCTACAGAAGAAGACCGAAGTGAACACTGGAAGAGTTACAGCAGCGAGCTCTAAGCCGGCTCCATTCTGTTTTCCAATGATTGTAGTACACATTAGAATCACTTTTTAATCACTAACTACTGTTTCTTTGCCAGTACTTAAGACCTCGAGATTTATTTGAGTTCCACACTCATAAATAATTGAGATTTATTTTCACACAGTACAATTAGAAGAAATTATGTAGCCTTAGAGTAAGAAGGTCAGAATTTATCCTCGGGGGAGGGGCAGGGGGCGGGGCGGTGAGATGGTGCAGCAGTTCTATTTTCAGTGCTCATATGAGGCTGGTCCAGGGGATCTGATGCCCTCATGTGGCCTCCAAGGGCATTATACTCAATGTACACAACGCCACACACATATTTAAAATGAATTTTTTTTTTTTTTTTTTTTGGTTTTTCTATACAGGGTTTCTCTGTGTAGCCCTGGCTGTCCTGGAACTCACTCTGTAGACCAGGCTGGCCTCGAACTCAGAAATCCACCTGCCTCTGCCTCCCGAGTGCTGGGATTAAAGGCATGCGCCACCACCACTCGGCTTGAAATAAAAATATTTTTAAAAAAATATGTTATCTGTAAACTTATGGAGTCACTTAATATGGAGGTTTCTCAAAACAAAACAACCAAAAACAAAACAACAAGAACAGGCTGAAGAGGTGGCTCAGCAGTTAAGAGCACTGGCCGCTCTCCCAGAGGACCTGAGTTCAATTCCCAGCAGCCACACAGTAGCTCACAATCATTTGTAATGGGATCTGATGCCTCTCCTAGCATGCAGGGTATACATGCAGATAGAGCGCTTATCTACATAAACAAATAAATCTTTTTTTTTTTTAACCACTAAAGTCAGAACTACATATGACCCAAGCCACACCACAGCTAGGAATATACTGGAAGACCCCTAAGTCAGCAGATCACAGAGGTACCTGCACATCCTTTGCCACCCTGGTCACGATAGCCAAGAGTTGGTACCATCCCAGATGCCATCAATAGACAGGCCATTGTGGTGTGTGTGTGTGTGTGTGTGTGTGTGTGTGTGTGTGCACAGTGGGGTTTTATTCAGTCACGGAGAGAAATGAAATCACGTTTGCAGAGAAGTGGATGGGAGCGGAAATGACTATGCCGAGTGAGATAAACCAGACCCAGAGAGACAGAGACGACGTGGGTTCTCTTAGCGGCAGAAGCCAGATTTTAAAACGCAAGTGATTGTATTTTTTTTAAGTGAATCTTACATCCCCTTTGATGTACTGTTTCTGAGGGTGCCTTTTCGTTTATGTACAATGAGACAGACGTGATGGGGTTTAGAGCTTTCAGAGAATCTGAGGGCTGAAGTCTGGAACCCTCGATTCCCCAAGACCCATGGTGGAAGGAGGGAACTGGTTTCCACAAGTGCGTCGTAGCATGCTCATGCACACACGACATACGAACCAAGTAAACAGTTTTTAAGTAATGCAGTGCTTAATCTCTTAAACAACTGAACACTGATCAATTTATTTACTTCTTACTTCTGCAGTGTTGGGGGGGGTGGAATCCAGGACCCTTGTACACCAGGCAAGTGCACACACACACACACACACACGCATACTAGATACATATATAAGTACATAAATCAGATAGACTATCATGTCTCTACTGACAATTATACTTTTTTTAAATTTAAAATCAGAGTATAGTGGCAGTCCAAATCTCTCCCCCAAGGGTCCAGGGAGCCGTGTGGAAGAGGGAAAGGAAAGATTTTAAGAGCCAGAGGAGATGGAAAACACCAAGGACCCAAAGCCTTCCAAACACACCAAAGTCAGCGCACACAAGAACTCACAGAGGCTGTGGTGGCATGCACAGGGCCTGCCCAGGTCTGCTCCAGATGGGGTCCCAGTGCTGACAGAGTGCAAGCAAGCCCCCATCCCTAACCCAGATGCTAATCAGTGTTCGCCAAAGGAGTCTCACTGGGAATACAGATCACTCTTCATGGCAGGCACCATGCCCAGCAGTAGATGGCCAATGCAGAACGCATTCAATGGCATCTTTGGAGGACCTTTGTCTCATAATGCTTCGTTTGGGTTTCTTTCTCTTTCTTTCTTTCTTTTTGCATATATATTATGTTTCAGGGTTTGTGTGGGTGTGCGATTTCTGCATGTGTGAACACGTGTGTCTCTACATCTGTGTTTCTTGGGCTTTTCCTTTGACTCTCTTTCTTCTGTTTGTTTGTTTTGTCCTATTCCAGCTTGTTGGTTTTGCTTTATCTCATTTTATTTTATTTTATTTATTATATTCCCCTCCCTCCTTTCCTCCCAGTCCCCCACATACCCCCAATCTCCTCCCTTCCCATCCGTGCCTCCATTTCCCTTTAGTAAAGGCCAGGCCTCCTAGGGATATCAATGAAACATGGCATGCATAGCAAGCTGCAGTAAGACTAGGCACCTTGAGGGGCAGTGGTGGCACACACCTTTAATCCCAGCACTGCAGAGTCAGAGGCAGATGGGTCTCTGAGTTCAAGACCAGCCTGGTCTACAGAGCAAATACCAGGACAACCAGGGCTACACAGAAAAACCCTGTCCCAAGGGGGAAAAAAAAAATTAGGCACCTCCCCTTATGTTAAGGCTGGATGAGGCAAGCCAGTAGGAAGACAGGAGTCCCCAAAGCAGGCAACAGCATAAAAATCAGCCCCCCACTCCCTCTGTTAGAAGTCTCACAAAAAATAGCCTGTTTGTTTTCTAATGAAAGAGAGGGTTCAGATTTGGATGGAAGGGAATGGGAAGAGAATCTGGGAGGCGTTAGGAGAGAATGTATGAAAAAAATCTAATTTAAATCTAAAAAAACAGAAAAATGAAAGGGCGAGGCAGTGAGATGGCTCAACAGGTAAAGGGGCTTGCCACAAACTCCTGCCAGCCTGAGTTCAATCCCTGAAACCCCACATAAGAAGCTGTAAAAACTCAGACACAGCAGTGGGCTTCTGTAAGCCCAGCACTCGATGGTGAATGGAAGGTGGAGATGGGAGAGTCCCAGGGAAGCCCATGGACCAATTACATGGCAGAGGCACATGATTGTCTCTTCATCATGGACGGAGACAATCTCAAGTGCTGGGACTAAAGGCATGTGCCACCACCGCCTGGCCACACCCTTATTTCTTGATGTCTTTGATATTAGCTACTGATCAATTAGTGAATCAAATGACAATTTAGCAATCACACTCTTTCCCACTTCCTAGTATGTCATCATTTTTGGCTGAAGCAACATTTTTCCCGTGCCCATGTCAATATTATTCGTGGGTGATTGGTGTTATATGAATACCACTTATTTTCTTTACCTTGAGGTCCATAATTGCCTCTAACTCATTTCCTTGCTTTCTATACTTAACCATAGTTGTATATAATTATATCACCTGCTGTGAGCTACTCTAAATATCAAATAGAGGTCAGAGACTGGGAATCAGGCATCCTTTAATCTGTCCAATTTTAACAAACTTCCTCTTCTCACTATAGGACCATGACCTCCAACTGCATCAAAAGTCTCCAAATTCAGATTCTACTTAGACCAATGTCTTCAAAAGAAGCATTGTTAGCATTCAGTCGGGGTGGCCAGTCCCAGTGAGTGGAGGGCTGGAGGCAGCCCCAAGGGGATGAGGTCACGGAATCAGTGAAGAGAGGATGATGCTTACCACTAAATGTAAGTGGTCCCCAAAAGACACCTGCAGAAAGGTACAAAAGACATCTCTGCAGATGAGAGGTGAGAGATAAGGAAGGGCCTCCTGTTTTCTGGGGGCATTCAAAGTCAGTCTTTGGGGGGCTGGAGAGATAGATGGCTCAGAGGACAGGAGTGCAGTCATGAGCTCAGCATCCACATAGAGCTAGTGAGATGGCTCAGGTGCAAAACACAAGCAATGTAAACCCAACCTGCGTTCAGAGCATTTGTAAAGGTGGAAGGAGAATACACACACACACATGCATACCGCATAAACACTAACGATGTTGCTCGATAGCACGCACAAAGCCCTGGGTTCCATCTTAACACCACATCCAACTGGACTTAGGGGTGTACATCTGTAATCCTCATGCTTGGAAGATGGGGGGGAAGAGGGTTAAAAGTTCAAGATCACCCTTGACTACAGAAAGAGTTCAAAGTCAACTTGGATTTCCTGAGACTTTATCTCAAAAGCCAAACAACAGAGCTGGGAGGATGGCTCAGTGGGGAAAGCACCTGCCTTATGCAAACCCAACAAGCTGAATTCAGATCCCTAGAAGCCATGCAGTAGCCAGGCATCAATAACTCCAACGCCCCTGTGGGGACATGAGAGACAGAGACAGGAAAGTTCTCCTAGTGTACACAGTGGTGCACAGTAAGAGAGCCTGCTCCAAGATGAACACCTGAGGCTGTCCTCAGACATACACACACACAAAACACACACATGCGCGCACACACATGCATGAAAATAAAATATCATAGTTTTTTGTTTGTTTGTTTTGGGGGACAGGATTTCTCTCTGAAGCCTTGGCTGTCCTGGATCTTGCTCTATAGACCAGGCTGTCCTCAAATTAGAGAGCCATCTGCCTCTGCCTCCCAAGTGTTGGGATTAAAGATTTGCACCATCGCCTAACAAGACACAGTATTTTTAAATAACTTGCTGGAGAATTGGGACTGTGGAAGGTGAGGCTAGCTGGAGGAGTGGGTTACTGGGTGTGTGACTTTGATGAGTGTATCTTCCACTAGGGTCCTCTTGTTGCTGGTCCACTTCCCAGATGCTTGGAGTTTAATGCACTTGTTACCTTGCTAATTAAGGTCAAAGTCTACCATTGCCCGGATAGCCTTCTGGGGCTCGACACATAATGGAGGACTCCCTTCATTGGCAGAGCTTCCCCTTCTCTGACCTTGCCTGGGGAGTTCAACTCCCCCACACACACACACACACATGAACATCACATACCCTTGGTTAAGATTACAGGTTCAACGTCCTTTCTTCTGATCAGAACCCATTCAGCTAGCACCTGAGATTCCTGACATGCTTCCCCGTGCTAATAAGGCATTTCAGGACCACAGTGCAAATGGCCTTTGCCCATCCTGGATGCCCTTACCTCCAATTCCCAAAGTTATATAAGCCTTGAGTCACCCAAAGTAAAGTTGATCTGCGGCTGGTCCCAGTATGGTTATTCACCATCAGTACTCACAGGGCTTCCGAAGCCCCGTTCTCTGTCTCTGCCAGCTTTGCTGTCATGGACCGTCTATTGACTATCGGTTGATGATCCCCAAGGGCAGGGAGTCCCAGCACTCTGGTCTACCACGATGTTCTACTTTCCCGAAAGCCCAGAAACCTGGAACCAGCCCATTGAAGGGGCTCTAATTGCCCAAGCTCCTTCCTCTGATGACTCTACTGCTACTATGCATCCTTGCTGCCAGGAGGCCAAGAGCCTTTCAAACAGTCCCAGTGCTGTGACGTTCCAACTCCCAGGGGCTCAGCAACACCACAGCCAAGGACTGTGTACTGACCTCTGAAAGCATGCCCTAACACAAACCTGTCTCCCAGTAAGTCCCCTCTCCGTGCATTTGATCTCAGGAATAAAATGCTATGTCTCAGGGGTGCATTAAAGGGCAGTCTTTGAGGCATCTAAAGTCATGGCTCAATAGTTAAAAGTGCTTGTGTAAATAGTATGCGTGCATTTGTGTGTGGGTGCATGTGTGTATGAGCATATGAATGGTGTGTGTGTGTGTGTGTGTGCAAGCGCGTGCGCACATGCTGACAGAAGCACACTTTGGAAATGTCTCTGGAATATTTATATGAACTCACACGCAATGAACCAAACAGCTAAGCTCACACGAGAAGGACAGGGAGAAAGTGTGCGGGTCCTTGGGGGAGACATCAGGGAGGATGCTATAGCAATTGGTCAAAGGAGGGGCTCCAAATACTGGGGCCCAAAAATATAAACTCTTTTTGTTTGTTTGTTTTGTTTTTCAAGACAGGGCTTCTCTGTATAGCCCTGGCTGTTCTGGAATTCACTTTGTAGACCAGGCTGGCCTTAAACTCAGAAATCAGCCTGCCTCTGCCTCCCGAGTGCTGGGATTAAAGGCGTGCACCACCACGCCTGGCGGTTAAACTGTTGATATGCTCACTCTAAAGCAGGGCATGACCTGCTGACTCCACCTATCAGGAGTGAAATAGAGATAATACTGAACAGTAGCCTGGGGAATGCTACTCAGAAAGTGCTTACTTTGCGATCATGAGGACCCGAGTTCGATTCCCAGAACTCTTTTAAAAAGAAAGAGAAAAGTCAGGCATGGTACTGTGTGCTTACAATCCTAGTGCAGGGATGCTGAGATGAGCAGCTCCCTGGAGCCCACTGGCCAGTCAGCTTAGCCTTCCCAATGAGTTCCAGACCGGTGGGAAAGCCTGTCTCAAGCACTAAGGTGAAACAATAAAAAAGGAGAGAGGGAAGGGGGGGGGTCAGTGGGTAAAAGGGTCTGCCACCAGTCCTGATGATCTGAGTTCAAGCCCCAGAACCAACATGGTAGAAGGAATGAACCGCCTCCTGCAAGTTGTCCTCTGACCTCTATATGTGTGCCATGGTATGTGCATGCCTTCATACAGGTGTGCAATGCACACACACCCAAAACACACATGCGCACACACACACATACACACACACTCACAGATACAAAGTGAGTGAGTCTAATATAATACTTTTAGCATTTTTAAAGAATTGATTACTTTTACTTTATATGTGTGGGTATTTTGCTTGCACAACATGTCTGTGCACCACATGTATGCAGTGGCCAAGAAGGCCAGAAGAGAGTGACAGAATCCCTTGAATGGGAGTTACAGGTGGTTGGGAGCTGCTATGGGGGAACTGGGAACCAAATCTGGGTCCTCTGGAAGAGTAAGCAGTGCTCTTGACAGCTGAGTCATTGCTGTAGCCTCTGTGTGTGTGTGTGTGTGCGTGTGCGTGTGCGTGTGCGTGTGCGTGTGTGTGTGTGTGTGTGTGTTGGATTGGAACCTAACAAAGGAACAAAGGACACCCAAGGTTGTCCTCTAGACTCCATAAATACTCATACACATAAGCACATGTTCCTATAGACACACGCACACACACACACACACACCAGAATAAGGAGACATGACCCACTGAACCTACATATCAGAAGAAAAATATCAAAAACACTGAAATACTTAGAATCAGCTGGAAGAAAATGCTGATAGAGTTTTCTGACTCATTCAGAAGTGCTTCTTGCTGCAAAATTAGTATGTCTTAAAAGAATAAATTGGTCCTGATCAAACTCCGAAAACCATTTAGTGCCTCTCAACACCAAGATACACCGAGGCATCTTGGTAAGAGCCAGTAGTAATCAATATGGCAAGTTACCTCTGACTTATTGTTTTTACAGAGAATTTTTTTTTATAAATGAATCCATTACCAAGTGCTCATTAGATATTAGGGCCCTGATACCTGGCTGAATAGGAAGAGAAGGAAGCTAATTAAGACAGCTAGGGACCTGTTACTTTGTGAGCTTGCCAAAGAAGTGATTCCTACATTCATCCTTCTGCACACAGCTTTTAATGTGTCTGCATGAGGCCCACCTGAAGATAGACTCCAAGAGAAGCTGATGAAGATGCCATCTCTGACTCAGACTTCTGCCTGGGAAAGGGGAGAGAGGCATTGCAGATTAGATCCTCTACGTCCTCCATTGTGGTTTGAAAATGAAATACCCCACAGGCTCAGAGTTCAGCCACTTGTTCACCAGCAGATGGTGCTATTTCAAGAGGCCGTGAACCCTTTAGGAAGTGAGCCCAACTCGGAGAAGGGAGATCACTGGGCTGGGTGAGAAGGGATCTCAGGTTATATAAAGTCCCTGGTTCCCAACTCTCTCTCCTTCCTGGTCCATCGTGATGTGAACAGCTTCTACCACATGCTCCTACCACTATAAGCTGGGTTGCTTTGCCATGCCTTCCCTGCCATTGATGGACTGATATCCTTGGAACCTCGAGTCTTCATTTGTTTCTGTGTTTCACTCACAACAAAACAAAAATACTAATATGGCCCCCAAGTCTTTTTTTTTTTTTTTTTTTTTTTTGGTTTTTCGAGACAGGGTTTCTCTGTGTAGTCCTGGCTGTCCTGGAACTCACTTTGTAGACCAGGCTGGCCTCGAACTCAGAAATCCGCCTGCCTCTGCCTCCTGAGTGCTGGGATTAAAGGTGTGTGCCACCACCACCCGGCAGCCCCCAAGTCTTAATCTTTAACCTGGCACTATTGGAAAGTGGTGGAAACTTAAAGAGGTGGTGCCTAGAGCAGTGGTTCTCAATCTATGGGTCCCGACCCCTTAGAGGAGCAAATGATCTTCTCATGGAGGGCGCCTAAGTCCAGAAGAAAACACCAACATTTACATCATGATTCATAACAGTAGCAAAATTACAATTATGAAGTAGCAACAAAAAATAATTTTATGGTTGAGGGTCACAACACAAGGGTCACAGTGCTAGGAAGATTGAGAACTACTGAGCTAGAGAAAAGCCATTGGAGACTCTATTCTTATGGAAATAATGGCACCCCATCTCCTCCTCTTTCTCTCTTTGCTGCCTGGCCCAACACTAGGGTCTGGTTTTGCTACATCTTGCCCTTCTGCCATAATGTTCTACTTCATCACAGGTCCTACACACATGGGGCTACTGTTAAATGATCAAGGACCGAGACCACCAAAACTGTGAGCCCAAATGAACCTTTCCTCTTTATAAACTATTTGTAGCCAGGTATTTGTTACAGTAACAGAACGCTGACTCATGCAGGAGGCAAAGATTTCAAACCAATAAACTGCAACACCGTGTTATGTCTAGTGTACAAGGCTCTGGGTTCTGACCCCAGGACCCCCAAAAGCAGTCCAAAAATGAGTTTCCTTTAGTTAAGAGACATTTCCAGTTGCTATGGAAGCCATCTAAGCATGTGAGACATGGCATCAGGGCTCATGGGGAATCTGAAAGCTTTTTCCCTGGAGGGTGATGGTGGAACTGGTGATCGTGGAGAGGCAGACATTTGCCTCTGCCCCCAGCTGTTGGGCACAAGGCTACCCACACCCTCCTCACCACATGAGAGTTCATGGTCTGGGTGTTGTGTTGCCATTAGACTGAGAAAGCAGTTCCTTAATGAGATACAGTGTTTAAGTGCTGTAAGCACACCCTCTATTTTATGTCTAGATGTGTTTGAATGATGTGGTAATGGGAAAGGTATATTCTGATTTCCCCACCAAGTTAAATAAACACATTAGCTCAGGTAAACAGAGCCCATGGAAATGAGCACACTGGGATGTGGTGTAGCTCTAAAGAAGGTCCAGTTCTTCTCTTCATCTCCCTCCCCAGGACTGCAGACAACCTTGGCACCCCCAACTACCAGGGCAATATCAGTAATAAAAGCCATTACATCAGCATTTCCTGTCCCCTGGGGACAACAGGCTGAGTCTTTTGGAGGGGACACAGAGCAGAGTGGGACAGGATGTGGTAGCCAAAGGAATGGTCAGTTTGTGACTCTGAGTCATAAATTGTCATAATCAGGAGGCAGACTGAGCGTGAGGTTGTAGCTGATGTTCTGCCTCCCCTAAAAGGTTTGGAAATTAAAATAATAGGCTTTTTAAAAAAGAGCCACGAAGGACTGTCTAATGGTCCACACTCTGCATTAGCCACAGACAGACCCAGACAGGCCAGTGACAAGAACAGACTGTCACCTCCACCCTCTCCCCCAGGACAAAAGACTGAGAAATGGGAAATAGGTTCAGTCACTGGGTTGGGCTGAGAAAGGGGTCCTGGGAGAGCTGGGAGAGACAGCTGGTCCATGAGAAAGCACTTGCCTAGAATCCCTCAGGGAGGGATTGGGGGTGTGGCTCAGTAGTAGCGCCTCTGCCTAGAATCCCCCAGTGAGGGGCTGGGGGCGTGGCTCAGTGGTAGAGCTCCTGCCTAGAATCCCCCAGGGAGGGGCTGGGGGCGTGGCTCAGTAGTAGAGCCTCTGCCTAGAATCCCCCAGTGAGGGGCTGGGGGCGTGGCTCAGTGGTAGAGCACCTGCCTAGAATCTCCCAATGAGGGGCTGTGGGCGTGGCTGTGGTAGCGACCTTGCCTAGAATCCCCCAATGAGGGGCTGGGGGCGTGGCTCAGTGGTAGCGACCTTGCCTAGAATCCCCCAATGAGGGGCTGGGGGCATGGCTCAATGATAGAGCAGTTGTCTGGAATTCTCCAGGTGAGGTTGTGGCTCAGTGGTAGAAGGCACCTGAGGAACAGCAGCTGAGGTTGTCCCCTAGCCTCCACACACTCACACACAAGTGTCCTTGTGGTACTTCACATAGACCCAACGCCCTCTTTGCTGAGCTTCAGCAGCTACAGCGTGTATCTGTTTGCTCTTGTTTCCTGGTAACCCCATTTCCTACACTGCTCCTCCTCAGGACCTGGTATCTCTGCTGTCATGTTACACTATCTGCTTGGGGGACGTCAACCTTCCTCTTTTGTGTTTTAGCATTTATTTTTAACCATGTGTGTCTGTGCGACTGAGTGCAGTTGCTGTGGAGTTGAGAAGAGGACCCTGGGTTCTCTAGAGCTGGAGCTGCAGGTAGGTGACTGTGAGCTAGCAGAAGTGGGTCCTTTCCAAGAGCAGTTTGGGCTCGTAACTGCTGAGTCCCTTCCCTAGGTTTGAACGGTATCTCCCACCCACTGTGATGATTGATGCATTTCTGCCTCCCTGGAGGCTCTCTCTAGACCTTTCTGAGGGTCCTCTTAACCTTCACCCTTGAGTGCCCTCTACCTGCTACCACTGTCTATTCAATCCCCAGGGCAGGGCATGGTGAGCCAACACTGAACTCCCCACCCCATCTGACCAGTCTGTAGCTGCATCCATTAAGCATTAGGTCATAGATCTCGCTTGAATCCACCCACAGCTTTACAACCCACTTGTGCAAATGTCACCACACACACACACACACCAACATGGGCACAACCCGGAGGTGGGGGAGAGGGCATTACTTCTAGATTGGTCTATGAAAATGCTTACCAACTCATGTCTTTCCCTCTTGGCCTCTCCAAGCCATTTTAAAGCCTGCAGCTCCAGTGATCTTATTAAAATGCAAATCAGATCAAGTTGTTCTTTTGCATAATTGTTCCTAGGGCCCAGGCCTGGCCTCCACCTCCCTGAATCAACCATTACTCTCTAGGCTTGACTGGCTGTTTCTTCTCCTCCTCCATCTCTGAGTGTGCATGTGTGTGAGGCACCCATATTCATGTGTACAAAGGTCAAAGACTCTGAGTAGCCTCTATCACTCCCCACCGTATCCCCTTAGACATTGTTCCTCAGGTCATTTAAACCCTTATTCCCAGTGGGGATAGCTGTTTGGGAAGGTGTTTGTTTAATCTTTATGTTTATGGGTGTATTTCATTCTGTCTGTATGTATTTCTATATCTATGCTTTGTGCTGCTTGAGGAGGTGGTGGTATAGCCTTGCTGGAGAGGACACATTTGGAGATGAAAAGTCTTGGGCCATCTCGAGTTTACTCTCTTTACGTGGAGCTCCAGCTGCCATGCCTGATGAGGTCATGCTCTGCCACCATGACCAGAAGCCCAAATAAGCCCTTCCATCTCTGAGTTGCCTTGGTCACAGTGTTTTTTGTTGTTGTTGTTGTTGTTTTGTTTTTTGGGTTTTTTTTCTCTCTGTTGAAATGTAGTTAACTTAATAAATATTTCTGTCATTGGATTAAATATACAATTAGGAAAGTATGGGTATAGGTCACAGTGTTTTATCAGGAACAATCAAAAAGTAACCAATATGGCGAGGCGGGCAGCCGTCAAGCTCTGGGTAGCCTCCTATAGCATCAGGGTTGCACAGGCCAAAAGGTGGGTGCACAACCACGCCCAGCTTTTTATGTGGGTGCTGGGAATTGAACTCAGGTCCTATGCTTTCAAGGCAAGCTCTTTTACTCACTGGGTCATCTCCACAGCCCCCTTTCCTGCACATTCTATGTCATCTCTCAGCTCTAGGTACATGGGTGGACCCAAGCCATTCTACCACAGTCTTCTCTCCTTCTCTAGAATCAGGATTCTTCCATTAGGTTATAGCTATATCATGGCACACACATTTTCCAGGGGCTGCCCTGCGGCCACCAGGAAGTGTCTCTGGGTACCTGCTGACCCTGCCTCCTTGGCAACACTCATCAGGCACTGTCTGACATTCACTATTCATCTCTGGGAGTCTGCCTGTCTCCCACAGATGCCATCATCAGAAGTGTGAGGACTGTTCTTCCATGTTACAGAGTTAACAACAGATCCCCGGTAGAATTAAAACAAAGTCAGTGTTTGGTGAAAATGTGAAATAACAAAGACTATGAGGTACATAGAACACCACAACACATATAAAATGTATGCCATTCTTTCAAGAAATCATTGTCTAGGCTATGAAGGGAGTTGGAGGGCAGCCTTGTTGGGATGAAAGGGAGAACTGAGTGCTAAGGGTTTAAACTCAGGTCCCACTATTTGGCACTGTACCAAATGAGGCACCTCCACCCCAAACCTTTTCTTAACAGACTACAGCTTTGCTTCAACAACAATGGGGCGGGGGGGGGGGGGGTGGAGGAAGGGAAGAAGGAAAAGGAAGAGAGCCTTAGCTCTCCCTCACCTTCCTGGGTTCTACGACAGACCCTTGGATATATACTATTCTGAAGTGAACAATGTTTGGGATTTTTTTTTCTCCCCATTCTCTAAGATTTTTAAAACTCTGTGTGTGTGTGTGTGTGTGTGTGTGTGTGTGTGTGTGTGTGTGTGTGTGTGTATACAGGTGCTTACAGAAGCCAAAAGATTCCCTGGAGCTTGAGTTATATGCAGTCACAGGTGGCCTGCATGGGTGCTGGGAACTGAACTTGGGGTTCCCTCCAAGACCATCAAACGCTTTTGGTCATAAGCCATTTCTCTAGCCCTATTTCCTTATTAGCGTTATAGACTGTGTGTATTTAATAGTTTGAGGGAATGCAAAATATGGTAGCTTGTATCAGTAATCCCAGCCCCCAGGAGGCAGAAGAAGACTGCCACAGTCTGAGGGACATCCTGGGTGGTGGCTCCATGGGCAAAAGCACTTGTCACACGGCATGGGGACACAAGTTTGAATGCCCAGAAGCCAGATAAAAAGCCGAGAGCAGACATATGTGCCTGTAACCCCCGCTGCTGGGGATGGGAGTGGCGCTAAGGACTCATTGGGGCTTGCTGGACACCAGCCTTGCTCTGGGGTCAGTAAGGGACACTGTTTCAAAGGAATAATATTAAAAGTAGCAGAGCAGCCCTGTTCTGTACCCTGCATGTGCACAGGTGAGCACACCTGCATACCCACGAGTATATACAACACACAAATACACACATGTATAGTGAACTGATGCTGTCTGAAGCTAACACACAGATGCCTGAGATCCTGCAGAGAGCTTGACCTCGGCTGAAAAGCATGCAGGAAGTGTGGGTCGGTGCACATTAAAAACCCTCTTGTGCTCTCTCCAGCCCCCTTAATAGCCAATGACCTTAACTTTGGTCTCTTACCTAACATTCCCGATAGAAATCCTCAAAACATATCCAGGTTAGGGCTTGCCTGCCTTCTCCCAAACCTAACACTGAGCACCGTGTGTAAATTCTGGGAAGACACACCCACTCTGGTGTCAGTCTAACCTGTTGTCCCTTCCAGCGTAACCTTGAATGCACTGATGCATGGCACCACTTTTGTTCTATGACTATAAAAATGCATGTAACAGCCAGGCAGTGGTGGCGCACGCCTTTAATCCCAGCACTTAGGAGGCAGAGGCAGGCAGATTTCTAAGTTTGAGGCCAGCCTGGTCTACAAAGTGAGTTCTAGGACAGCCAGGACTATACAGAAAAACCCTGTTTCGGAAAAAAAAAAAAATGTATGTAACCTGTTCCGTGGTGGAACATATCACTTGGAGCAACCTAAATGCAAGCCCCCAGCACGGTCAATTATATCTACTTCATGTATTTGCACATGTGTGCTGTTGTGTGACCGAGCATTGCACAAGAACAAGCTCAGAAGACAGCTTGCAGGACAGTCGTGTTCTGCCATGATCAGACTCGGGTCAGCAAGCATGGGAACATGTCACCTTCAGCAGCTGAACCATTTATTTATGTCCATGTGTCTACCTGTAACTCCAGCTCCAGGGGATATGACACCCTATGCTGGCCTCCATAAACATGACACTCATTTGCGTGTGCACATGTGAACACACACACACACCTTTGAAAACTGAACAATCCTTTTCAGGTCTGACTCTAAACAGAGGTCTTACCTTGGATAGGTAGAAGGGTTTAGCCCAGGGCACTCTAAGCTAAATATACTAAGTGATCACTCTACAAAGAGCCAATAGCTCAGAGAGCCTGCCTGGAGATGCTGGCCTGTAATCCCAGCTCTCAGCAGGCTGAGGCAGGAGCATTGTCATGAGGGAATGCCAGCCTGTACCACCTAAGCAGAGCAGATCTAAAGAAGAGAGAGGAAGGTAAGGAAAGAGTCAGTAGCTCAGAAGGAGGTGGCGGCAGTGTTTATTCCCTGTGTAACACTCAGGGATAGCACTTAGGAAAATTACTAAAATAAAATCCAAACTATAAAAATTCAGAGGTGACTGTCATCTTCACTGTCTCAGAAACTGACTCATTAAAGGGCCTGAGTTCTGGTAAGCAGCGTCGACCTGTGGATGCCGTGTGGGCAGCATGGCTGCCTGCTGGTGTCAGACCATGAAGTACGGCTGTGAACTGTTACCCCGTGGACAGTGATGGCAGCCAAGGACCTGCCGGGGCCATGTAGCTTTTGTCTTTGGAGATCCTTAACTCAGATAAGCTCAACATCCGGAAATGTCCTTCGTTTTGTTCTTCCTCTGGTATCTCGTGTCCTTGGGATCAAAGCCTCTTTCCCTGGCACCAAACAGTGCCCACTGTGGGGTTCTGGCCATGTAATCCCTTGAGCTGAACGTCTTGGAGCCTCCACTTTCTTCGTACTGCAGAACGAGCTCTTGGAAGCGGCTGTAATTGATCCATGTCCACCATTCTCCATCGATCTTAAACTGCAAAGAAAAGTTGTCAGGTCAGATGTAAAACTGTGTATAAAGAATAAAGTTCTAGTCCCATCTGGACCACACCAGCTGCACTGGCTAGTTTTATGGCAACTTGGCACAACCTAGAATCATTTTGGAAGAGGAAATCTCAACTGAGAAAATGCCACCACCAGACCAGCCTGTGGTACATTTACTTAATTGATGACTGGTGCAGGAGGGCCCAGCTCCCGTGAATGGGGCCATCTCTGGGCTGGTGGTCTGGATGGTGTAAGAGAGCAGGCGGAGCAAGCCAGTAAGCAGCACCCCTCCATGGCCCCTGCTTCAGCTCCTGTTTTCAGATTCCTGACTTGAGATCCTGCCCTGACTTCCTTCAGTAATGGACTGACTACAAGCATAAACTGAAATAAATCCTTCCCTCCCCAAGTTTTTTTTGGTTGTGGTATTTCATCATAGCAATAGAGGCCCCGAGTAAAACACACAGCACTGGGTTGGGACTGGAGAAATGGCTCAGCAGTCAAGAGCATGCATTGCTCTCCCAGAAGGCCAGAGTTCCTTCCCATCGCCCATACAGGGCAGCTCACAATGGCCTATATGCCTAGAACTCCAAATAGCCAAATGCCTAGAACTCTAGCTCCAGGATATTCAAGGCCCAACATGGTCAAGGCCACCATGCAGCATACATAAATATAAATAAGTGTTTTTTTTAAGGATCAAAACAAACGTCAAAAAGCCCCTAGTGAAAGGGTCAAGAATGTGGATCTGTTGGTAGAGGCCTCTCCAAACATGGGTTCTGCTCCCAGCATTGCACAAACTGGACATGGTGGTAAACACCAGTAATCCCAGCATTTGTGAACTAGAATCAGGATGATCAGAAGTTCAAGGTCAACCTGGACTACAGAGCAAGTTCAAGGCCAGGCTGAGCTACATGTGATTCTTGCACAAAAAAGAAAAAAAAAATGTTTTAAATTGCTAATAAGCCTGGTTTTCCTATCATGTTAAACTTTCACATGTTTTTGGTATGTTTGTGGCCCTGAAGACTGCTCCAAACCACGCATGGCAGGCACATCTGTTAACAAAGAACACTTCCTGAACTAGGCAGAGTGGCCCAGGCCTGGAGACTCAGACCCTGGGAGACTGAGGCAGAAAGATCCGAGGCCAGAGCAGGTTCTATTTAGGAATACATACATTCATGTCATATATGTATAGGCATGTAACAATTAATGAAAAAAGAGGCCATGAATTTGAAAGACTGCAAGGAGGGGTTTATGTGTGTGTGTGTGTGGGGGGGTGTTAATTACAATTTCAAAAAAAATAAAAGAACAAAAAAATTAAAGCCCTTAAAAAAGAAAGAAAGAAAATGTGTATCAGTGCGAGGGAGTTGGAGGCAACCTGAGCTACATTTCTGGAAAAGGGAAGGAGGCTACTCCCTAAAACTGGCAGCTGAGTTTTCCTGGAGTGAAGTGACTGCAGACACCTGCAGACACATCTGGTCAAGCTGCCTCCACCTCTTCCTGCTGTGGTTGCTTTCTATCTCGTGTGTGTTCTCCTGGCTTTGTTGGCAGCATGGATGTGTGGAGGTCTTTCTATTGCTAAACTTTGCTTGAATAAAGCCTCAATCAATGGCTTCTAATTCTGAGCTGCTAAATGACTCAAGCTAGCCTTTGCATCCTAACGTGCATACAATATCTCATTAGCAGAAAGCCTCGTTAAGAATTTCAATTCAATAATGGGGAATAATCCAATTTGTACTCTCTTAAGTAAATTGCTTCTCAAAAGTCACTGTGGAATAATGGCCGGGATGAAGAGAACAGAGAAGCCACCAAGGAGAAGGTAGTGGGGGAACTCACTTTGTGGCGAGGGCATTGCATTCAAAGCCTCTTGCTGGCATTCATTTATGCAAAGCTAATGTTGATGGGTGACTTGTAAATAGACTAGTGTTTCTGTCCCAGCACTAGGAAGACTGAGGCAGGAGGGAGTTCAAGGGCAGCCTGGGCTACAGAGTGAGAGCCTGTCTCAAAATAAAAGCAGGGCTCAGATGCAGCTAAATGGTTAAGACCACTCACAGCTCATGCAGAGGATACAAGTTCAGGTCCCAGGGCCCATATTGGATGGCTCACAACCACCTATGATTCTAGTTCTGGGGGATCTAACACCCTCTTCTGATCTCTGAGGGTCCTTGCTTTCATGCTATCAGGTACATGCACACACACACACACCCAAAAATTTTCAAAAATATCTTTGAAAAAAGTAACCACAAAAGTCTAATTCTATGAACCAATTGAAACAACAGTTTCCAGTTACAGTTAAGAAAAGGTATTAAAAATGAAAAACAGAGTTTCCTGGAGTCAGGATAATACTTGCTGAATTTAAATGGCTTGTGGTTTATGTCACCTAAGAGCTTTCTACTAGACAGGGCCAAATGTATATAAAAGCGTAATTAGTCTGTGGATGAAGTATGAGGCCTCCCTGTCTGAGGTCCATTCTTTGGGACGCTGCCCCAGGGCTTCCTGCATCATACAGGCAGAGACCTAACCCCCTATCCTCATGCCCTTCCAAGACACACTGTACACAGGGTTCTTCAGGCCTGCGGCAGGCAGGTAGCTCTTTCTAGCCAGGCACGACGGTGCACACGTGTAATCCCAGCACTCAGGAGGTAGAGGCAGGAAGAGTTCGAGTTCAAAGTCAACCTCCGCTAAATACTGAATTCCAATTTGAGGCTTGCCTGGCCTACGTGAGACCCTGTCTCCAAAAACAGGAGGGAGGGGTGCAGCTGGAGAGATGGCTCAGTCCTTTACGGCATTTGCTCCTCTTGCAGAAGGCCCAAGTTTGGTTCCCAGCACCTACGTGGAGGAGCTCACAAGCCTTTCTTTGTAACTGCAGCTTCACGGGACCCGATGCCTCTGGGTCTCCACTGGCACCTGCACTCACACTCACACACTCACACATATGTATGCATAATTAAGAATAAATCTTTTTTTTTTTTTAAAGCAAACAAAAAAATAAGAAGTAAAGAATTCCTTGTCAAGCCAAGCGTGGTGGCGCACGCCTTTAATCCCAGCACTTGGGAGGCACAGGCAGGAGGATTTCTGAGTTCAAGGCCAGCCTGGTCTACAGAGTGAGTTCCAGGACAGCCAGGGCTACGCAGAAAAACCCTGTCTCGAAAAACTAAAGAAAAAAAAAAAAAAAAAAAGAATTCCTTGTCATAGATAGTTTCAGAAAGACAAAAGGATCTGCTGAGATTAGACAGCAGTTCTCAACCTGTGAGTCACTGGGATCACAAAGTAGACATCCAGCACACCAGATACTTACATTACAATTCATTACAATAGCAAAACTACAGTTATGAAGTAGCAATGAGAATAAGTTCATGGCTGGGGGTCACCACACCAGGAGGAACTGGATTAAAGATCACAGCAGTAAGAATGTTGAGAACCACTGGATTAGAACCATAAACCTAATTTTTAGTCCAGCCTACATTAAAAAAAAAAATCAGAGTTGAGCCACCACACACACACACACACACACACACACTCACAAAACACAATAACCCATATGCAAGGCACCTTATCTGCAATCCCAGAGGCAAACTGCAAACTTGGGCACTGGGAGCTATGCTAACAGTCTGTACCCTAGTCCAGAATGGAAGAAACCACTTGCACACACGGGGCCATGTGAAGCTAAAGTGTCCAATGACAATTCTGATTCCTGGTCTGAGGACAAAACTGGAGGGCTAAGCTTCTGCAGGCGACATGGATGCACATTAGGCTCAGGTCACTGTGACAAGGCACCTCAGTCTTGGGCTGCTCAGGAACAGAAATGAAGGCCAAAGCCAGGTTCCTGCAAGTCTGGTCTTCCTGGCTGGCAAAGAATGTCGACTCCGTGGCTTAACACGGGCTCTCTTCCCTGTGCACGGGCTATTCAGTGTCTCCTGTGAGGATGCGAATCCAAACAGATCAGGCCTGTTCTCAGGACTTCAACCAATCCTTAGAAGCCCCAACTTTAATATAGTCACGCTTGCAGATTAGATACCTAACACAAATTAATTTGGGGTATGGAGAAAGCAAGATTCCATCCAGAATATGGGTAACTCTGAAATTAATGCCTCAAGGATCAAACTGAACTTCTCAAGACAAGCTGAGATAAAGGTAGCTCAGAAAAGTCAAACTGTTTTATGCAAAAGTCAGAAGCTAAAAGGGCAGCGCTTAGCACGTCTGACACAAACTGCACCGGAAGACAGCTGTGTCAACAGGGAAACGAAGCCTCAGATCTAAGATGCCAGGGTAAGTGTCCTGAGACATGAGGTCATCTGACTTCAGGGACTCCTCATACCCCACAGGAAGGAAAGAGGTAAATCTATGCAGAATTATGAACACACTCAAAAGGTCACGTATGGTCTTATGACAGACACACTGTGCTGAGGTTCGGCCCTGACTAAATAGCCAGGCGGCTCTAGACAGGACCAGCCACAGAGGCCAGAGTACCTGCCACAAGGAAAATACTCAAACAACCTCATCTGGCTATTTTCTCACCTTTCACACAGAGAAAATCCCATAAACCAAATGACTGACAGCACAAGTCAATTATTATAAACGATCCAAAGAAATCTACACATGATGACATATTAGCTACAGGCTCAGCTCACAACCCAAACCTGATACCTAGGTTATTTTAATGAATTTTGTTATGTTTTGAAAATCTTTATTACATGTATTCATTTGGGAGGAGAGGGTACGCACGAATGGAGGTCACAGAATAGCTTGCAGAGGTCAATTCTCTCCCAACGCCCTCTGGGTCCCCAGAGTCAGCTGGCCCAGCCTGGTGGCAAGTGCCTTTACATCTGAGCCATCTCTCTGGCCCCAGATTATTTTGTGTTTGATGTCTCTAAACTTGCTGGCTTAAGGTGACTCATCCAGTTGTGGGCCCAGATGGAGATATGTCACCCTCTCTGGCCTCCAAGGGTACTGCACTCATATGCGTGCACACTGGCATATGCAAACATGATTAAAAATAAAAGCAATTCTTTAAACAAGAATCTCTAAACAAAATCTTTAAAAACTCAAACAATGGAATAGTGCTCTCTGTGTTGTTCTGGGCTTTCTTAACACTCATGTTAGGAAAGACAGTGGACAAGCGGACATCCCCTGTGATCAAGTGCGGGGCACAAAGAAGAAAGAGAAGAAAGGTGAGAGAGAAGTGGGGGGCACAGCACACATCTCACCTTCTTGTGTCCGATCAGGAGGCAGTTGGAGTGCTCGTGTTCACACGCAACTTCATAGTCGGGAAGCAGATCGACCAGCTCACGGACAAACCGCACCACTTCCTCATGCCAAGGGACATTGGCCATGGTGAGGCTGCTGGCTGCACTCTCCCCACAGTAGGTCACACCCTGAGGGAAGGACAGCATCAAAGACTGTTAGTTACGGACCTGTCTCTGGGGGGGACAGCTTGTGGTGGTCACATTTCATTATCGACTTGACGGGATTTGACATCACGTAGGAGACAAACCACTGGGCACATCGGTGAGAATGTCTCCAGAAAGGGTTAAGTGAGGTGAGACGCACACTGAATGTGGGCTAGGGTCCTGGACCAAATAAAACAGGCGCACCAGCATCCATCTCACGCTCCTGCCGCCCGCCATGCCTGCCCACAGACATTGCTTTTGTAGGCATTTTCTCACAGCTGGGAGGGGAGTAACTGATACAGATCCCACTGGAATTCTATAACGAGAGAGCGAGTTTTTCTGACACAGTGTGTCTATGTGGCGCTTATCTGCTGAGCCATCTCTCTAGCCCCACTGAGTGTGAATTTATAAAGTATTACATATTATATACACTGAGCAGGTCGTATTTAGGAATATATGTGTATTATATTCATACAACAACACTTAATGAAAAAAAAGGCCATGAATTGAAAGTGGGCAAGGAAGGGTATATGTGAGAGCCTGTGGGGACAAAATGGAAGGGAAAATAATATATTTATATTCATTATATAAAAAATAAAAGAATTAAAAATAAATAGAATATCACACCAAGGAGAAGCATTTGCGGACTGACGTGCAAGCCTTAATTATTTTATCAATATGGAAATTCCTACTTCTTTAAAACAACTGTAGTACCATACATTGGCTTCTAATTCTTCCTCCTTATCTGTGAACCCAGACATACCTCCCCAGCCCCCAATCTCCTCGGCCCTCTACTGGGCAAGTGCAGTGGGAAACGATTCTTTCTCAAATAAGGTGTCTCTTCGGACCTCTCCAGAGCAACCCTGTTGTTTTGGTTCTGAGATGTTTCATACATCCCAGGCTGGCCCTAAAGTCAGCCTGTATCCTGTATCCTGCCGAGCTTGAGCTCCTGGTGCCGATTCCACCTCCTGAGAGCTGGGATTACAGCCACGGCCACCATGACCAGCTCAGCACTGGACTGCCTCGGCAGCTAGCTACCATCTTCTAGACACAGGCAGCAATCGAAACAGAAAGGCAAGCCTGCTGCTTACAAGTCCCCTCCTTGATACAGACACACAGACATACATGCCACAAACACATACATAGATTTCAGACAGACGAATGCTACACACACACACACACACACACACACACACACTCGAGAGACAATATGCACTACAGAGAAACACTACACATACACCCCACAGACATATAGATACTATACACACAGACACCACACATACAGACACTACAGAGACACTGCTCATGTATGTACACAGAGACACCGCATGCTGTGTAAGAGGCAGAATTGCATTATATTAAAAAGAAAAGCTGATTCTACAAACGAGCCTTAGGCGACCCGCCCCTACAGATGGCAGAGCTGGGACTTGGCCTGAGCTCTACAAACCCTCAGTGCAGATGACAGCCACCACAGATGGCTGTTCGCAGTACTACGGACACTGCACCCAGAAAGCCTTCTCTGAATATTAACCACCCACAGCCCCACTTCCTTAGAATAAGTGGTGAAATGGCCTCTGTTTGCTTGGGGATTTAAAGAATCCATTAGGCTGAGCTTCAGTGGATTTTAACACGCAAGTAACACAGTTCAAGACACCATTAGGAAAATCAAGTTGGAAAACTGTGCTAATTACTAACCCAAGTGTAAAAGAAGAAGTAAGAAGAAAGAAGGAAGAAGAAGGGAGAAGAAGAAGAAAAGGAGGAGGAGGAGGAGGCGGCGGCAGCGGTGGCTTACAGACAGGTCATCAGATTCCAAAGCTGCCTATGAGAGCTGAGTTACGCAACTGTGTGGAAAAGCTATCTCAAAGGAACTTCTTGTTAATATTTAAAAGTTCCCTGAAGCACAGAGGTCTCAGATAAGATCTTATATTCATAACTTTGATTGAGGGAGATAGTTTAATATTTTATTATTCAGCAATAACAAATCATGAGATGCTAAAGGGGACTGACTCACTGGGAAGATGGACTATATGCCGAAGTTCATTAAAACCTTCTGTTTGTCTTGTGTAGCCCAGGCTGGCCTCCATTTCACTATGGAGTGAAGGATGACATTAAACTGCCAACCCTCCAGCCTCTCTCTCATGCGTGTACCACCAATCCTGGCTTATGCAGTGCTGGGGATGGCCAGCGCTTCATGTGTGGTAGGCAAGTGCTGCACCGGAGAGCATCAGCCCAGTCCTGAACTGTCTACTCTCTGAGGACTATGAACTGTTAAACAGGAGTTAAGCACTGTTTCAGCTTGGCTGGGTTTATAACCATCTCCAAGACAGAGCCTGATGTGTCTGTGAAGGTCTTGCTGTAAAGGGTTAACGGAGGAGGAACCATCCCGTGGGCTGAAGACCCAAACTAAAAAGGAAAAAGGGAGGCACCAGGATGGCTCAGCAGGTCAGAGTGCTTTGTCACCACGCCTGATGACCCAAGTTTGATCCCCAAGTCACATATAGGAGAAAAGGACTCGCAACACTTTGCCTTACTGTTGGAGCACAGTCCAAGGATGCAGTCACGTGACGGGAATTCGGAGTGCTCATGAGAAAACAAGAAGAAAATAAGACCAGAGTCTTGTGTCCTCAGTTTCTTTAAAAACATGGAATTGTTCTTGGAACATGTTTCGTACCCAAGCCAGGAGCGGATAGGAGTGAGTTACACAAATTATTCGCTACAACTGGCTTCTGTGCTCTGTTCATGTCATATGCATGTGTAGAAAAACATGTTTTGGCCATGTGCTACTTGCACTTCTGATTCTCTACAGCTCGACTTCATAAGAGCTTTACTCAAGTGACCTCTCTTAACCCTCAGAGCGTAAGCTGCCTGACGCTCTCAAGCTGGCTACTGCACACAACTTTAACGGGCCCCATTTTTAGGCTCCGTTTTCCTTTTGAATGGGAACAGTTCCAGATGAATCACATGCTCACACATGTGCGCGCGCGCACACACACACACACACACACACACACACACACACACCTTTCATTCAAGCACTCTGAAGGCAGAGACAAGCTCTGTGAGTTTAGATCTAGCCTGGCCTACATAGCATACTCTAGACCAGACAGGGTTACACGGTAGGATCCTTTCTCAAAATAAATAAATAAAAATAAATTAAGGTTCAGTAAAAATGGAACAAAGGAGAAAGCCATCAGACTGCTACTATTTATGCTTCCACTTACTGATCCAATTGGATGTAAAGAGGCAGGCCCTGTCTCCCACTATCACGTCTTCCCCTTGATGACAGACTACAGAGTCTCCTCAAGCAGTATATGGATGCAGCAACATGAAAACTGATAAACACTAGAGACTCAAGTACTTGGCAACCCCCTGCCCCTGCCCCTGCCCCTGCCCCTGCCTCTGCCCCTGCCCGTGGGCAGAGAGGGGAGCTTTGCTGCATGTCCTCAACCACCGTTGAGCCCTGTCAACAGTTTCAGGGCCAACAGAGGGTGGCTTTAAACAAAGTCACTGACAACAAGCGGTTACCAGGCACTTCCTGGGCTCAGAAGAGAACACAAACACAGGATTCCTTACAAATGTGTTCCATGCTTCGAGTTTCAATGTGGCAGATGTTTGTAACGTGAAGTGCATTTTTACCAACAAGCAGGCAGATAATGAGAGCTGAGAGTCTCAGGCTCACAAATGAAGGCCCCATTCAAGCCTAATGAGGCTAAAATGCACGTTAATTTACAGGGAATATAAAAGAAAAAAAATTTTTACCAGACTGGCAATGAAAGGAAAGAGGAAATCAATATAATGAAGAGATAGCATCTACTGATTTATCTTCTATAACATGCCTAATGGAAGGCAATCTAAACATTTACTGGATCCAGGCAAAGATTATCCCATTGAATTCTCAAACAAACCTCTTGAACAATTATTAATTTAAGGCAGATGGGCAGTGTGCACCTACAAGCCCAGAGCTTGGCAGGCTGAGGCAGGAGAGAGAGAGATTCCAGACCTGCCTGGGCTGCCTAGCCAGACACCTGCCTCAGAGAATAAAAGCCACTGTCATTCTAATTTTAGGAAAGATAATTTGGTTTGAAAGACTGCATGTCGAATAGGTATCACTACATGTTTCAAACTATGAGCAAGATGGTGCAGCAAGTAAGGGCGCTTGCGGCCAAGTCTGACCACCTAGGTGGGATCCCTGGAACCCACCCAGCAGAGGATGAAACTGACTAATGCAGGTCGCTGGCTGACCTCTGTGTGTACCCATGGTCAGGATGGGGAACCTCATATACATACATATGAACATTTGGAAAAACAAAAGAAGAAGAAAAGCTTTAGATTTTAAACCAAACCTTTGATTCACGGCCTGAGCAGCCTCATAAATAAAATGAGAAGACAAAGGAGATAGGAAAGACAGAAAGGCAAATTCCTTGATCTGGTTCAGTCAGTAAAACAAGAGAAGATGCTAAAAAGAAGTGAATAGGAACCATGCTTGAAACACATCCCAAAACACTCACGTTTCTACTCTTTGCATGGTATTTATGCGTTTATTCAGTGTGTGTGCATACATGGAGGTCAGAGGTCAACTTGCTAGCATTGGCTCTCTCCGACCAGCCAGGGTTAGCGCAGGTTGTAAGACTTGGTGGCAAGCACCTTTACCTGTTGTCACTGGCCCTTGCTTTTGTTTTGGCTGTTTTAAGACATGTGGTCTAGGCTAGCCTACAACCACGGTAGCTGAGGATGACCCTGAGCCGTGGGGTTACAGTGAGCTCTCTCACACTCAGCTTGCTTCTACCTTAGGATCCTCACAAAAGACTCAGCTCTCCTGCAACTCAGAAGATGGGCAAGGCCAGGGGGTGTGCATGTGAGCCTGGCATACTCTTAACTTTGAACCAAACTGCCCTGAGGCTCACAGGAAGACTTCCCCTTTTTGCTGAGTCAGGGTGGTCATGACTCCAGGCTTCTCCGTTTGTCTCAGCCCTGGGCAGACACTCCTCTGATGCACTGCCCTGCACTGAAAGGCTCTGTCTTCTGTCCTTTAGGCTGGGGTCCCTCCTGAACCAATGGACTATGATGTGCATGACCTCTTGTCCTCACACCCTGAGGGCTCCATTACAGACCTGACTTATCAGTTACTCTCACTCGAGGGCTTCATCTAATAGATTACACACACTTCACTTCTTGGGGGTAGGGGTTATCTTGGCTGTCACACTGTTTCTCAACGAAGGAGCTTCAGAGACCCTTCTCCCTCCCCTCCTCCTCCTTAATGTCTCCTTAGCCTCCACTAGTTTTCTTTCCAAAGCTTTATTGTTAATTATGTAATGTGGCTATGTGCACCTGTGAGTAGTGCCTATAGACACTGCCTATAGGTGTCAGACTGCCTGGAGCTGGGATCAGAGCCACCGGATGGACACTGGTGCTGTAAAGAGAACGGTATACACTCTCAACACCTCAGCCGTCTCCCAGCACCGTCCACTGTTTTTGTTTCCATTTCATCTTTGATTTTTACGATGAGTGTCACCCTGTAGCCCAAGTTGGCCTCAAATTCCGCCTCAGCCTCCCAAGCACTAAGACTACAGGCATGAAGCCACCACCACAACAAAATGTCACCTCTTCAGACAATAACTCTTTGAATCCTACTCAACAAGAAAGCTTACCTTCTAGCTTACTAACTTATTTTTAGTTGGTTGCTGTTTGCTTGCTTGAAATGCTGGACATAGAACCCAGGGCCTCCTGGATCCCAGGCAAGCGCTCCACCACCAAGCCACGTTCTCGGTCCTGGTTCAGTCTCTGAGTTTTGAGAGACAGAACATGACAGTGCAGACCTGGAAGCCCAGCATAGAGGCAGCTTGAGGCAGAGGACTAGAAAACAAGATAAACCTGGATTACAGAAGGAGTTCAAGGCCAGCCTGGGCAACTTTGCAAAACCCTGCTTCAAAATAGGTGAGAAGAGCTGGGGAGAGAGCCCAGTGGTTCGAGGATGTTCTAACTCATCTGTTTGTCCTGAGGGAAGGACAAACTGGCCTGGTCCTGTAGGATCCTAGGGAGAACTTCAGAGCTAGCCCCAGGCCCATGCCTTCTGCCTAACTATTTAAAACTGCCAGCAGGTGGAATCAGTTGAGGTGTCTGTCAACAGATGAACAGGTAAGGAAAATCTGGTGTAAGAGGCTGGTGGCAAAGGCTCAGTGCGCAGAGGCAATTGCCACCAAGTCTGACAACCTGAATTGGAACCTGAATTAGTTCACATGGTGGAAGGAGGGAATCGACTCCTGAATGCATGTAGATTTTCACTCTTGCTAGACCACACGTTTCTCTAAGAATTTTAAACATCAACTCTCTCATGTACTTCTAAGGACTTCAGTACCATCTCCACGCCTCCCGTCCTCAGTTTTCCCCTTGAGTGCTTGAGTGAGTACAAGTATCGCCGGCAATCCTGCCGGGATAAAAGGACGAAGTGGGAAGCTGTTTGAAAGAGACCATGAGCGAGCGGTGACACAGCTTTCTCTACTTCCGACTCATGTGAACGGGAGCCAAATACACAAAAACCCCAGCAGGAAAATATACTGTCTAACAAGTAGCCCTTTCTTTCTTTCTTTCTTCTTTTTTAAATAGTAACTACTACCACTGGTGCGATGGTGGCACATGGCTGTAACCCCAGTACTTGAGAAGTGGAAGCAGGAAGATCAGGGCTTCAAGTTCATCTTTGGCCACATGGTATAATGTCAACAGAAGACTCTGTTTAAAAGACATTTAAAATTTTTTTCAAATTGTAAAATGTTCACCATGACTTCGGAAGAAAGGGCAAGGGGAAGAGGGAGGGAGAGGGGTTGAAAGAGAGGGCGAGAAGGGTGCCTGTGACCCAGCCAAGCACAATAAAAACAGACATTTTACTACCATATAATTTGTGGAAACATTTTTAATAGCTAAACCATAAATTAAAACACCACTAATCTCTGCTGTTGGCGAGCTTTCCCTGAACAGGGACATATATTTTCAGACAGTTTATATTTGTGCGTCATTAAAACTTCTGCCAAGAGAAACCTTTTGAACTTAAGAGCAATTTTAAAATCAAAGAAGGTCTTTAGCCTGACCAGAGATAAAATTATAATGGCTCAGAAAGCAGGAGCCCTGGGTGCTCATCTCCTGCTCCCCCCACTTTGCCCCCACCCTGCCCCTCTTACAGAGTGCCCACCTCCCACCCCTACTACAAAGAGCTGAGCAGGGGCCCTGGATGCCTACCTCCTGCTCCCCTCAAACCCTGCCCCTCCTGTAGAGAGCCCACCCCCCACCCCTCTATCTCTAAAGCAGTGAAATGCTGCTTCCCAGCACTCCTGAGACTCCACGCTGAGAAGGCAAGAGCTGGCTTCTAAAGATGAGGACTTCCTCCTACCAGTCACCCATCTTGTGGATGCTCTTTGGTCCCCAGAGAGCCCCTCCATACTCTATCTTACAGGCAGAGCTCCAAACTGTCACTTCCAGCCCTGGCTTAACTCTGAAACAGTGGCCTCTATGAACTTGTACTTTAATATGTAAAAGTATCATATATAGCCAGAAAGATTTTGCTGAAGGGACTGTTATAGCTGTCTTGTATGAGGCTATGCCAGTGCCTGGCAAATGCAGAAGTGGAGGCTCACAGTCATCTATTGGATGGAACACAGGGCCCCCAATGGAGAAGCTAGAGAAAGCACCCAAGGAGCTGAAGGGGTCTGCAACCCTATAGGTGGAACAACAATATGAACTAACCAGTACCCCCAGAGCTCATATCTCTAGCTGCATATGTAGCAGAAGATGGCCTAGCCGGCCATCACTGGGAAGAGAGCTCCTTGGTATTGCAAACTTCATATGCCCCAGTACAGGGGAATGAACGCCAGGGCCAAGAAGCAGGAGTGGGTGGGTAGGGGAGTAGGGCGGAGGGAGGATATAGGGAACTTTCGGGATAGCATTTGAAATGTAAATAAAGAAAATATCTAATAAAAATAAATATATAAAAAAGTATCATATATATACACACATATATATGTATGTATATATGTATATTTGTGTGTATGTATATGTGTGTGTGTGTGTGTATAGTGTGTGTGTGTGTGTGCATGCACATGCATGCGTGCTGTGCATGTTTTCCTTTTCCTTTACTCTTTTTTTTTTTAATGTTTGAGAAAATGTCTTATGTAGCCAGGCTTACCTCAAACTCATGGAGTAATCAAGAATGAGTTTGAACTTGTGACCCTGAGTGCTGGGATTACAGGCCTCTACCACTATGCATAGCCACTGGGTACTATGTTTTTTTTCAATCTTTTTGTTTGTGTGGTGGTGGGATGGGTGTCAGTCCTTGCTTTCCACCTTGCTTAAGAAAGGGCCGCATTGTTTGCCTCTGTGTATGCCAAACTAGCTGGCCCACAAGTCTGGGCTAAACAGTGAGTCCCAGGCTAGCCTGGACTACAGAACAAGACCCTATCTCAAAAACAAACAAAAAGTGGATGGATGGATGGATGGATGAAAGGAAGGAAGGAAGGGAGGAAGGGAGGGAGGGAGGAAGGAAGAAAGGAACAAAGAACTTACCTTTTAACTTACATAGCTTAGGGTAAAATAATCAGGGATAAGGGCAGAGACAGTGGGTGGCAGTTGAGCTGAAACCAGACCTGCCCCAGCCTGGTCCACTGAAGGTGGTAGGTGGGCAGGACTCATTAGACCTACCACCCATGCCTGGAGGTTTGAAATGTCTCCTAGAATCTAATTGCTCATCCTAGCACTGCTTTCTCAGTTTAGTGGAACTACACAGAACAGCTCATCTTGTGTTGTCTACCTCTTATCTTAGGAAACTCTTAAAGATTTTCTTTTAAATCTCAATACCAAATATCTAAAATGTCAGTCTAAACTGACCATGTTGTATGTGGCAGTGATGAACTGTAAAATAAATCAATGAAATGATTGATTTTTATAAGCTGACCGGTCCGATAATTAAACTTATTTCTCACTTTGAAAAAAAGATTTAAAAAATATTGTGTGTGTCTGTGTGCAGTGCCCTCAGCTGGGTCCCCTTGAGCTGGGTCCTTTGGGAATGTAGCAACTGTTCACACTGAGCCATCTCTCCAGCCCGGCAAAGTAGAAGCTTTCGAAGACCAATGGCTCAGTCTCCTGCAGTGCTGTGTCTGATGCCCAGGACAGAGCCAGCTTCCTGGTGAGTCTATGATCCAAATACCCAGAAACTCTGCAAGCTTTACCCCCAGCCCTCAGTCAGCTGCCCTCTGCTGCAGAATGCCCACCACCAGGCAGCAGAGCTCACCTTGACCTCGATGAAGTCGGGGTTCCCCAAGGACACCAGCTCAGCGTAGGCCTGGAGTTCATCCACGTTCCAACACTTCACAAGCGTCAGTCTGTAGACCGTTCGTTGTTGCTGGAACAGAGGGAAAACAACTTGGCTTTAGCCTGAGCATATGTCACAGATTGACCCAAGAACACTGGCCAGCACCCTTAAGCCACAGAGAACGCAGGTCAGGTGAAGCCCCTATGGACGTCTACAAACCGAAGTTACTTTAAAAAAAAAAAAACATGGGTTGCTCAGCTAGCTCAACTGGTAGAGCACGAGACTCTGAGTGATTTTATCTTTCATTCCATGTATACGGATGTGTCTGTGTCTCTGTGTGTGTTTGTATACAGGAGCACACTGCCTTCAGAGAGGCTAACAGAAGGCAGCAGACCCCCACCCTGTAACATGGTGCTGAGCATGGAGCCTAAGGCCTCTGGGAGAACACCAATGCTCTCACCCACAAAGCCTTCTATCTCTGCAGTCCCTGAAGTGACAGTCAGTGATGATCAGATTCTCACGCCCAACACGCACTCGTGCATGCACGCGCACACACACACACACACACACACACACACACACTGAACAGGCTTCAGTATGAGCAAAGGGGTAGTGAGAGGACTCAGTGAGTAAAGGCGCTTGCTGAAAATCCTCATAACCTGAGTTCAAACTCTGGGACCCACATGGTGACTGGTGAGAACCAATTCCTGCAAGTTGTCCCTTTACCTGTATGTGCATGTACATACATACACACAGGTGCATTCACATGCACACATACAAATACACAGACGAACACACAGACACACACATATCCACAAGTATTCATACGTGCAGAGGCACTCATATATTCACACACACACATACACACTAACTAAACAAACAAATAAGTAAAATGATTATTAAAGAGAAAGCAAGTCCCCCCATGGGTGCCACCACTGGTAAACTACCCGCGCTCCTGTGAATAACCCTTCTCCCGTGCTAGGGTTAGAAACTGTCATTAAACTCATTATGTGATGGAGAGATGGCTCAGCAGTTCAGAGCACTGACTGCCCTTGCAGAGGACCTGAGCTCAGTCCCCAGCACACACATCAGGCAGCTCACAACCACGGGTAACACGAGCTCTAGGGGATCTGACATGGTCTTCTGTCTCCATGGTCACCTGCATATGTGTGTGCACGCACACACACTTTAAAAAATATTTTTTCCAGGTCACACACATAAAAAAAGGCATTAAAATAAAAAGGAGACCTGTTAGGAGGAATAAGAGGATTTTGGGTGGAGCGGGACAAAAAAGGGAAACAGAGGGTAAAATGACTGGAAGGCATTACAGACACGAAGGAAAATGTCAAACTGAGATGTGATATCAGTAAACAGATACATTCTAATGAAATAAGGTGATTAAATCATATTAGATGATGGAACATTAACTCAAATAACCTTTTCAAGCTTTTCAAGTTCACACAAGAATCATGTGGACTGTGAATAATATGGATTAGCATTCTTTTCTCTCCGGCTTTTTTTTTTTTTTTTGGTTCTTTTTGGTTTTTTTCAAGACAGGGTTTCTCTGTATAGCCCTGGCTGTCCTGGAACTCACTCTGTAGACCAGGCTGGCCTCAAACTCAGAAATCCGCCTGCCTCTGCCTCCCGAGTGCTGGGATTAAAGGCGTGAGCCACCACCGCCTGGCTCTCTCAAGCTTTCTTGTCATTTATAATCACTGGCATTTCTTGTTGACAGGAAAAACATGTGCATGCGTGGTTTAACCAACACCTACCAAAGAATCCAAATTGGAGCACTTTTTTGTTTGTTTGTTTGTTTTTTCAGAAAGCATTAAGATGGCAGTCATTAAAGACTCTGAAAGATGGACAACCCAAGATGTTGCAACCTTCCTGGGCCTGAAATAAACAAGTAAGACTCAGGGCATTTTGACCACTACGGATAGCTTAAAATCAAAGGCTAACATTTTGCCCTTGTGGGGAGGCCAGACCTGGGTAACAAATGCTTTAGTGAGCAGGGCTCAAAATAATGGAGTGAAAAGAAGGGACACCAAGCTCCCCACTTCTGTGTTTGGGGAAAAGAAAAGTGTAATTTATAACAAGAAAAAAGTCACAAGAGTAATTTTTTTTTATAAAGCAAGTCTCCTGCAGCCCAGGCTAGCCAAGTACAACCTTGGACTTCTGCCTCTATTTCCTGGGTCCTGGGGTGCCCATGTTCCTGAATGCTACAGCACCCTGCACATGTGAGATCTTTCATGGACCAAACTTAGAAATCTATACTAAAGAGCATCTGTCAGGCACATCAAAAGCATTTCATTCCTATCTACTTAGTTCTTTAGAAAGGCATTTTACCAGGCAAGAAAAGACAGGGCATTTCTAAATTCCCTTGCAATAGCTGTCAGGCTTCCACATCAAATCGAAGAATAGATAGAGCTAGGCTGGAGAGATAGATGTTCAGCAATTAAGAGCTCTCAGTCTGCTCTTACAGAGACTTGAATTCAGTTCCCAGCATCTATGCTGAACAGCTCAGAATCACCTGGAATCCCAGCTCCTAGGGCTCTGTCCCTCTCTTCCGGCCTCTATGGGTACCTGCACTCTTGTGCACAGACATACACACACACTTCTAAAAATAAAAGAGACGTCCCAGTTAAACTCACAGAAGGCTGTCTATCCTGTTGTTTTAAAGTCTTCCTGAAAGTTCTGATCAAATCAAGGAAGCCAGGGCAAAAAAAGACTGAAGTGCACACAAAAGCAGTAAACTGTGAGTAATATAATTGGAGTCTTGGAAAGCTACCAACTTAAAAAAAAAAGAAAGAAAGAAAGAAAGAAAGAAAGAAAGAAAGAAAGAAAATAAATCAGATGCAAAGAAAGTGGCCAATTACCAAGGACAACTCGCCAGCTCTGCTAGCCTAGAGCAGCAGTGGGTTAAAATAAATCCGAGGTAGGATGGGATCCAGAGAATGCATGCTTCCTCAGTATGCTCAATTCCTATCTTTGTAAAACAGGGGATTTGTGCAGGCTTAGCAATGTTAACCCAGGAAGCCCAGGTCCCAAAAGGCTGTGGCAAGAATGCACCAAGTTTACAGCCTGGGTTACACAGCAAATTCCAAGCCAGCCTGGGCTACACAAGAGTGCTGGGCTAGCTGGGTGGCACACAGCAACCCCATTTCCAAACTAACAACAAAGTCGTTTTTGTTTGCCTGTTTTAGCACCTTAACCCTGTCGGACTTAGAACCAAGCCTTGCAGAACTAAAGCACGCCAAGTACCAAGGGACTGTTTAGACACCTCTATTAAAATACCAATGACAGAGCCGAGGTGGCTCAGTGCGTGATAATTCAAGGGATGCAAGCATGAGAATGTAAGTTTGGGTCCCCAGAACTCAAATAAAAAGCCAGGCATGGCCACACACATCTGTGACCCCAGGAGTGGAGTAGGGGTTGGGGGATTGGCAGAGATAGGATCACTGCTGCTTCTCTGGCTGCCAACCGTACTCCAGCTTCAGGGTAAGAACCTGTCACAAGGCAATAAGGTAGAGAGTAGCACAGCAGGACACCTGATGTCCTCCCCTGGCCTCCACAGACAGCAGGGCACTCACCCCCCTCCCACACACTCACTCACAAAGATACACCACACAAATGTACATCATACGCTTACACACCAAAACTAAACTAAGTCAGCCCCAACAGGAAAGACTCCATGCCAGCAAAGACCATTTACGGAATAGAAGGAAGAGAATATTCCACTTAAACATCTCTATAAAAACCCAACCATTCACTTAGGAAATTACATGCAAGAGACGAAACTTAAACAAAACACTTTTCTGAGACCTAAAGCAAACTCTGCCTCTCTCTACCTCCATGGAAAGCAGGATTTATAAACCGAGAGGTTTACAAGTCCTTTGAACACAACCTGATGAGGCCCCTAACAGCAGAGACATTACTCAGCACTTGCTGTGTGCCAGATGCTGTTACGTGTATTTGTGTCTTTCCAAGGCTATAAAATCTGTATGTACATCAGAAGGAATCTTGGCAGATATGTGTGACTATTATCTTCACTTGACAAACACGAGATCCAGGCTCAGAGAGGGTAAAAATGCCAAAAGCCACACAGTAGCAGAGCAGGTGATCTGGGATGTGGTCGCCAGCAACAGGAATCCTAGCAACTGGGCTTGTGTGTACACTCGCTCTGCTTCTCTGTGTCTGTCAGTCCGTCTCTCTGGGTGTCTGTCTTTCTCTCTGTGTGTCTGTCTGTCTCTATCAGTTACACCTTGTAAAACTGAGATAAAACACACAAAGAAATTAAGACTTCGGCCTTGTCTGGGTGGCTAGAGTGCTTGCCTTCCCTACAATGAGGCCCTAGTGTCCATCCCCAGAACCACATAAACCAGGCATGGTGGCGCATATCTGTCATCCCAGCACTAGGGAGTCGGCGGCAGGGGGATGAGGAGTTCAAGGCCTCCTTTCAAGTCAAACCTGTAGTACATGAGTCCCTGACTCCAGTGGGGGACACTGGAGAATGGATCAGTGGTTTACAACTGCTCTTACAGAGGGCCTGGCCAGTCTGTGCCCCACACCCAAAAGATGCCTGGAACCCCAGCTCCAGGGAACCCCACACCCTCTTTTGTCCTCTGAACTCACATGCACAGAGACAGGCGTACTAAAAATTCTTCTTTTTAAAAGATGCATGAGTACATTCATATTCCAAACTGATGTTCCACTGTAATTAATATATATAATAAAGTCACCTCTACAGCTGAGCCACTTCTAGTTGTACAGTGGTTGCTATGCAGTAGCAATGGTGGTTTCCAACCAGAGGCAACTCTGCGACCCTGGGGCTATCCTGTTCCAACTTTGAAACTTCCTTCCACAGGAAACCTTGGGAAGCCTCTGTGGCTTCCATAAGTGGGGGTGCTCCTGACATCTAGTGGGCAGAGGCCAGAGCTGCTGCTGAGCACAGGATAATCACAAGCTCCTCCACCCTGCACCCCTTTTCCTGCTATCACAATCATTCCGTGAAAAAGGCCAGTGGAGAGAAAGCCAAGAAGTCCTGTTAGAGCTGGTCTTCCCATGACCATTAATGGAGTCTTGCTGTACTTGGCCATTTGCTTAATGTCCATGTTTAGGAGCCAACTATCTTCTCCCAGAAGTGCACGACACCCTTTATGCACATAAAATAAAACTGTATTCATCCAAGTGTGTGTCAGAGCATGCACACGCCACACATGCTGTAGCGGTCAGGATATGAGGCTTGGCAGCACAAGCCTTTACCCACTGAGCCATCTCACCGGCCCTGATTTGATTTGATTTGATTTTGAAAGACAGGCTCTGACTCTAACTTCCCATCTAGCCAATCACCTTGATGTTCTGATCTTTCTGCCTCTACTCAGAGCTCCGGGATTATAGGTGTTGCACTAGCCCGCCCCAGAAAGTCAGGACTACCACAAGTGACAGTCTGAGCTGGAGAGTGGCTGTGGAGAGCTGGCCCCGTCCTGCCTGGGGTTTACGCTGAGTCAACCGTAAAGCCATCTGGGCCTGGAACTCTCTTTGCACAGGTTTTTAAATTATAAAACCAGAAGGCTAGAGAGATGGCTCAGTGGTTAGGAGCACTCCCTGCTATTACAGAGGACCTGGCAGATGATCACAATTACCTGAACCAGCTCCAAGGGCTCTGTACTCCCATGGACGTACACATACACACGTGCACAAACACATACACACACGAAAAATTAAGATAAGCTGGCTGCTATGCACACCTTTAATCCCAGAACTTCAGAAGAAGACTTTGTTGTGTGTTTGAGCCAAACTGCTCTACACAATGAGTTCCAGGTCAGTCAGAGCTACAGAGTGAAACCCTCTCTCAATAAGTAAATAATAAAGTCAGATTATTTATAAGCCCTGTTACAGTTCGCTTTCCGTTGCTGTGATTAAAATACCATGGCCAGAAGCAACCTGGGGAGGAGAGGCTTACGTGGCTAACAGATTACGTGTGGAGGTTTGGTCTGTTGAGACGAATTGTAATGCTAACCTAAGACCTGGTTGCCCCAGAGATGAGAGTCCACATGCAGACCCAAGCAATGCTATGTGTGACCTTGCCCCCAAATTATTTGTGCTTGGTGAATAAAGATGCCTATAGTCAGGGCTGGAGACATGGCTCAGCAGCTAAGAGCACCAGCTGCTGGGTCCTGGGTTCAATTCCCAGCAACCACATGGTAACTCACAACCATCTGTAATGGGATCTGATGCCCTCCCTCTTCAAGACAGCAACAGTGTATTCACATATATGAAATAAATAAATCTTTAAAAAAAAAAAAAAAAAAGCCGGGCAGTGGTGGCACAGGCCTTTAATCCCAGCACTTGGGAGGCAGAGGCAGGTGGATTTCTAAGTTTGAGGCTAGCCTGGTCTACAGAGTGATTTCCAGGACAGCCAGGGCTACACAGAGAAACCCTCTCTCGAAAACAACAACAACAAAGATGCCTACACTCTAAAGCTGGGCAGAACTGAGATAAGTGGGGCCTGGTGTTCCTGATTGGAGGAGACCACAAGGCGGAGGGAAGAAGGTGGAGAGAGGAGAAAGACACCATGAGTTAGGAGTCAAGAAAACATGGCCCTGAGGGCTGGCCAACTGGAGGTAAGAGCAGCATAGATAAATCACAGTAATTACTCGGGATTATGGATAAAAAATAGATTTTAATAACATGGAGGGTAGATATCTGATCTGCATTAGTGCTGGTAAAGACTTATTATAAATATAAAGGTTGTGTGTCTTTTATCCAGGAACTGAACGATCAATGGCAGGGTAGAAACCCTGGATTGGGATTAAATTTTTTCTACAACAGTTACAGCCCATCATGAAGGTAAGGACCCAAGGCAGGAATTGAGGCAGAGACCATGGAGGGATGCTGCCTACTGGCTTGCTCAGCCGGCTTTCTTATGCACCTCAGGACTATGGGTATGCCACTACCCATAGTGAGCTGGGCCCACACCCAGCAATTCATTATTCAAGAAAATGCCCCACAAGCTTGCCTACTGGCCAATCTAATGGAAACGTTGTCTCAGCTCAGGTTTCCTCTTCCCAGATGACCCTAGTTTGCATCAAGCTGGAAAACAAATCTAACAAATACAGACTCACAGCCTTCTGGTTTATTTTTGTGCCTTTTTTTTTTTTTTTCTAGTTTTGTTTCCTAAGCATCTGTACAGTTTGACCAGGAGGCGGCCTGACTTTAATCCCAGTACTCGGGAGGCATGGGCAGGTAGATCTCTAGGAGTTCGAGGCCAGCCTGGTCTATAGAGGGAGTTCCAGGACAGCTGGGGCTACGTTACACAAAGAAACTGTGTCTTAAAAAAAAAAAAAAAAAAAAGATTTTGTATATTTTATCTAAATGTCATAAAGTCATTCAAAACATGTTTTTTTTCTTTCTTTTGAGTATATATGTGTATACACATGTGAGCATGCATGCAGATAGCCACACACATGCCACAGGACAAGTGTGGAGGTCAGAGGACTATCTGGATTGTGCAGTCCTCAACTTCCACCTTGAGATGGGGTTTCCTTGGTTGTCGCTGTGCCTAACCCAGGCTAGCTGACCCATCATCACAGGGACACTGATATTGTAGATCCGCTAAGTCTGGCTTTACATGAGTGCTAAGGACCAGAACTCGGAGCCTCAGGCTTCTGTACGGCAAGTACCTGGCCCACTGCGTCATCTCCCATAGCCCTCATTTGGTTATTTAGCATCTCAAGATTTTCAGTGTGATGGTTTCAGTGAGAATGGCCGCCATAGGCTCATATATTTGAATGCTTGTTCCTAACTTGATGGAACTGTTTTGGGAAGGATTAGAAAGTGTGGCCTTGTCAGAGTAGGTGTGTCATGGGTGTCGGGGGAGATGCATTGTGGCTTCAGAAACCCATACTAGTCCCAACCTCTCATTCTCTGCCTCCAACCTGCAGATCAGATGCGTGCTCTTGGCTACTGCTCCAACACCATGCCTGTCTACCTACGCAGACACAGTCATGCTCCCCGACATGGTCATGGCTTCGCTCTCTGAAACTGCACACAAGTCCCCAGTTACATTCTTCCTCTTGTAAGCGCCTTGGTCATGCGCCTTGGTCATGGAGTGTCTTCACAACAAGAGAACAGTGAGCCTGGCCACATTCCTTTCCATCCCTAACATTCCACATTTGTCTTATCTCGCTTCACTGACTGACTCTGCAGTCTTACAGGCTTTTTGTTAAGGGCCAACTTTGGTTTTTATAATCGTCTCTATTCTGTGGATGGTCTGTTTCATTAACTTCTTTATTCCCTCCCAAGTTCTTCCTCTGTGGGTAATTTGCAGTTCGGTTCTAACTTCTTAATATGTATTGATCTTTAGTCTTTCTTACTGAAATAGGAGGAACTCTGTTTCAGCAAAAACATTCATTTCTTGTCATGGGGAAGAAAGCTCTAGACTGATGACCCACAGTGGGTTCCACTTAGCTGAGGCCTCTTTCAATCCTGAAGAACAGTGCCGCTGGAGCTGGAGAGATGGCTCAGCGGAGAAGAGCACTGACTGCCGTTCCAAAGCAACCAGGTTTGACTGCCAGCACCCACGTGGCCGATGACAACCATCTGAAACTCCAGGGAATCTGACGTCCTATTCTGGACTCCGTGGCCACCAGGAAATAGTTTGCAGACACACACTCAGACAAAACAACCATACATACTAAAAATAATAAAGTAATTTTTGAAAGGAACAAAAAGAAAAGAATACTGTTTCCATCTTCCCAGGTCTGGCAGAGTCCCAAGTAGGCTTGGCCATCTTTTCCTCAAAGACAGAAGGAAGAGGTAGCACCAGGAGATCCTCACCAGAGGACATGGAAGTTAAACAGCAGGAAAGGACAGAATGATACATTTTTATTTATTTGTTTAGAGAGAGCATCTCACATTGGTTAATGCCAGCTTGAGCTTGACAGAATCCAGAAGTGCGGGGGGGGGGGGGGGGGGGGGAGGGGGTCGTCTCTGAGCCCGTGTTTGAGGGACGATCTTAACTACATCCTCACTGTGGGCAGGACCATTCTCTGGCTGGGACTCTGGATGGTCTGAGTGTAAAGGGTGTTGGGGCAGCAGCATGCATTCAATGCTCTAACCCCAGCTCTGACTGCCATGTGACAGGCTTGTGGCCTTGCCCTCCCTGTTGTCCCGCTGCTGCATGGAGCCTCAAACGTGAGCCAGAATAAGGCCTTTGCCCTATGTGTCACTTTAGTGGGGTGAAGGCACTTACCATGTGATCGTGGCAATTTGAATTCTATCTACCGGACCCAGGTAAAAAGCCAGACCTGGCGGCTCACATTTGTGATCACAGCATTCCTACTCAGAGATGGGAGGCAGAGGCAGGAGAATCGGCTGGGAGCTCAAGGGGCAGCCACCCTGGAGTACACTGCCCACTGGCAAAAATAAGAGACACTTCAACAGATGAAGGGAAGCCACTACAGAAAGCTGCCCTCTGATTTTACCACATGTACCATGTTTTATGTGCGCGCGCGCACACCCACGCACACACACACACACACACACACACACACAGGATATAAGGATACATGTATGGCTTTTTAAAAAGCTGAATAACAGCCAGGCGTGGTGGCGCACACCTTTAATCCCAGCACTCGGGAGGCAGAGGCAGGCGGATTTCTGAGTTCGAGGCCAGCCTGGTCTACAAAGTGAGTTCCAGGACAGCCAGGGCTATACAGAGAAACCCTGTCTCGAAAAACCAAAAAAAAAAAAAAAGCTGAATAACATCTTTAGAAGTAGCTGGAGAAAGTAATACAACAACGTATTGCTGTAATGAGGAGAGAACAACAGAAACACAGGGGAGCAGGAGAGGCAACAGCAGAGCATGATGGGAGGACTGCCTTCAGTTCACAGATGGACATGGAATGACGGAGTACTTGCAGTTTTCTAAAGCTGACCAAAGGGATAGAAAATGCACTCAACTCCTCCCGAGTGCAGGAGGAGCACCTTGTACTTATGGGATCACTGCAATGCTCTGACCGATGATTACAGGTCAGCTCACTTGAGCAGCGCTAATTAAACACAGAGGCATCAAAGGGGGAGGGGCATGAAAATAGGAGGGAGTTCTTGGGAAAGAGGGGTTCAGTGAGAGTGGGAGGGGGGTAAGAGAGGAACTGGGGTGTTATATTCATTTGTGAAATGGAAAGGAATACATTTTTGTTTGTTTTTGCCTTTCAAGACAGGGTTTTTCTGTGTAACCCTGGCTTGCCCTGGAACTGGCTCTGTAGACCAGGCTAGCCTTGAACTCACAATGATCTGCCTGCCTCTGCATCCTGAGTGCTGGGATTAAAGGTCTGAGCTAACACCCATGAAAACAATTTTTAATGGGGCTGGAGAGATGGCTCAGTTGTTGAGAGCACCAGCTGCTTTCTGAGGACATGACTTTGATTCCAGCACCCATGTGGCAGCTCACAGCTGTAACCCCAGTCCCAGGGCATACAAAGCCCTCTTCTGGCTTCCTTGGGTACCAGGCACACACATGGTGCAAGCAAAATACTCATACACATTTTGTTTTTTTTTAAGCAATAAAATAATTTCAAAGTTAAGAAAAAAATTAAGGAAGGAAGCTGGGGCTGGAGAAATTGCTCAGGCCTTGAGCCCTTGCTGCTCTTGCAGAGGACCTGGGTTCAGTTCCCATGAGACACCTTACAACCATCTGTTAACTCCAGCCCCTGGGGAAGACTCCCTCTTCTGGCCACCAAGGGTAACTGCATAACACAGAAAGACAACACATAAATAAAAATAAATCTTTTCAAAAAAGATTATAGTTCAGCATTTCTCTGGAACACAGAAACAGCTTTTAAATATTAATACACGAAACAACTCAATAACACAAAATAGATAACACACTGACCAACTGAAGCTCATCTCAGGGATGGAATGTTGTTTGGTATTTGAGAATCAGTGCCATTCACCATATTAGCAGAAGGAGCGGACTACTCAATAGAATGAGAATAAGCACGTGAACTCAACAATTATTCATCATTTAGAACCCATAGGGCTCTGGGAACAAAAGGAACATTCTCCACACTAATGATATTTGCAACAAGTCAACAGCAAATATTATTATTAATATTATTCGTGGTGAGACAGCGAATATTCCCCCTGAATCCAGAAGACCATGCATGGGAAGGCAGTGGTAGGACCGTCCTAGAAACAGCATCACACAGCAAAGCTGTCCTACACGAGGAACGAAAGGATACCACGGGCCAGTGAGATGGTTCTACAGGAACAAGTGCTGGCCACCAAGCCTCACAACCTGGGTCTGATGTCGGGGACACGCATGCTGCAAGGACAGACCCAACGCTTGCAAGCTGTCCTCCCCCACATCTGTGCTGATTCACAAATGCTAGGGTATGCATGTGCCGGCACACACACACACACACACACTTAAAAGATCTTTTTAAACATACCATATGATTTGATTTAAGGAATTAATCATTTTAGAATTAATAAAGTAATTCTTATAACTAATATTAATATGGTTAATAAAATGATATTATAATTAATAAAATAATTGCTAATAAATAATCATTTTAGAAGACTCTGTCATATAACTATCCAAAAAATCTAATTCCTACATATCTATTATAATTTTTGAAAATTAAAAAATTAAGTATTATTTACCAGTGGCATCCAATACTATGTATTTGTAAAAACCAAAAATCACAAAGCACAGGAGTGATCCCTACAGAGGTCATTAAATGGTACAATACCACTTAAGAAATGCTAACTCCCTACAGAGGTCATTAAATGGTACAACACCACTTAAGAAATGCGACTGAAGAAGGAGCTCTCAAATCCAAACCTGGCCAGGGCTACAGGGTGAGTTCAAGGCCAGTCTGGGTTATATGAGACCCTGTCTCACACACACACACACACACACACACACACGAATACAAATGTGGGTCAATACTCTAATGCAAGGATCAATCCATTCTGGCCCTAAGGTTGAATGGTCCTCTACTTGTTCTCCTTATAGCCTTGAACTAAAAATGGATTTTATGTCTGAACAATTACAGTCTGTCTTGTAACTGAGAACAGTGACCGTGACGTCCAATTAGGCAAAGCACAATACCACCTCAACAAATGTCAAGGCCTTCAGCAGGACTCTATCTGGACTCAGCCTTCACTAGTACAGTCTGGGCTTTGTGGCTGTGAATTTCTAAAGCTATGTTTTCTCCTTTCTGAGAGCATCACCTCCCCACAAGCCCTTCACTGTGCCTCTAGTGTGTGCGTGCATGCATACTTAACTCCCTAGACAACCTTGGGTTCCTGTGCTCCCACCCCAGGTGGCACCAACTCTTCCGTTGCCCCTCGACACAGGATGCAAATCCTGCCTAGACTCAGCAAACATGGCACTACCTCAACCAGAACACAGCTTGTGTCATTTTTAATAAGTCTTTGTCTGTCTGTTTGAAACAGAATCTTACTATGTAGCCTTGGTTGGCCCGGAGCACACAACGTAGACCAGGAAACCATTGTGATCCGACTTGCCTCTTGAAAGTGTATTTTTTGAGTGATAAGAAGAAGCTGAAAGTTACACAGAGCAGACTCAGGCAAATCTACTCTAGGAAGAACAGGGTCTGAACGTTTGGATTACATGTGCTGGCATACGCACAGCATTGAAATAAAATAGTGCCCACATACGCACAGCATTGAAATAAAATAGTGCCCACATCTGGGTGGGGTGTATACAAGTGTGCAGGCACTCAAGGAGGCCAGAAGACAGCACTGGATCCCACAGCTGCAGTTACAGACAGTATGACTGCCAGTGTCCTGCTAGCCATCTCCCCAATGTTCAAGTCTTTAGGTGGTATATATAGAAATATTCACAGTTTTATTCCAGTGAGATGGTTCAGGGGGTAAAAGTGCTTGCTACCAAGCCTAAGACCCAGAGTTCAAGCCCTGGAACCCCCATGACTGAAAGAGAGAAGTGACTCTTAAAAGTTGTCATCTGATCTCCAGAGAATGCCTTGGCAGGCCCACACTCACACACAAATACAGAGAGAAATAAATTAATGAATGGAAAAAAATTTTTTTAATAAAATAAACTATTGCAGTGCCCCCTCCCCTGTCTGAGTGAGGAAGCTGATCAGGCAGTAACTTACAGTACCGTCAGGTGTCAGAGCGAAGGCTGAAGCTCTATGCTGCGGCATCCTCTGCTCTTTCTGGCGCCTTAGGTAGTCATAATAAAATGTTGAAACCTATACAATTACATGTTGGAATTCTGCGGCTTCTAATTAGGCTGCACATTCCAGGTGAGGTTATTACAGCGCAGGCCCACAGCTCTCTTAATTCCAGTGATTTACCCTGACAGTTGCAATTCAAGACAAACTAGTTGAGGTGGTGTCAAAACAAGATAAAACGGTCTCCTAAAATACAGCACCGACTTACTAGTAATCAAAGGGATGCAAATTGAAGCAGTAATGAGGTACCATTTTGGATTATCAAATTGGCACAGGTTGTTTCTTTTAAATAGCAATGCTCAGAGCTTCCTAGACAGGCACACCCATCCCCTCATGGTGGGGCTGTGATTCGGCACAGACATTTTGGAAATTAATGCGGCAACATGATTAAGGATTCTAGAAAATATCCAACTCGGTTGATCTGGTAATTGCATTTCTAAAAATTTAGCCTACGGGAATGATAAACCTCACAAAGGCTGAGGAGTGAGACTATCCACTGGAGCCCTTCTAGCAATGGTGAGATATCACAGCATCTCAAGATGTTCGACACCAATCTATGGTGTGGTCGTTTGGCCAGCACACACACCTACAGTGGTATTTTAGGTAGTATCTGTGAACCCAGCATGGCTGAGGCATTCCTATGGGAAGCAGAGCTCAGGGCAGACGTGCAGGCTGGTTTCTCATCCTATGGCTGTGAAAGAATCCCCTGGCAAACACAGCCTAGGGAAGGATTTATCTGGGCTCACAGTCCATCATGGTGGGGGAGGCAAGGCAGCAGGAGCAAGAGGCGGCAGCCACACTGCATCCAGTCAAACAGGAGTGAGCAACGCGTGCTCAAATGCTCACTCTCCACCTACTTCCTCCCTTCTATGCACTCCAGAGCAGGCCCAGGGAACAGTGCACCCCTCTGCGGAGTGGGTCTTCCCACTGCAATTAACCTAATCAAGAGACTCCTCCACAGGCTTGCCTTCCAGGTCCTGCAGAAGTAACATGCTAGATGAGCTATCAGAGCAGGACTCTAGGAAAGGGAGGGTAAGTCAAGTTGAGGCGGTTTTATTACACTCTTGTTCCCACCGAAACCTTGGGGAAACCTGCTGTAGAGGAATGTTTAATGACAGGCAGTGATTTTCCTAGTCGATTTGTAAAATATGTAGTAACAGGTGAAGTGTGGGCTCTCGTGACTGAAGAGCACTGCCATGAGGTGACAGAGTGGGTCCCTGAGCACAGAGCACCATATAGAGGTCAGAGAACAATGTCACCAAAATCAATAAACAGACGCTCGTGGTGCAGCCCCGCCCAGACGCCCAGTCAGCTCCCATCACTTACACTTCTGTGTCTGAAGATGTGGACCAAAAAGCCAACCCCCTGGCAGTATTTCCAGAGACACAGCTCATCCATCATTCTTGCAGTAAACTCTTATGGACAGCAGCAGCCGGACCCAAGGTACGTGGGACACAGGGGTGAGGGTACCTCAGATAAGCCAATGAATTCAGTAGCAGATCTACATTCCAGAACTATTGCTTAAGCTAACCTCACTGTCGGAGTTCCAAATACTAAGAAAATGACCCCATTGGTGGACACTGATTGTTTAATCACAAGATTTTAGAGTTTAGAGATGTTTACATTTTAACTTAAGTCAATAAATGTCCCTGTGTTAAGACTGGATCTCAAAAATAAAAGACTGATTAAAGACAACTGGGTCCTTGAATGAAGCTTTCCACGGTCCCTCTCTGGAACATTTATCAGTGAGGTGTGTCTGGTGTTTGAAAGTAAAATCAGAAGTGACAGTAAACTGAACCTCACCTGCCAGAGGAAGGACGGGACAGGGAGATGGCTCAGCAGTCACACACACCCGCCAAACATAAAAGCAAAGCACCAGCTGCCCACGCGTGTCCTTGGACTTCGTGTCTGAGGCACTCAACTACAAACAACGTGACAATAATATTCAATAATCAAATAAAACTTTTAAGATGGGGCTGGGTTGATGGCTCAGCAGTTAAAAGCACACCCTGCTCAGGCAGAGGATCCAAGGGCAATTTCAAGCACCCACCAGAGGTAGCTCACGACCACATGCGATTCCAGCTCCAAGGGATCTAGCATCCCCTTCTGACCTCGGCAGACACTGCACTCGCACATGCACATACACGCACACACCAAGACTAAAACTGATACTTATTAGAGAATGACTTTGACCTGTGGGGACAGACTGTTGAGCCTGGCTTTTCAAAATGAATCAAAAGTGATAGCAAACCAAGTCTCTGCGAGAAAACGCAGAGAGCACTACAGCCTCGCTGGCACGCCTGTGATATGCCTTTCATTCAGATCCACCTTCCTGAGGGGCAGTCCTTACTAAACAAGGAAGGTGGACTACTAGCCAAAGGGTAGTACAGGTCTGTGGCGAATTGTAGACTGGTCTCTGGTCGAGCTGAGGTCTGAACCCCGATGGTCATAATTCACCTACATGACACAGTAGGCCTTCCCTCATGCTCCTGGAACTCCAGCCCCTGCCTAATGTACCACCTCCCACAGCCCCCACAAGAGAAGCATGGTCAGTAGTCACATAAGCAATGGCCCAAGCTTCTGACCTTCAGGCTAAACTCCTCCCCAGTTACCTAGCAACAGTGAAGACCATAAAAAGGGGTGCTCAGCCCCCACCTCACTCTTACTCTCACTCCTTTGTCCTCTCACTTCTCACATTTCTCTCCCCTTTCCTTTCTCTTTGTCTTGTTCTTTTCTTTTCTCTTCTCTCTCTCTCTCTCTCTCTCTCTCTCTCTCTCTCTCTCTCTCTCTCTCTCACACCTTCTCTCTTTCCCCTGCATTTCTATAATAAAGCTCTTAACATAGAGAGTCTCTGCTCCATCAAGACCCACTGCACACTCTGGTCTGTGTTGGGAACTTCTTCTTCTTCCTCTCTCCCACAACCCTGGTGGCTTTAGCAAAGTAGCTGGGGGGGGGGAAGGGGGGTGTCCCCAGGCAGGACTGCCCCTTGGCCACCCCCTGAAGAGTGGGATAGAGGAATGCCCACCCAGGGATGAGTGGATAGGGTAGGTAGCAGCCCTCCCACGCCTGACTGACCAGAGAATAGGGAAACTCTGGCGGGGCGTGGGCCTCTTTTCCCTTTCCCCACTTCCCCCAGCCCCCCACCCCCGGGCTCCCCTTTTTATTTTGTTCCCAACACAAGTCTGTTTCCTGAGCTGTTCCACTGAAACAGATGAGGGGAAAAAAGGAGAGAAGGAGGGAATAGTAATAAAGATACAATGAGATGGACGGCCTCATGACCAAGAACTGGATTCAGTGTCTGCCGGGAAACACATGGGAACAAAACTAGCATTGAGTCAAGATGATGTACCACAATTCCAGGGTTTTCTCACCTGCCCTCTCAATGGGAGGCAAACATAGCTCTATAAGGAGGTAGCTGTGGTCAAAGAAAACTAAGATTAAAAGGTAAATGAAACCAAACATAGTAACAAGTGCCTATGATTCCAGTGTTTGGATAACAACAGAAGGGTCCTTGAATACACCTGGAAACCCTGCCTGAAACAAATATATAATAGAGACAGGCATGGTAAAAAATAAAAAGATAAAATTAGTGGCATAACAAAAGAGGGTCTTTAAAACATATTGTTAGGACGGCTCAGCAGTAGAACCTTTTAGTTGAATCCCCCAGTGAGGGGCTGGGGGCGTGGCTCAGTGGGAGAGCACACATCTGACATACACAAAGCCTTGAGTTCCAAACTCAGCACAAAAATCAAATGAATGAATAAATAAATAAATAAATATCTTCACATACACACAAGTACACATATAAACCTATCAAAAATGTGTACAGCATAATACAATTGTACCTTCTAAAACTGAAATGTAGCCCCTATACAGTGAATAGTTAACTACCACAAAAGACACCCACCCCCACCCCCATTTGAGGGCCAGGTGGTGGTTCCATATCCTAGAGTGCTTTCTGGAAATGTTGAGAACAATCAGGTAGTCGGACTGTCACCTCCATTTCTAACCCCAGCCCTCCCATCCTCAAAGAATGGGAAACAAAAGCAAACCCAGCCTCCACCCTGGGGGAAGGAAAGGCTCCGAGGCTACAGAGGCTACAGAGGTTGTAATCATGTGAGAGTCAGGGCTGCAACTCAGGCGACACCTGAGGGAACACATGTGCAAAGCCCCTGCCCCCAGTACCACATAAACTCCAAAGGCTGCTCTTTATGTGAAACTGAACATTTCTGACTGGTCCCAGCTACAACGCATTTCTCCCCACTGCGAGGCTAGATTTAGGAACAGAACAAATAGCTGGATATAAATGGTATTTATTCCAACCCAGTACCTCAAGGACTAATGGAGTAATTCTTTTATTCCCGTGAAGGCAAATGACTTTTTCCCACACGCGGTGCCTTCTTGCAGGCCCTCAGCAGAGGTGCAAGTTATCTTTCAATCGCCATAAATCAAGCAGACCCCCAAATGGTCTCCAGGATCTTCACTTCCCGAAAGCGCTAATAAAATGGGTTTTCAGATGTCAAGTTGAGAAAGTGTTTCTTTCCTTCTGGCTTCAACCAGCCAAAGAAATTAGCCCCTGCTCATTCTTTTTAATTTCCCTTCCCCTTAAACTCTGCTTTTAATCAAACATGAGGATTCTCATAAGGGAGTTCGATTCTAATCTCCAAAATGGGGATGGCTGGGCTCAAAGTTTAAAACAGGCCTGGAGACGAGCAGCCTTGAAGAATGTCACTTGCAAAGAAATTAAAGGTTATGAAGAGGGTTCATCAGCCAAGAAAGAAAGCCACCAAGACAGCAAGACAGCCTCAGGGGTGAAAGGTGCTTGCTGCCAAGCCTCCCGATCTGAGTATAATCGCCATGGTGGAAAGAGAGAACCACTCCAAGTTGTCCTCTGAACTCCAAACAAGTGAGAACACACATGCACACTCACACACACACAAACACAAACATACTCATACTCTCACACACACACATGCACACTCACACACACACATACACACACACTCACACACACATACAAACACAAATACACTCATACTCTCACGCACACATACACACACACACACAATAAATGTAAAAAAACATAACCAAATTTAAAAAAAAGTGTTCAATGGGCACCATGAGTGGTGGAGGGCACAGGCTTCTGGGCTATCCATCAGCTGCCAGCATCACTGAGACCATGAAAAGCCTGCCTCAAGGTGCAGCCCACACCCCTTATGCCAGCGTAATTCACTTCTTGGTTCCCAGGCAGCACCAGAGACCATCGCAGTGCAGACCGCCAACCGTGCAAGCTTTTCTGGGTCTACACACATTCAGCACCTTCTCTGCCTTTGAGCACACAGTGAGGTGTTAATCTTTCGCACCATGAAAGGTACCAGTAAAATGAGAGCAAAATTCCTTTCCAGCAGCCACACAGGTAGAAGTTGTCTCCTCTTACCAGGAGAAAAGTCTCCTGAGACGTCCACCTGTTCACTTACTTCCCAGGTACCTCTTGGCTATGCTGAATCATCAACATCACTGCCTCGTGCTCGGGATCCTGTTTGGTTCTTTGGTGTGAGAAAATACCCAGACCAAAAGCAACCTTTGGTCAGAAAGGGACAGGAAAGGGTTTATTTGGCTTAAATTTCAAAGTCACAATCCATCACTGATGAACATCAGGACAGAACTAGAAGGAGGAGGATCGGAAACTCAGGTCATTCATTGTTACAAACCGAGTTCCAGGCTAGCCTGGGCTACAAGAGGCCCTGTCTTTAAAAAACAAAACAAAACGCCGGACAGTGGTGGCGCATGTCTTTAATCCCAGCACTTGGGAGGCAGAGGCAGGCGAATTTCTGAGTTCGAGGCCAGCCTGGTCTACAGAGTGAGTTCCAGGACAGCCAGGGCTACACAGAAAAACCCTGTCTCAAAAGACCAAACAAACAAACAAACAACAACAAAACCAAACCAAACACAAACATGATGACATAGATCTTTAATCCCGGCACCTGGGAGGCAGAGGCAGGGGATCTCCATTAAGTTTGAGGGCCAGCCTGGTCAATAAAGCCTGTTCCAAGTCAACCAGGGCTACATGGTCAGACCACATCTCAATAAGTGAATGAATGAATAAATGAATGAATGAATGAATGAATGAATGAATGAATGAAGAGATGGTTTAGCAGTTTGCTGCTCTTACAGAGGACCCAGGTTTGATTCCCAGCACCCACTTGGGAGCTCACAACTGTCTATAACTCCTGTTCCAGATGATCTGATGCCCTCTTCTAGTCTCTCTGGGCACTGCATGCACACCATACACAGACATAAGGTAAAACACTCATACATATAAAATAAAAATTAGTATTTTCAGTAACAACCTTGTGTATTTCCAATACTTAAGCTTCTCCCCACCCCTTAAATGAATTGATTCCCTCTTTCCTTTTGATTATTTGTGTGTGTAGGGGGTAGCAATCAGCATACAGGTGCATATGTACATGTGTGTGCTCATCTGTATGCATGAAAGTAGAGGCTAGAAAATGTTCTTGGGGGCCATTTCTCCGGTGCTGTCTCCCTTGGGTTGGAGGAGGGGGCTAGTGCACATGAGGCCAGCACCCATCAAGGCCAGAAGAGAGAATAGGATGTCTGGAGCTGTGAGCCAATGATGCAGGTGCTGTGCTACGACCTACTGGGGTCCTCTGGAAAGGCAGCAAGTGATTAAGTGCTCGGCTACCTCTCCAGCTCACATTGTATTTTTTGAGACAGACCTGGAGTTCTGCAAGTGAGCTAAGCTAGCTGGCCACTGAGCCCCAGGGATCCACCCATATCCATTTCCCCAGTGCTGGGATTCTAAGAACAAGGCACTGTGCCTAGATTTTATGAGATGCTGGGGATCCACAAGTAGCCTTCACACTTGCTCAACAGGCACTGACCACCCCTCTCTATCATCTCTCCTTCCTCATCTCCCTAGCTCTTTGCTCCCCTGCCCTCACGGCTGTTGCTTACTAATTCCCTGGTGGTAAACGGCAAACCATCCTCAGCCTCCAAGCCTCCTTCCTCCTTCCTCCTTCTAAGCAGTCTGCTTGAGCTATGGGCTGCACACAGCAAGCCACCCAGCGAAAAGGGCACATTTTCCTGGCTCCCCCAAGCAGAGTGTGGCTAAGGAACTCCAGGTCCAGGGGCTCTGACACCCTTTCCTGGCCTCAGTAGATACTACAGTCACACACACATACCAATGTACAGACAGAACATAGATGATTAAAAACAATACAGCTTTAGAAGGTGCTAGATTCAGCAATGGCAAGGGAGAAAAGAAGGAACTGAAGACCACACACAAAGCCCCTGGCTCACCTTCATGGATACATCATCTCACACATATCATCTGTGTGGAATCCAGTCCTGCAGCTAATCTGAACGCCAGTGGCACCGTCAGCTTAGATCTGGATCTGGCTAGCTATGTGGGGTGCTTATTCTCGCTATTTTACAATTGTCTGTAACCGCAGCTTCAGTTTTGTTAGCCTTACCGATGATTAAGAACTCTCGCTGCTTTCTCATCGTGTGCACAGGGCAGCTCTCAACTGCCTGTCGCTCCAGCTCCAGGGAGCCCAACGCCCTCTACTGGACTCCTCAGACACCTGCACTCAGGAGGGATACAGTCACACAAAGACACACATCAATAATTTTTTAAAATTATTTTTAATTTGACTTTTTGAAATGCAAGGGCTTGGAACTTTGCTTGTTGCTGCTTTTTTTGGTCTTGCCAATAAGAAGCCATGCCGGCTAGTTTACTACCTACAAATGATCTCTCCCTCTCTGTGCTGCCAGAGAACAGAGACCTCCACTGCCTTGTCTACTGCTGCCAAAGATTATCCTTACCAGGTATGAAGCACTCAGTAAGCACTTGCCAGGGGAAGGGGCAGTCTGTGTGACTGGAGTATTAGCATTTGTTGATGGATGGGAATGCAGAGCCTCATATAGCTCTGACAGGGCATCAAATGGGGCTGGAGGAGTAGTTCGGTAGCAGAGCGTATGCTCGGCATGTGTGAGGTCCTGAGTTCAACCTCCATCATCAAGAAAAACAAAAACAAAAAAATACACAGGAAAAAAAATCTATAAATGTTAGAAGGCAGTGGCCATTTTTACCAGGTACTAATAGAACATGACTCTATCATAAGAAAAACAATTTGGGAAAAAACATATACACGCACGCACGCACACACCCATGGGCACACACACACACACATATACACACTATAATTACAGCGACATATGCACCCCAAACCCAAGTTTATGTGAGGTTCAGCGTGCCCAAGGCCAGCCTTCATTACATGAAACCCTGACAATCAATTGGAAAAATTAAAATGGGTCATATATCAACTAAAGTCTTCCGAAGAACATCTTAAAACTGAGATGAGATGCCTGTATATGAACTACCTCTGGCACAGATCTGTACGTGTAAAACAACATTTCCAGGCCTAACACCAAAAATAAAGGTCAGCAGCAGCTGCCTGGCAGAGAATGGCAGCCTCTGTGCCAGCACCAACCAAGAAGCCTCTTTTACGGTGATGCCTAGTAACCTGGCCACACCAAATTCAATGGACTCTGGTGCTCCACCAACCATGTCTGCAATGCCATTCATTTCCTGCACACAGTTTGCAGAAAATCAACATAAATTTTGCCCTTGCAAACATCCACTGAAAACACTGGGTTGAAAGATCTGTATGCAAAGTCAAGTTTGGACATTAAACTCGTGCGCCGACTGGAATACCAACAACCTCCAGGCAGAGGATCTGCAGGGAGCTGCCTGGATTTGGAAGGCATTTGGAAGATATATGGATGCTAATATTCTTTATATGGTATGTAAGCCAGAAGTCAAAGGAGGTGCATATAAAACTCTATTACCTTGTGGATAGACAGATCTTGAAAAACATTTCTCATTTTTAGATAGTTGCCAAGTTGCCACTGCTGTTCAAGCCCCAGTCTTCTCGGGCCTGACCTCAATATACAACTAGCTTTGAGAAAAAAACAGTAAACCAAAAAAGAAAAGTATTGTTTCCTGAAAGTCACCCTCTGTTCTGTGTATTTATAGTCATCTGGCTCATCGAGATGTAGAAATTTCTGGAATCAATTTTGCAGTGCTACACAAACAGCCATCATAAAACTTCAGCAAACTTTCAGAGACAAATAACAATTACAAAATTTGGCCAGCTTGTGTTGGGGACTTCAGATGGGAGGCTGCTTTGTTTTGAGACACAGTCTCAGTAAGAAGCCCGGGTGAGAGAGGTGTCAACGGGAGGAGGTGATCTCAAAGCTGACAGGGAGTGCAGAGAGAGAGACACACACACACAGAGACAGAGATAGACAGAGAGGGAGAGGGAAATGCGCACACAGGAAAGGCTGAGCAGGACACAGTCCCAAGGGCTCATATCCTATGGCCTAATTCCTCCAAACAGGCCCGCCTTCTGTGTCTTATAACAACCAATGCCACCATCAAGAGCGGAGTCCTTCTGTTAGGTTAGAGCCCTCACTGACCCAGCCAGCACTGCCTGGCATTTTAACTCTTCCTTCTTCTCTTGAAAGTCTCTCAATCCTATCAAGCTGACACCCAGGATTATCCGTCATGGGGCTAGAGATGTGGCTCAGTGATTAAGACCACTTGCAGAGACCTGAGTTCAGTTCCCAGCACCCGTATCAGGCAGCTCACAACCGCCTTTAATTCCAGCTCCAGCAGATCTGATGACCTCTCCTGGTCTCTGTCTGTGTGTGTGTGTGTGTGTGTGTGTGTGTGTGTGTGTGTGTGTGTAATATTTTTAAAAATATTACAGTCAGGCCATTAAATCCCAGCATTTGGGAGGCAGAAGCAGGCAGATCTCTGAGTTCGAAGCCACCTAGTCTACAGAACAAATTCCAGTACAGCTAGAGCTACAAAGAGAAACTCTGTCTCAAAAAACAAACAATACAAAATTAATATATACCATTTCTTTATTCGATTCTCTCTGGTTCTCTTTATTCACCCCCAATTTCAATATTCAGCCTGTAACACTTTCATAGTCAGAGAAGGGAAGGTCAACTATTAAATGTTAAGTGTGAATTATGGGCCACGTGCAAACACTGGCTTGTTTAAATAGTAGACACAAGGTTGGAAAGAAGCCTGAAGTCCTTAAAATGCTTCTACAAGCAGGAAGACCCGAGTGTGATCCCAGAACAAGCACATACTGCGTGCTGGCTGTGATGATATGTGCTAGAACCCTAGTGTTACAGAGGCAGAGCCAGGCTCACTGGCCAGACACCCTAAACCAATCCGCATCTCAGGCCACTGAGACCCGGTCTCAAAATAAGGTGGGTGGCACCTGAGGAACGACACCTAAGGTTGAGCTCTGATCTAAACGCACACAAACACAAATATTAACTAGTATAGAACACCCCACTCATATCAAAAGCACCCCCACCCTCCCACCCCCCTAACCACCCCCGCCCTTAACACGTAACATAGCTCCAGGGTATCAGGCCACCAAGTCAAGCTGCTTTCTGTTTGCTTTTGGGTTTGGAGGCTGTGGGGTTTGTTTTGTTTGTTTTGTAAGGGTCTCTTCATGTTTCCCTGGCTGCCCTTATACTTGAGATCTCAAATTCCGGGCCAAAGGACTCGCCGAGCGCGGATGTGGTCTTAGCTTCAGTTCCTAAGAACCACAGTGAAAACAGGAAAACGAGTACACACAGGGGCAACGATTTCCATTACAACTTTTTTCTTTTTTTTTCTAAAGATGTTTTATTATTTATGTACATGTATGTAAATAAAGTATGACTGTGTGTGTGTGTGTGTGTGCATGTACATACAAATACAGGTGCCCATAGGAACCAGGAGAGAGAATCAGACCTCCTGTAACTAGAGTTACCGTGGTTGTGAGCCTCCTGACACAGGTGCTGGGAACGAACTCACATCGTCTATTAGAGCAAGTATAGGCTGTTAACCACTGACCCACCTCCCCAGCCCAGACATTCAGTTCAGACGCTCTAACTGAAATAGTTCTTATATATTACTCACATGCTACCTGTGAGCTCACACTCAGTTACTTCTGAGCTCACATGCTTGATTCTTGAAATTTCTGAAAATTAACTTTATACTTAAACCTCGATTCTCTGCTGACATCCCAGATAGGCGTGCTGCAGGCTGCTACCTAGCACACTGTACTATGAACCTTGTGAAAATGTTCCTCTCTTTAAACACATGACCATCGAGGACACCAAAAGGGACGGAAAGCCAGCACACTCCAGAGAACCCTGGTAAGGTAATACCTGCATGAGAAATGCTCCCTGCTCCTCAAAAACCTGAAAGTCAGTAAGCAAGCCAGGAAGCCAGAAAGTGGGCTTCAGGGGTAAAGTCGCCTGACACGAGTAACAGAGACCTCAGTCTCAAAACCCGGTGACAATCCCAGCACTCCTACAACAGGAGAGGTGGAGACAGGGGAATCGCCGGAAACAGGGGGGAGTGAGCTAGCCTGGACTACCCAATAGCAGAAGCAATAAAAGAAATCCTTCCTCAACCAAGTGGAAGGAGAAAACCAATCCCAAATGTTGTCTTTACACATATGTGCACACATATATACCACACTCTGCCCCCCCCAATAATAAAAAAAAATGAAAAAAAAAAAAAAAAAAACCAAAATTGGGGCTAGGTAGTGATGGTGCATGCCTTTAATGCCAGCACTTGGAAGGCAGAGGCAGGCAGATTTCTGAATTGGAGGCCAGCCTGGTCTACAGAGAGAGCTCCAGGACAGTCTCTAAAACAAAAGAAACCCTGAAGATAAGGAACAGGAGATGGCTCAGAAGTTAATAGCATCTGCTGCTCTTGCCCAAGACACAAGTGTGGCTTCCAGCATCCACACGGGGAGGTTCCCAACTGCCTGGTACCTCTCGTTCCGTGCCCTCCTCCGGCCTCTGAAGAGAGCTCTCAGTGAGCAGGAGCACTAGTTGCTCTCGCAGAGGCCCAGGGTACAGTTTCTACTACCCACACAGCCACAGTCCTCTGACCCCCGGAGGTAGGAGGCATGCACACAGTACACATGCAGGCAACACACACACACACACACACACACACACATAGAAATCTTTAAAAGAAATTAAAGAAAAAAAAAAGGATTTAATCTTTCTGCATTTAAAGAAAAATGAAGTAAACAAGGCTCTGTTCATTCTTGTTTACTTATTTTGGGGATAGTGTTATAATTCCTACCTTTGCAGATAAGGCTTTCAAACTGTCTAGGAAGCGCTGCCAGAAATCCTTGAAGAGCGGGCGGTCGATCTTCTTCAGGCCGTCTCTGGTGCTGGCGTCCACGCTCACGTAGAGCTGAGTAACTGGCGTGAGCTTCCTTGGGAATGGAAAGAGAAAGAAAATGGAAAAATGATGCCTACGTCAGGAACTCCACCGTATGAAACGTACAGTCTGGAAGAGATGACACAACACTGCACTGGTCTGAAAGTATCCACTCTGCCCACCTATCCAAAGCAACCATTCTGTTTTCTTTTGGACAGAGCCAGAAATGGAAGCCAAGGCCACGTGCAGTGAGGAATAGCACTCTGCCACTGCGCTACAGCCCCAGTCCACGATGACGATGATTTTATAATGAGACACAACAAGAAGTCTCTGGTTATTTTTAAATGCCTAGACATGAAGGCTAATAAACTGAAAACATTAATTATCTGAAACTGGCCCATCAGCTCTGCCATGCAGTCTAATGCAGGTGGAAACCCAGAGCTGTGAAGTGAAGTGGAAATTTAAAGGTTCTCGGGAAAATCCGTTGTGCTGGACAGTGTTTTTCTGGCGCAAACACTGGAAGGTGTTTTCCTGAAGCGGACACAAATGAAAGGATGTTTTGCTAGCGCAAGCACATGAAAGGACACATGATGAAGGATTCCTCACTAATGACACACGTGTATTGGTTTGCCTTACACATGTTGTTGAGTTCCATTTGTCATGATGCCATGCAGAAAAGCACACTTCTAGTGGTGTGCTGGTGGCTTCTTGCCCCTTCCTCAAACTTGGGCCAATTGGCAGAGTAATGTCAGCTGAGGCAGTCTCACATGGAGTTCTGCTAAGACAGACTCTCATGCTGAGGCAAGACCCATGGGGGACATGTGATGTTTGGAGGGAGTATAAATAGGACTCAATGGTCTGTGAGAGGGGCTAGTTTTGCAACACTTCTTGGTCTAGTATCTTCAGTGATCTTCGCTTCACTGAAAGAGACACAGCAGAGAATTCCTGGTGTCCCTGCCAGTCCTGGTCCCTCCTGCTGATTTGGCTGAGGCCTAGCTGTTCCTACTAGGTCTTGCCACTGCTACTGCTATCCCGAGACTACCAAACTGGACTGTTAGTATATTCCTGAAGTTTGCAAGTGAACCAAGCTACTGGTGCTGACCTATAAACTGGACTGCTAATTTCCTGACAACACAGATGGGATTTGCTCCAAAGGACAATTTCTAAACAGGTTCACTTCCTCCCTAACCTAATAACCGTTTTTTCCACTCCCTCTGATGGGTGATGGACTAGAAGGAAGGTTAAAGCATTTAAGAACCATTATTAAAATCAGGGTTGAGAAAAATTAAAAACTACAGTGTAGTGTCTGGGTCAATGGGTCTCCAATATCCTCAGGTCACTGGAGGAACCTCCAAAGGACAGGAAATAGGACCCAGCCCATGTACCTTATGCGGAGAGCACAAAGCCAAACCCATTCGTCAGAAGGAGAAATGGCTTCAAGTCTGCTTCGCCTAGACTGACTGAAAAGATAGGAGTGTGTGTGTGTGTGTGTGTGTACACATGTGTGTGTTGCTCTTGTTTTGTTTTTCTGAGTCTAGCTCTCACCATGTTGCCCAGGTTGATCTAAAACTTGCTATATAGAAATTGCCTCTAACTCACCATCCTCCTGCCTCAGGGTTCTCAGTGCTGGGATTACAGATATTTACCACCACATCCAACTTCTACTGGGAATCTTAATCAACACCATGGAGTCCTCTAAGATGACTTGGTGGGTACAAGTACTAGCTACCAAGCCTGATGACCTAAGTTTTGTCCCCACAACCCACATGGTAGAAGAGAATTGTCTGGAAAGTTGTCCTCTGTGGAGATCACAGGCATGACATGGCAAACACATACAAAGAAACACACAAAATACAATTTCATTTTTTTTTAAGTCTTTATAATCCCAGTGCTACCAGCCTGGGCTTCAAAGTGAGACCCCCTCCCCCTTCAAAAACCAAAGAAAGCAAAGAAGACTGTGCTGAAGGGTACTGCATATCTAGCATGGCCTCAGACACCCAGTGCTTGGTCATGACCCTTCCTGATCAGAGCAGAATCTGGCCTGACCTTTCTCCTGTGTGCATAACCACTTAGCAGCAATTCTAAAGGTCAGACATACCGAACAAGCATCTACTGCACATGGAAATCCAAAGTTCTGGCGGCTGACACCGTGTTAAGTGTCTGAGATACAGGGTCAAGGAAGTCTCCAGCTCTCACTCCGGAAGCAGACAAAGAAGAAAGAATGTCTCTAGGAATGACAGAGCTCACTCTAAAAGGCTAGGTAGCAGCCAGGGACCCTGAAGACATCTCCTAGGGCCTAGGGATCATATTTCTGCCTAGACATGGCCTTGGTAACAAAGACAGGTCACAAGGCTCCCAGCCTGACCCCCTCCCTCTACCTCTACAAATAATATGTCAATAAAGAAGGCTATATAGGGGCTGGGGAGATGGCTCCGCAATTAAGAGCACTTGCTGTTCTTGCGGAGGACCTGAGGTGGTTCCCAGAACCTACATCAAATGGCTCATAACTGCCCATAACCGCCAATACCCTCTTCTGGCCTGAGGATGCCTCAGCATACATGGTACATATACGAATACACAGACACACATATACATAAAATCTAAATCTTTTTTAAAGAATTCTACACCACAGCTGGGCAGTGGTAGTGCACGCTTTTAATCCCAGCACTTGGGAGGCAGAGGCAGGCGGATTTCTGCGTTCAAGGCCAGCGCCTGATCTACAGAGTGAATTCCAAGACCACCAGGGCTACACAGAGAAACCCTGTCTGGAAAAAACAAACAAACAAACTAACAAATAAAAAGCTACGCTGTAACTCCTGTGTCTGAGAACTCCATCACTATTTAGAACGATGGAGAAGGAGACTATGTTGAAATACAACCTTAAACCCCCTGTCTTAGTCAGGGTTTCTATTCCTGCACAAACATCATGACCATGAAGCAAGTTGGGGAGGAAAGGGTTTATTCAGCTTACACTTCCAAATTGCTGTTCATCACCAAGGAAGTCAGGACTGGAACTCAAGCAGGTCAGAAAGCAGGAGCTGATGCAGAGGCCATGGAGGGATGTTCTTTACTGGCTTGCCTCCCCTGGCTTGCTCAGCCTACTCTCTTATAGAACCCAAGACTACCAGCCCAGGGATGGTCCCACCCACAAGGGGCCTTTCCCCCTTGATCACTAATTGAGAAAATGCCTTACAGTTGGATCTCATGGAGGCATTTCCTCAACTGAAGCTCCTTTCTCTGTGATAACTCCAGCTGTGTCAAGTTGACACACAAAACCAGCCAGTACACCCCCACACACACACTGTCATAAAGTCCAAAGGCTGTGTGGACACCATGACGACACATTCTAGCTTTAGATTTCTGAGTGAAGTAGGATCATTCTGCAGATAAAGGCCAGCCTGGACCTGAGTTTAGTCCCCAGGACCCAGGTGGTGGCCAGCCTCAGCTCAACAGTGGCATCTGGACCAGGGTCAGGCCAGCTGTCCACTCTGTAAGACACTAACGGCCCTGGTGTGCAGGGATGCTGCCACCTTACCTGATCTCCTCAGGGAACTGCGCATTGGTGACAAGGAAGCTGGAGATGCCGTGCTGGTGGAGCAGCTTCAAAAGCCTGTTGATTTCTGGGTACATGATGGGCTCACCCACGAGCGACAGTGCACAGTGCTTGACCTCCATCCCCTCTTCAAAGCGCTCCGCCTTGAGGCCTGGCACGCCTGAGAGAGCAGTGACGAAAGTCAGAGCAGGCACAAGCCCAGAGAGCATGGCTTCCATGACCACTAATGATGCTTTGATTTCAGAGGGAAAACCCTGTTTTTAATCATTTAAACAGGAGCTCAATCTGTGGCTCAAGCAGGCTGGAAACTCTTAGTAATCCTCCTGTCTCAGCACACACACACACACACACACACACGCCATTGCTGAGATTACAGGAGTGGACCACCACACCCACCTTAAAACCCAATCCTCTTCTTTTTAAAAAAAATGTTTTCATTTTATGGGTGTCTGCACGCACCACATTCGTGCAGTACCCCAGGAGACCAGCAGAGGGCATCCAGTCACCTGGAACTGAAGCTAATGGCTAGTGAGCTAGCTGCCCTGTGGGTGCTGGGCACAGATCCCACTTCCTCTCCAAGAGCGGCAAGCGCTCTGAACCACTCAGCCATCTCTTTAGCCGTGGAACTTGAATGTGGGGCTGAAGGGATAGTCTAGTGGGTGGAAGCTCTTGCCTTCACAACTAATTAAGGACCTGGGTTCAAAGGGAGTAGACACAGGATGATTGATGGGGACTGTGAGAGACCCTGTCTAAAAGAATGAGGGAGGGGCAGTTATAGAGCAAGACACCCAGCATCCTGCTTTGAACTTTCCTTGAGAACCCATGCGCGCTCGTGCACACCCCTACCCCCAGACTGTGAATATAGCATCTACCGAAGAATTTTTGTTAGGATTGAATTAAAAAATAAACATAAAGACTTCCACGACACTCAGGAGGCGACAGCAGTTTGACCTCTGTGAGTTCAAAGCCAGCCTGGTCTACTTAGTAAGACCCAGTCTCAAAAATAACTAATTGTTTTCCTCTGAGACCCTTTCACTAAGAACTAGCTATTATAATAATACCTTGGTCCTGGTTTACTGAACATCACAATCAGTTACGTATTAGATGGAAAAGTGGCTCAGACAATAAAACGCTTGCTAACGAGCATGAGGACCTGTGTTTGATCCTCTGTATCCCTGTTTAAAAAAACAGCCAGGTAAACTGGTCCAAGCCTTTAATCCCAGTACTCAGAAGGCAGGTAGATCTCTGTGAGTTCAAGGCCAGTCTGGTCAACATAGCACATTCCAGAGCAGCCAGGGCTACATAGTGAGACACTGTCTCAAAAAACGACAAACGGTGTGGGTAGTGGCTCCTCAGGTACCTTAGGGAGGCAGAGACAGTCAAGTGCCTCGAGTTCGGTGCTGGGCAGCCTACTTGGGAAGTTCCAGGCCACTGATAGACCCTGTCTCAAAACCAACAAAAAAAAACCAACCAACCAACCAACCAACCAATCAACCAACCAACCAATCAACCAACCAACCAACCAACCCAGGATGGGCAGGGCCTGAGGAAAGACAACCAAGCCTGCCTGTGAGTGCTTGCCCAAGCTGTGGACAGGCAGTGGGAGCGAGCTGCTGGGCATCAGTGGGCAGGTGCTACTGGCCAAGGGGGATGGTGTTGGGAGACCCACATATCCCACCCCACCCGGCTCCTGAAAGCCTTTCAGCCTCCTTCCAACAACCAAACACACACACACACACACACACACACACAGAGAGAGAGAGAGAGAGAGAGAGAGAGAGAGAGAGAGAGAGTAATGTCACTATCGCCCCAGCAAAAACAAAGAACTTAAAACATACTTGGAAATATAAATATGCAAGTAAACCGCCCCCACCCCCATCTGAAGACCAGGAAGCAGATTAAAATTCCAAAACCGACAGATGCCATCTTCTGTGTGCCTGACACTCAGCATGTGCATTTCCCATCAGTGTTTCTGAGTGAGTTTGTCCTTGCGTTATCGAAATCTAAGATTTAACTCAAATCCAAGTTTTAAATAAAACTTGATCCTTAAACTCAGTCTGTGTTGCCAAGACAACCTAGCGCTCTGCCTAACAGTCCTGGTTAGCTTTAAATTCCCCAAGAGCAGCAGAAGAGAGGGGTGGGTTTACCCTGAACTGCAAAATCAGCCTCCAACTCTGAATATGGGACAAGGGTACGTTGGCTAGACCTGGGGGGTTAGGGGCAGAGGCACTGGGCTCAACTTCTGACTCTACTATGGAGTTAGTCTGGCATCCATAGGCAGGCCCCAGACTTTTCCTCCACTAATGTTTAACATGGTAAGCAGAAAAGGAGACCGTGAGCAAGAATTAAATTAGGGGCTGAGGATATGGCTCCATTGGCCAAGTGCTTGCCTCACAGGCAGAGGGGTGCATTTCTGTAACCCCAGCATTCAGGAGGAGGAGGCAGAGGAAACACAAGTCTAAGGCTATCCTCAGCTACATGCTGAGTGGGGGCCAGCTTGGGCTACCTAAGACTTTGATGCAACCCCATCGCCCTACCCCTGCATGCACGCACAGATAAAAATAAACAAATAAGCAAAAATGAAGGCTTGCTGGTGACACAGAGCAAGATGGTGACCGTGGAGGTGACTGGAGACACAGCTGGTGTGAAGTGGGCTCCAGCTGAGGCCGTGTGGAAGGAATCACTGGCATGGAGTTTTGCTGACTGGATATGTGCATGGGAGAATAAGGTGTCCCAGAGAAGCCTCGAGTGTGTGGCCTGAGCAATAGAGCTCTAAACAGCAGAGACAAAACAAGCAACGAACCCAACAAAACAACCAACAGGAACCCCTGCGGGAGGATGCAGCAGGAAAAGTACATACGGGATTCAAAGTCAGACAAGAAGCTGAACTGTTCGGTAGACAGCTAAACGGATGCACAACGCTCAAATGTGGGTTCTAGAGACAGCTTCAGGAATCGACACACACAGACACACACAGACACAGACATACAGACACACACACACACAGAGACACACAGACACAGACATACAGACACACACAGACAACACGAATACATATAAACAAGCATAAACACAATGCACGCATACACACCACACATGCACCAGCACACGCATACAATCCAATTCACAAGATTTAACCCTTTTGAGTTTTCCTGGTTTCATTGTTACTAAGCAACTTCAGGGCCGTTTCCCTCATCCTGGGCAGCTTCCTCCCTCTGATTCATCACTACAACAGTCATCAGACAAACTAAGGAGCAAACTTTACCTCACAGATAGATGCCAAAGAAAGCAGAGCTCTGGGATTTAGCCTAACATTGAGTAAACCATGGCACACAAACATGATGAATGATGCACTAATCCACACATAACATCCTTATTTCTTTTTTGTTGCTTGAGGCGAGGTCTCCCTGTGAAATCTAAGATGGCTTCAAACTATGTAGCCTAGGATATGCTAGAACCTACCCTGCCTCAGTCTCCTGAGTACCAGGACTGTAGGTGAGCCTCACCATGCCTGGCTCAAGGGTCTCCACATCTGAAGTCGGGGCTAAATCAAATATGAGACATTCTTTTATTCTCATAGTGATACAGGTCCCCGGATGAGTGACAGCCGAGACATATGTTTGATGGAGACTTCACAGTGCTAGGTGTGTGTATGTTTGTATTGGTGAATGTACATGGCCAGTGTAGACACCAGAGGAAAACCTCCTTCTTCCTCAGGCACCATCCATCTTGTTGAAACGGGGTCTCTCGTCAGCCTGTAGACCACCAAGGAGGCAAAGCTGGCTGGCAGGGAGCCCTGGGGATCCATCTGCCGGTGTCTTCTCAGCATGTGTATGCCACCATGCCCAGATCTCTTAAATGGGTTCTGGAAACTGAACTTAGGTCCTCAAGCTTATACAACCTCAGGGTTTTATTTTGTCATCCCCTAGCCCTTTCTTTGAACCTTAAGCCAGGTTCAGAGAACAGGGGCTGGAGGGATGGCTCAGAGGTTAAGAATGCGTGCTGCTCTCCCGGAGAAGCTGGGTTTGCTCTGAGCAGCCACATAGCAGCTTAAAGCCCTCCTGGAGACCTGATGCTCTTTTCTGGCTTTGGTGGGCACCAGGCATGCACATGGTGCACATACATCCATGCAGGCAAAACACTCATACTCATAAAGGAAAGGAAAGAAAAAGCAAACAAACCACGGGTGTTTCTGCACCGTGTCACTTTTTGACACAGCCTGTGGCAAGCCATTTGTGTGTCTGCTCTAAGTAAGAACAGAAATGAACAGAAACGAACAGAAATGCTAGCAACAAATGTCAATTTCATTTACATCTTCAAGACCCAGGACATTCTTAACAATGCAGTCGCCCCTTGGTGCCTCAGGACTGATCCTCTGAGACTGTGTGTGCCTGCCAGGATGGTATGAGGGGAGGGGGGGCAGAGTATAACTTGAAAAGATGCTGAGTTGCATTGAAGTTCTGACCTACTTCTGATCATCAATGCGTAGTTAATTGTGCTTGTGTATAAAGGAGATATTGTGAGAAGAAAGCTATCTTAATGACTGGGTGAAAGAGACAATGATTGCCCACTGAACTGAGAGCACAGAGTTTGGAACAAGGAAATCAGAGAACATCTTCAAAGCCTGCTCTAGGCTGGGCAGTATGCTAATGTTAGAAAACCAGAGACAACGGGCAACAAGACCCATGGTCCATCCAGTCCTCATAAGTAGAGTGCTGAGATGAGCGAGTCACACCATGGAAAGCATGGTGCCTTCCTGGCAGGGTGGGGAGGCACTCTAGAGGACAAAGGACATTCTTTTCCTTGTTGGTTGGTGGGTTTTGATTTTGGGGGGTTTTGTTTTGTTTTATTTTGTTTGAGACAGAGACACATGTAGCCCAGGCTGCCCTTGAATTTAATATGTACCCAAGGATGACCTAGAACTCCTGATCCTACTGCCTTCCCCTTCCCAAGTGCTCAGATTACAAGGTGCACCACCATGCCTTGTTTATGTGGTCTAGGGATAGAGCCCAGGGCTTCAGGAACATGCCAGGCAAGCGCTCTCTGCTTTAACCACACCCTCAGGCTGACAGTCACTGAAGTTAAAGGATACCCCTCTAAAGGCAAGCCAGGGAGGAGATGCTCGATGCAGCAGCTAAGAGAAAAGGGGCTTCAAGAATGGATGGACATACATGTACTTTGCAATTTACAAAGGAGGAGAAGGAGAAGGAGAAGGAGAAGGAGAAGGAGAAGGAGAAGAGGGGAAAGGAGGGGAGGGGAGGGGAGGGGAGGGGAGGGGAGGGGAGGGGAGGGGAGGGGAGGGGAGGGGAGGGGAGGGGAGGGGAGGGGAGGAAGAGGCGAAAGAAGAACTAGAACTGTTTCTAAGCATTTCTGGTTACAACATACAAATACCAAAGTCTTCTATATATGCCTAAATGATACTGATATGCCTAAATGACACTAATAGATGCCCCCCTTTCTCTCTTTCTCTGTCCCTGTGACCTCTTTTTTCAGTTTTATAAAACAGGGTCTCAAGCTCACCATCCTCTGCCACAGTCTCCTGCTGGGATGATGGCAGTGCACACAGACACCCAGCCAATGAATCTATTCTGATGCCTCCCAGTCAACTTCAGATATCATTGACCTTAGGAAAGAGCTGTGTCTGAAACATTGGGAAGGGGGTGGGGTTTCTAGAGCCACCTTCTTAGTGGCTCCAACAATGCAGGACAATTCAGCAGTGCGCATAGTAAGTCACTATATAAAACCATCATATTGCACCAGTGCACACAGTAGGTCACTACATGAAACCGTCATATCGCAAGCTCATGCCATCTGCCTGCAGCAGGCTTTCAGTTGTGCACCCAGGGTCAGCAGTGCAGATTCCTGGAACCCTGTGAGAAACACACATGTGCCAGTCATGGTGGCCCACACCTGTCACCCCAGGCCTCAGGAGGCTGAAGCAGGAGGAGCAGTTCAAGGCCAGCCCGAGCTACACAGTAAGACCCTCATCTCAAAAAGAGAAAGAAAAGAAAGAAAGCAGAACGAGAAAAGACAAGGACTGTACATTCACAGGCCTCAGCTCGCTAGACTTCCTCTCCGGGAAGGAGCAGCAGTTGGTGTCTGAGCAGCCGCAGATGGTTCTGACTCACAGTAAAGTCTGGAGCCAGAGCTCCCAGTGGAGCCAAAGCCGTGTAAGCATTGGGCAGAACTGAACTGGAAAGCTTGAAAATGAAGGACGGGGTTTCTGCTGCCTCACTGTGGGCCACAGGAAGGCATTTTATTAAGAGCACCGCACTTCGCATGGGGCAGTCACTCATAAACCCTTTTATGAATGGTTACTAACGAGGCAACTCCACCTCACTAACCATTTTATTTTTGGTTTGGTTTGCTCATACACACACACACACACACACACACACACACCTACATACATATTACCATTTTGATTTTTTTAGGCAAGGACTCCCTATGTAGACCAGCCTGGCCTTTAAATTCAGAGATCCACCTGCCTCTGCCTCCTGAGTGCTGGCATTTAAGGTTTGAGCCCCCACATCTACCTTACTACCTTACTTATATCTTTAATTATGAGTATGGTGTGTGTCTGGGAGAGAAGGGGTATGTGCACATGAGTGTAGTGCCTGCAGAGGCCAGAAGAGGGCGCCAGATCCCCAGAGCTGTGGAGATGGGGCTGTAAGCTACCTGAAGTGAGGGCTAGGAATAGAACTTTAGTAGCACACTCTAAACTGCTGAGCCCATCTCTCTACAGACTGAAGCCTCAGGTCCGTTCACAAAGCCACCTCATGCTTTCCAAGAAGCAACAGTAAAAGCGTTTAGGAATGATGGCTAGACGTCTCCAGGAGAAACTTATAGACTCAGTGCACCTCACTCCAGGTGCTAAGCTTTGGCTGGCATTCTTTTTTTTGTTGTTTTTTTGTTTTTTGTTTTGTTTTGTTTTTTTGTTTTTCGAGACAGGGTTTCTCCATGTAGCCCTGGCTGTCCTGGAACTCACTCTGTAGACCAGTCTTGAACTTAGAAATGTGCCTGCCTCTGCCTCCCAAGTGCTGGGATTAAAGGCGTGCGCCACCACTGCCCGGCCTTTGGCTGGCATTCTTAATTCTTCCACCTAGTGGAAACATACAAGCTAAAAGGGACACAGGGAGATGCACAGTGGTGCAAGAGGCATGGAAGTCCCTGTGTTCATAGATAAGCACAGGAACAACCAGGAAGGTTAAACACACAGCTGTCTCTTCAAAGGGAGACATTGTTAACCTGTTTTCCTCCCAGAAGGTTGGGAACAGACGTGGTTAATAGCCTGGTGACCTTTGTGTCACCTTGTGGCCGGGCTACACTGGATCCTCCCCAGACTCATCTCATGAGCCTGCGTCTCATGAGCCCGGTTCCGCAGCTAATCGACAGCCTCCATCTTTATGGAAGAGGTCACCTGCACTTTACCAAGTTCCCATATCGCACTTCTGCAGCTCTGTTGTGCGCACAGGAATGAGCTAATTATCACCAGGAAATCGTTTCTTCCAAACTGTGCTGTGCTTAAATTTGCCTAAAATAAACTACTCTGGGTCCGACTCTCTTAAGTTTGAACCAACGTCACTACTGCATCGCTCTGAGCCAAACTGCCTGGTCTCTCTTACGGATCCCCTCTGCCGGCCATCTTTGGGAAGTTAGTTATGTCAAATGATGTTCTGCAGGGACACACAGGTAAAAGAATGTCTTGCAAAAGCAAACACGTGAAAAGCTGTTTTCCTGAATCAGACACAGGTGAAAGGATGTTTAGATATAGCAAAGACGTGAAAGGACCCCAGATGAAGGAGTATAACTATGACCCCACAGACAGTGGAGACGAGCACTGAGCATTGGTTTGGTTTGCCTTCCCTAGCGTTGTTGAGCTCAACTTGTGCTAACGATGCCATTGAGAGAACCTGGCCCAAGAACTGCTCTCGAGGTTCCTGCAGTGACTTGCAGCTTCATCTGCAAGGTGAACTTATCGCCACCACAGGATAAGAGCAGATATACACTTGTAATGCCAGTACACTAGAGAAAGAGGCACGAGAATCAGAAGTCCAAGGTCAACCTCCACTACAAGGCAAGTTCAAGGCCAGCTTGAGATGATAAGACCTTGTCTCGTAACAAGGCAAATAAACTAAAGAAACAAGCAGGAAAATACCTTTGAACTGTTTAATCATGTTCTGATGGTTCTCAATGGCTTCCTTCAAGATCAATTCTGGCTGGTCCATCTTCCACCGCCACTCAGTGCCCACAGGATTGGTATGGTGCCTGTAAACACAATACAAAGTACTAAGGCCTTCTGTTATGACATCCCAGAGTCTACTGTGACTGTCCCAGCAAAGCTCCACTGTTCAGAGAACAGTCCCTACTTAAGTCATGGCACATGGCAGAGATGGGTGGGGAGGGCCTTTAGCAGTCTGCCTGGCTCTCAGCTCAGAGACAATCAACTCCAGGTATAGGTTGACCAAACAAATGAACCTGACTTTTAAGAAAAATACTGTATCACATATTTATGGGTACCTCTGTGGGTATATATATGTGCACCTATGCTCAGGTACTCAAGGAGCCCAGAAGAGGCACTGGCTTCCCTGGTCCCCTGAAACAGAAGAAATGCCTCTAACTGCTGAGCCACCTCTCCGGCTCCTTCTTCCTGCTTCTAGTCCTGCTAACTGAATGCAGACGTAAATGCACGATGCCCTCTGGCCAGAGCATTTCCACTGTGAGTGGAAAAACCACATGAGAAGAGGCGAAGTGCTCAAGACTTAGAAACTATAGCCTACCCCAGGCGCTCAAGGCTCTCAGGAGCAGTGGGTGTGGCTTCTCTGTCTATTCCAGTCTTTTGTTTTGGACAGACTCCCACATAGCCAGGCTGCCCTCAAATTCCCCATGGAGTTGAGGACACCTTTAGCTTCTAATTCTCTGGCCCCCACATCCCCAGTGCTGGGATTACGGTGCGGACCACTGTATGTGGTTTATGCAGTGTTGGGAAAGGAACGCAGGCCTTCATGCACGAGAGGCAAGCACTCTTCCGACTAAGCCACATCCTCGGCCCTTCTTATTCTTTGCCTATTTCTTTTTCCTTGTTCCTTGGAATATGTAACAAGTACAGGCCTCACTGCTTCCAGCTCTGATTTTTTTCCCTGTGTTTATCTATATGTGGTTCTACAAATGTATGTGCAGATGACCCCAGGGGCCGGAAGAGGGCATCAGATCCCCACAGAGCTGGAGTTTCCGGCAACTGTAAACTACCTAATGTGAGAGATGGGAGCTAAACTCAGTCCTAAGAGCAGCAAGCGCTTGTAACCACTGAGCTATTCTCCAGCCCCCAGTTATATTTTTTAAACACGAATTATAGTCATCTGAATAGGTTTGGACCCCACAGGCTTATGTGTTTGAGTGTCTGTCCCACCACAGGGAGCGACACTATTAGATGTGGCCTTGTTGGAGGATATGTGTCACTGTGGGGGTCTCCCAGGGCTCAAGCTCCACCCGGAATGGAAGAGAGCCTCCTCTTGCAGAGGAGTCTATGGAGGACAGTCCCGACCTAGCTGCCTCTGATCAAATTATAGGACTCTCAGTTCCTCCTGTACCATTTCCACCTTGATGATAAATAATTCAGTTAACACACTCACAATAGGGCTATGTAGGCTGACATTCTTCTTAAAACTTTGCTGGAGCTTGGTCCACACATCACACGAATCCAACACTCCCCCGGCAGTGCTCAGGCTCTGGTCACCACACCGCACTGCCCATCTCCACTTACCGCCAGCAGAAAACACATTTATTCGCACACGCCAAGCTTGGGGTGGCTTCCATGCAGCGGTGGCTCTCGATGCCGTAGAACGTGTGTTTGTAGCAACCTCCTCTCCCCCGCAGCATCGACTGTGGCAAGCAGGAAACACGCCATCATTTGAGTGGGATAACAGAAACCTAACAGCTAGGCACTGTTTCTCTACTTGCACGCTCTAGTTTTCTTGCTTTTCATTACTGTGTATGAAGCATGCAGGCTCAGGCAGGCCACAGCATGTGAAGGTCTGAAGACAATGCTGTGGAATTGACTCTTTCTGCCACCCTCATGTGGGTCCGAGATTGATCTTATGTCACTAGGCTTACATGGCAAGCCATTCACCCTCTGAGCCATCTCCTCAACCCAAAGGCATTGGTTTAAGACAGCACTGTAGGGCGGAGGATGACTCAGTGGGTAAGCGTACTGGCTGACCAGAGTTTGACCCCTGGGACACACAAGATAGGTGAACCGACACCTCCGAATTGTCCTCTGACCTCCACACAGACTAATAACTAAGTTCTGTCTGTGCTTTTCCCAGCGTGCGCCTCCCCGGGCCCCACCCGCCACCATGCTGTCAGCAGTATGTGACCGCGCTGCCTCAGTCCCTCTCCTCCCATGTTCATCTTGGTACTTCAATATCAGAGATGCTGAGAGAACATCTCATTAGTCCACAAATCCCTGAGGCCCCGCTTGGGAGTTCTGTTTGTGTCTAATCTACTGTGATTTCTGTGGTTCAGCCTGGGTAAATCCTATTGACTAGTTCTGGGTGCAACTGTGCCATCGATCTGCTGGGGTCAGAGCGCAGCGGCTGCCACCCCTGCCCAATGGCTGAGCCCTTGGAAAGTTGTTTTATCTGTTATTCTGCTTCTCTGTTGGATTGGGCTTCTCAGTTGTGTTTTTAGTCTTGCTCTTCACTGGACTATTTTATTCCTTCCTTTGTGTGGAAATCACTGATGCCTCGATTGCTGTAGCTGCTCAGAGCATTCACCCAGTTGGATCCTGTTGACAGCAGCTGATTATCTTTTGCTATCTGAGTTATGACTTTCTCAAGTCCTTGCTCTGTGTGACAGGTGATTCTTCTGCAACGTCCTGGGCATTCTGTCAGCGAGGAGAGTCTAGACCAGTAGTTCTTAACCTGTGGGTCTGACCCCAGAGGGGTCACCTATGAGATATCTTGCATATTAAAATTTATAACAGCACCAAATGACAGTTATGAAGTAGCAACAAAAAACAAATGGGAGTGCCAGTGCCCTTTGTCAGAACTGGGCCTGCCTAACTCATTTGGAGGGGCTCCCCTTCAAGTTAGGAGGTTGTAGAGCCTAAGGAGGCATGCCTTTCTGTGAAGCTGAGGCAGCTAGCACTTGTCTCTGTCGACATCTCCTTTCTGGTAGAGGATGTGATGTTTCTCACGCCTGACAGCTGCCCTCCTCTCACCACCTTCCTTCACAGCACGCCTCCTGGCTAAAGAACCCCAAACTGCCCAGATGATGATGCCCAAGCCCTACCGGCATGTTTGGGGATGCCAGCCAGGCTGCAATTCTTGCAGCCTACTAAGCCTTGACATGGAACTTCGGAGGAAGGCGTCAGATCATCTGCTTCTCTCACCAAGCTCCTCTCGGTCCCTCTCTACGCCCAGGGCGCTGCTTTGGCTAAGGGCTCAACAGTCCCGGCTCTGTCGTCTGTCACGTCACTGTGGCTAATTTCCTCACCACACAGATAACTCACATTTGCCAAATGAGCAGCAATCTATGACCCAGTCCCCACACATAATCAGTACCATCCAGTGCAGAGACCTGTCACCTAGCACAGGGCCTCAAACTCTGACTTAACGTGACACTGAATTACAGACTAAGGTCACTCACCCATCCACACAGCTGTCGAGAAGAAAATTATGCTGCAGCCATTCATCTTTTTTTTTTAAAGGCATTTGAGACTTTTTTTAAAAGAATTGATTTATAGGGGCCGGGCGTGGTGGCGCACACCTTTAATCCCAGCACTCGAGAAGCAGAGGCAGGCGGATTTCTGAGTTCGAGGCCAGCCTGGTCTACAAAGTGAGTTCCAGGACAGCCAGGGCTATACAGAGAAACCCTGTCTCGAAAAACCAAAACAAACAAAAAAAAAATTTATTTATTACATGTAAATACATTGTAGCTGTCTTTAGACACCAGAAGAGGGCGTCATATGCTACTAAGGATAGTTGTGAGCCACCATGTGGTTGCTGGGATTTGAACTCAGGACCTCCTGAAGAGCAGTTACTGCTCTTACCCGCTGAGCCATCTCACCAGCCCCTGCAGCCACTCATCTTAAGACAACCTCAGTCAGACTTGTGACAAGTGCTGCTGGCTGGGACTTCACTTCCTTGCCTACCCTGTCCTTCAGGAAGTCTACATGGGAGCTTTGTTTGAGACAGGGTCTTACATATAACAGGATGGGTTCACACTCTATGTTGCCAAGTTCAAGTGTGTCTTGAGCACTTCTAAGGAGTACTGGGAACTGAGTGTACACGACCCCTCCAATTTACCCAGTGCTGGAGATGGAGGAACCCAAGGCTTCCTGCATGTGAGAAAGTACTCTACTGAGCCACACCCACAGCCCCACAGACATATCTGTAGCTTCCCTGCCAGATTGAGTGACAGAACGTTTTACTGGAAACCCATCATCATCTTCTGTATACGGGAGGACAACTTGTGAGACTTGCTTCTCTCCTGCCACCATATGGGTCATGCATGCCACCATATGGGTCATGCATGGTTACTGAACGCAACTGGTCAGACTCGGTGGCAAACACCCTTAGACACTGAGCCATCATGCCAGCCCGGGGTGGCCGCTGCCAGCTGTTGTCCTGGGCAAGGGAAAGGCAGATCTTTATAAGTGCTGACTGGGCAGCAGGGCAGCAGGGCAGCAGGGAGAGGAGAAGGAGAAGCCACGGTGACAGGACATGGAAAGTGTGAGACTGGCACAGACTCAAACTGCTCAGCAAGACACTGTCACCTTCAGAATCACAGGGTAGCTTTAGGCAAGACAGCTCGTGTGTAGCTGGACGTCGAGATGGCCAGGTATGGTGGTGTGTATCTGTAATCCCAGGACTCAAAGGGACCAGAAGTTCAAGGCCAGCCTGGGCTACACAGTAAGACCTTATATCCAAAACAGTCAAGAAAGGTAAAGAAAATAACAACCTGCAGAATTCTTATTAATATAATCTGTTTTTAAAATGTTCCGCTGACCTCACATATATTGTTAATAATCCCCACGAGTAAGTAAGTGGATAACAGAAATCTACCGGTAGTGATCACTGTTTGAGTTGTTCTAGGGCTGCCCATCACTCGCTCTGAAACTGTCACCACAGGTGCGCCATCCACAGTAGCCTAGGCCTTCCTATTATTCATGTTTTCAACACATGGCCTAGTCCAGTGGGAATGGCTTAAAGGAGACCATCTCCAAGTCTTCTTACAAATCAGAAACAGGGCTGGAGAGACAACGAGCCCATGGTGCTGCTGCAGAAGGCTCAAGTTCAGTTCCCAGCACCCACACCAGGGAGTCCACAACTACCTCTGACTCCAGCCCAAGGACTCAGTGCCCTCTTCTGGCCACTGAGAGCACTACACTCATGTACACACACACACACACTTTACATTAAAATTAAAATAAATAAATTAGAAACAAAACACGGACCATGAGCCATGGCATTTAAAGACATAAGGTTGATTTTCTGTGTCATTCTATGCCAAGCCCACACCAGGTGACCTCTCAGGACTTCACACCCATTCTGAGTTATGAATGAGGTCTGAGTCTGTGTTTTGCGTGCAGCCTCTTTCCTCACTTTCTTCACTTGAATGAAGCCCTGGCCCTCTCAGCCCTCCTTCAGTAAGGGCTGCTTCCCTCTTAGTCTTACCAGATATATGTAAGCATCTCACTGCTTTCAATGCAGAGAAACTTCTAATCTTTCTCAGATTTAAACGGATCCACTCAGAGTGGGAGTGCTGCCGGCAGGGCTCAGGGATAAAATGCCTGACTAGCACGGATAAGGAGACTCCAGCTTGATGCTCAGCACCACACATAGGGAGCAAGGAGCAGGAGGAGGAGCAGGAGGAGGAGCAGGAGGAGGAGCAGGAGGAGGAGCAGCAGGAGGAGGAAGAATAAAAAGAGAAAGAGAAAAAAGAGAGAGAAGACAGAGGGGAAGAAGAGAAGAAAGAGGGGAAAGTATAAGAGGAAGAAGAGGAAGAGAGCTGGCCTTGGAGGAAGTGAGACTGCAGATCTAGCCGCAGCAGCCAGCCCCTCCCTCCCCAAGGCATCTAAGCATTCTGCATGGAAATACAGATTGATCATAAAGTGCTTCCTCTTTCATTCCATTATAGATTGGATGAAACACCAATTTTCAAAATTATGCATGTGATTTACTATCTGAAAATTGAATTTAGCGATGGTAAAAAAGACACTGCTTATTACTGGCTGTGCACAGAAGGCACCAAGTTGGACATCAGTGAAAGTCACTGGACTGAAAAGAGAACAATGGGGATGTGACATGTGGAAACCACCATTAACTAACGCATGGGGCGGCTACCAAAAGGAGACGGAGCAACAGAAACTATCAGAGCAAACGTCTCTTTCTAATATGCTAAGGAATATTTGTACCTTAGAAGGAAGAGGAACGAGTTAGAATTAAATAGTTTCTTTGGGATGTAGCTCAGAGGTAGAATGCTCACCCGGCAGGAATGAGGCCCTGGGTTCAAGCCCCAAGACCACACAAACTGGGCATGGTACTCCATGTGTAATCCCAGCATTTGGGAAGTAGAGGAGAAGGTGAATCAGTTCAAGGTCATCCTCAGCTATGTAATGAATTCAAGTCCAGCCAGAGCTACATGTGACCCGGCCTCAAAAGCAAATAAATAAGTCAATAGGCTGAGGCAAAAGGATCATGAACTTGAGAGCAGTCTGGATTACAGAGGCAGACATCACCAGGGAAAGAGCAGGGAAGGGAGACTGCGGAGAGTGGTGAGTGAATCAGGACCCTCAGAACACTGCTGGTGGGGACATAAAATGAACCAGTCGCTTTGAAAAATAGACAGTTCATTGGGAAAAAAGACAAGTCACCGTGATCCACCAACGACAATGAAGTGTGCACCACATAAATCCATCCACGGAGTGATGTCCCCGGAGGCATCGCTCATAACATCCAATACACGTGTAACCCCAGTGTCCATCAACATCTCAGTAAATAGACAAGGAATAACAGACAATGCCATCAGCCAAGGTGGAGAATCAAACTCGGATTCATGGTTCCTAACAACTCCGCCATAAGAACATCAGACCAGTGAGAGAAAGCAGCAGGCGAAATGAGCCACACCTATGACTCCAGTCTTCGGAAATGTTAAAAGAGCCACTTCACGTAGAGACAATGGGCAGATCAATGGCTCATAAGAACTAGGGGAAGATTCAAGAATGCTATTACTAGCCAGGGCGTGGTGTCACACACACACACACATATACACACACACACACACACACACACACACACCCCGGCAGAGGCAGGTGGATTTCTGAGTTCAAGGCCAGCCTGGTCTACAAAGTGACTTCCAAGACAGCCAGGGCTACACAGAGAAACCCTGTCTCGAAAAACCAAAAAAAAAAAAAAAAGAATGCTGATGCTGGCCTGTCTTCCAGAGAGGGATCTTCAAGTCAGACTGTGACGATAGCTATCGACACACTAACGTGAGCCACGTACTGCACGTGAAGTATACCACAAGAGCACTGCTGAGACCATATGGGAGCCATCCAAGTGGCTGCTGTCACGCTGGAAGACCTGAGTTTGGTCCCCAGAGCTCACAAAGGTGAAGGCGAGAACCAAATCCTGTAGGCTGTGCTCTGACTGCCACACATGTGCGCACACACAAAATAAATGGACAAAAATAAACAAGTTGCAGGAAATAGAAATAATATTTGAATAAAACCAATAAATACCTTTGTCCACCTGCAAAGCTTCACACCAGAGTGGCTGCCGATCAGCTGGTACCCTACAGGGAGACGCAGACAACAGAAAGAAAAATGAACCCAAAGTCTCACAGCAGTGACGACGAGATTGAGCAAAACCACTTTTCTTTACTAAGTTACAGAACTCAACGACCCTGTTGCCAAAACCCTCAAGGTTTAGCTTGCTGAGAAAGCTTTTGAGCTTTAACTAGTTGCTATAGTTTGTGACTAAGTGTCACTGAGTAGCCGGTCTTCCCTCCTCAACCTCCAAGAGTGCTGAGGTAGTAGGTTGTGAGCCAGTGGCCTGACCACCACAGGAAACCGATTATAGTTTACCCATACCGAAGTGGCCTCAGCACCCAGCAGGTGGAGGCAGGAACTTGAGGGCAGGCTGGGCTACGTGCCTTTAATCCCAGCACTCAGGAGGCAGATCTTGATAGGTAGCCTAGTCTACATAGTGAGTTCCAGGCCAGCCAGGGCTATACAGTAAGAGTCTAGCTCACAAAAAAAAAAAAAAAATCAATCACTCAATCAATAAAACGTTTATGTATTTAATGACAGAGACTTAAACAATAAAGTAAGCCATTGTCATGTTGGGAGGTTTTTGGCTTCCAGGAGCTCAGCAGTCCCAAGGCCAACCTCAGTACTAAATCCCAGGGACTGAGCAGTGTCCAAAACAAACCTGGTCCCCTTCCTCTATCTCCACTGAAATTCTCAGCCCAAAAGCAACTTCCAGGAGGGAGCCCAGGGTTTATTTGTCTCATACTTTCAGGTCACAGTCTACCACTGAGGAAAGTCAGGGGAGGAAAGTAAGCTGAAAGGACTGGGACACTGCGGGATGGCTTGCTTGCAGGCTACTGCTCGCTTAACTTTTGTACACAGTCTAGGACCATGCTCAAGGAATGGTGCCGCCCACGTGGGCTCCTCCCTCCTACATCTACTAAAACTCAAGACAATTCCCTGTAGGCATGCCAACAGGCCAACCTGACCAAGGCAATCTCTCAATTGAGACTTCCTTCTTAGGTGACAGCTGGGTCAAGCTGACAATTAAGGTTGACTAAGACCTCACCCAGAAACACACTGCATTCAACATGTGGCAGTCTAAATGAGAAATGTCCCCCAAAGGCTCACATCAATGATTTTGTGTATTATATGCAATATAAAGTCCATAGATGGAAGAGAAATGTCATTTGTCTTTCTAAGCCCAGCTTATTATAATCATCTCCAGTATCAACTTTCCTATAAATGTAATTTTGTTCTTTATGGTCCAACAAAACACATATGGGCATTTTCTTCATCCATTCATCTGCTTCAAGTCTGCCTCCATCTCCATCTTGACTAGTTGGCAGCTGGAGCCCTTTGGCTACAGGGCTACAGTAAACGCAGCTGGGAGGTTATCTCTGTGGTACTCTTGACTCTAAGCTCTTCAGGTTAGGCCAGCAACAGGGCTCGGGAGGTAAAGGCATTTGCTGCCAAGCCCGAGTTCAATCCCTGAAACCCATGGTGGATGGAGAGAAGAAAGTGCACACGTGAAAGGCAATGGGGACTTCAGAAGTTGGGCTTATGCATTGTGAATTATGATATGGCCCCGAGGGGCTGGAGAGATGGCTTAGTGGTTAAGAGCACTGACTACTCTTCCAAAGGTCCTGAGTTCAAATCCCAGCAACCACATGGTGGCTGATAACCCTCCATAATGAGATCTGGTGCCTCTGAAGACAGCTAGTGTACTTACATATAAAATAAATAAATCTTTAAAAGATAAATGACGTGGTCCCGAGCCTGTGGGAAATGGAGCCCAGGGAGAGGAATGTGCTGGTGAGAATGAAAATGGCCCTCATGGGCTCGAGTATTCAAATGCTTCATCCCGGTCAGTGGAACTCTTTAGGGAGGATTTGGAGAGGTGGTCTTGTTGGAGGCAGTGTCACTGGGGGTGGAGCTTGGAGGTTTCCAACATACACACCATTCCCAGTTAGCTCGCTCTGCCTCCTACGTTTGCATACTCTCTCAGCTACTGCTCCTGTGCCACCCCTGCCTGCTGCTGCCATGCTTCCCCCCCACCCCATGATAGTCATGAACTCCACTCTGAAACTGTAAGCCAAATAAACTCTTTCTTTTATAAGTTGCCTTGATCACGCTGTCTCTTCACAGCAACAGAAAAGTAATGAAGTCTTTGGACATAAAAAGACTGCCAAAGCTAAGCCAAGTAATAGTGACACAGGCCTCTAATCCCAGCACTTGGGAGGCAGAGGCAGATGGATCTCTGAGTTCCAGGACAGCCTGGTCTATAGAGCAAGTTCCAGGACAGCCAAGGCTACCCTGAGAAACCCTGTCTTGAGAAACAAAACAAAACAAAACAAAAGATTGCCAAGTCTGGTGGACTAGAGCGATGGCTCAGCAGTTAAGAGCACTAGCTGTTCTTTTCAGAGGTGCTGAGTTCAAGTCCCAGCACACACATGGGAGCTCACTACTATCTGTAACTGTAGTCCCATAGGACTCAGTACCTTCTTCTGGTGTAAAAATATACATCAGACAAAACACCCATATACATAAATAAATCTTTTAAAAATGCCAAGTCTGAAGATACAATGACAGACGTTAAACCAAAAAGTGAGACGAGAAACAAAGAATTTAACAAATAGAAACATCAGTGAGCTTTGGTCAAATGCAAGCAAGCCTGCTAGAAGACATGTGGCACAGTCCTCGAGGAACAAGGAGCGGACATAATAAAATAACTGAAGAAATAATAAAACTAAAGAAACATAAAAGACTCAAGATGTTGGAGATATGGCTCATAGAGGTTAAGAACTCTGGCTGCTCTTCTAGAGGACCTGTGTTCAACTCCAGCACTGTGGGTCCCAACTACCCCATTCCAGGAGATCTGAAGACTTCTGTCCCCTGGAGGTGGTGTCCAAACATACATGAAGGAAAATCAAGAAGACCCTAGGTTTGAACCCAGCACCATGAAAACAAGGCATGAGGGAACATGTCTACAGTCTCAGCATTTGGAAGGTAAAGGCAGGAGGATCAGAAGTTCAAGGTTATCCTCAATTTGATAGTGAGTTTGAAACCATCCTGAAATGCACAACCCCAAAAGAAAGCCTGAGAAAGAAGAGAATGTGATGAGGTGGCTAGGAGTGGCTCCGGCAGTCTGTTCTCTCCAGGCAATGATCAACCTTGACTGTCAGCTCCGCTGGATGGACTAATACCTAGGTATGTCCAGAATGTCAGAAACTGAGGCCTCTGGGAAATTAAATGCCCCTCTGATGGAGTCAAGAAGTGAGTAGTTTATACAAGGCAGTGCCAACTGTGGAAGGTGGGCTGGCTGGAAGAAGTGTGTCACGGGAAGAGTGGCTAAGGGTGTGGCTGCTTCCTGTCTCCAACTATCTACTTCCTATTTTGAGGTCTCTCCCAGGCAATTATGCTGCCCTGAGGCTCTATCTCATTATAGACACATGGCCACAGACCACACAGACTAAGCTTCTGAAACTGAGCTAGATAAATGCTTCCTCCTGTGTTGTTTTTCCCAGGTCCCAGTGCTCTAAATTCTGACTAACACATGCTGTGACCCAACTGCCACACTAACCAACATGAGACTTCTTTGTGTCCTGTGACAAGACTATCTATGCTATGCCCCCCACCCTGGGCAGCAAGCCAAGCACAGCAGAGAGCAGGAACGCCCAGTGCGGGCAGGCAGGCAGGCAGTCACCTTGTTTAGTCAGGGCTTCGCGCAGAGCAGGTGTTATCATAGCTCTTCCTTCGCCATCCTCGTTCTTCTCTGGGTTCCTCTGCATGGCAGCTTTCCCGTCCTGATGAGCCTTTTCTCTCTGTGTTCAATTGAGAAAATAAAATTCAGAATTGGTAACAACCAAGACTCCCTAGCAACAGTGAGGAGGCTCGTGTAACCAAGGTGAGACCCTGCATCCCACAGTGTGATCTCGCTTACAGAGAGACAATGACCAGGGTCAACAAATAAACAAAACAAAACAACCATAAAAACCCAGCCTAAGGCAATAGTTCATCTGTTTAAAAAGTATTTAATTTTTATTCTACTTTACTTAATTAGCGTGTACACGTATGGCAGTCAGAAGACAACACTTGGCAGCTGGTTATTTTCTCCTCTGTGGGCATCCCAGCAAGCTCAGGCAGCCCAGCTGGGTAGCAAGCACCTTTACACACTGAGCCATCTTTTTTTTTTTTTTTTAAATCAATGATTAAGCCGTCTAATGAGATATTGGTTGGGCGGTTGGATACACTGGCCCATCCATATCGGTGCTCGGCATTCCTATGGCAGATCTGGCATGGACAAAGTCTACTTTCTCTCTGACTTCCTCAACTGCCGTCTCGAGGTTCTCAATTTCCCCTGCAAGGTGGCCAATGGTGCCTGACATTGATGGAACTCAGGTAGTTAATACTGCAAGAGACTTGGTTGAGTTCCTTAGTGCTAATGTCATGGACTCAACACTTGCAGCAAGTTTAGAGATCCTCGCACCCATCCTCGGAACATCGATTTGGAGTTGAAGGATGGATTCTGAGTCCGGCCGTGTAAGTGTTCCCAACAGCTCCTCCGTCAGCGACGCCTCCTTCCAGGTCTCCATTTCCGGGCTGAGGAGGTTCCTTGCACCTGAGAGTCCTCTGAAGACCTCCTCCTCCACCCCACCGACATCGACAATACTTGTTGCGGAAGTCTCTGAATCAGGGATGGAGGCCTTGCCTCCTCTTTTCTTTGTTGAGATCTTGCACTGTCTGAGTAGCCCGATAAGGCAGAACAGCTTTTTCGGGTCCATTGAGGCAGAGCAGCTTGTCTGGTGTCTTAGTCAGGGTTTCTATTCCTGCACAAACATCATGACCAAGAAGCAAGTTGGGGAGGAAAGGGTTTATTCGGCTTACACTTCCATGCTGCTGTTCATCACCAAAGGAAGTCAGGACTGGAACTCAAGCAGGTCAGGGAGCAGGAGCTGATGCAGAGGCCATGGAGGGACGTTCTTTACTGGCTTGCCTCCCCTGGCTTGCTCAGCCTGCTCTGTTATAGAACCCAAGACTACCAGCCCAGGGATGGTCCCACCCACAAGGGGCCTTTCCCCCTTGATCACTAATTGAGAAAATGCCTTACAGTTGGATCTCATGGAGGCATTTCCTCAACTGAAGCTCCTTTCTCTGTGATAACTCCAGCTGTGTCAAGTTGACACAAAAATAGCCAGTACATCTGGGTTCATGATTTTTTACAGGTTAGTTCCCCACTGTGCCATCTTGCCTGCCCCACGATCACACACTTTTTAACAATCAAACACAGATAAACTGCCTAACTTTGGCAAGTAACTGACTTTCTCTGAATTTCAACTTCACCTGAAAAGGGGGCAGAATGCAAGTATTAAACAAACTACCCTTCTAGGGATTGTGCACGCCTTCAATCCCAGCACTGGGGAGACAGAAGCAGGTGGATCTCTGGGAGTTCTAGACCAGGCAGAACTACACAGAGAAACCCTTTCTTGAAAAACAAATAAATAGGGCTGGAGAGATGGCTCAGAGGTTAAGAGCACGGACTGCTCTTCTAAAGGTCCTGAGTTCAAATCCCAGCCACCACATGGTGGCTCACAACCATCTGGAAAGAGATCTGATGCCCTCTTCTGGTATATCTCAAGAAAGCAACAATGTATTTACATATAGTAAGTAAACAAATCTTTCTTAAAAAAACAAAAACAAAAACTATAAACAAATAAACAGACAACCTACAGCTTCTAGCAGGAGGTGCACCTCCCACTGGCACACTTAAGAAAGGAGGCAGAGAAAAGCAGAAGAGAAGGGGGAAAGAAGAGTGAGGGAGAGAGAAGGGAGGAAGATGGAGATTCAGGGCAGCAAGCCCACAAATGGTGAATGAACACAGTTCAGGCTGACTCTTTGACCTTCGGGCTCTGAGAAAAATTGGCCACACTTCATCCTCAAAGTCAGCACTCCAGATGCCTAAGTGTAGTCACAATGCAAAGCCAATTCGAGATGTGCCTCTGCTGGTGTAGCCTCCATATGGAAGTGAAAAACATTAAAATAAAAAAAAAAAAACCTCAATCATGTGTTCTCATCAGCTATAAATCATATTTCTCATCGGTGGCTACACACTAAGTTTAAGGCCAGCCTGGGCTACATTTGACTCTCTTTCAAAGAAACAGTAACAACAAAAAACAAAAAGACAAGAAAGGAGGAGGGATTCAGGCTGGAACTCAATGGCACTGCACAGCCCAACATACACAATGGCTCCTGGGTTAACACATAGCAACACAATAAATTAACTACACGTGTGCAAACATATACATAAAATGGAGAGAGAAAAAAAAACTGGTGACTTATTTTCAGGTCTAACTGAAGACAATAAATACACATAGTCCCTTCCATTGGATGGCTTTGTGGAAATTTTTAAAATACTAAAAACTGGCAGCTTCCGAGTCCAACAGCATTTCACTTCCAAAACTAATAGCAAAGATGGTTTCTGTTACTGTGTTCTCTAGCGACCTCTTCTGGCCACCAGATGAAAAGCAAAGAAATGTGTCCTAACCTCCCTATGCAAATTTTTAACGAAGGCTTATTAACCAGGTATAAATTCCAGAATTCTACCTAAATCTGCTACTTCATTTTCCACTTAAAGACTGCTTTTCAAATAAAGAAATTTACATTTTCAGTCAAAAGCCAAAATGTACTTGCACTGCACTACAGTTTGACTGATTTGGGGAAAAGACCATAAAAGAACTCACGTTTCTGGTTTGCTTTTTGTTTATTTGTTTGAGACAAGGTTTTTCTGTGTAGCCTTGGCTGTCCTCGAACTCACAGAGCTCCTCCTGCCTCTGCCTCCCCAGTGCTGAATGCCCTTTCTGAACCACTGTGCTCTCCTCAGCCTCCACATTAAGACTTACCCGTCCTCCGAGGAGCCTGTTTGCACAGAACTGAATGAGAAGAATGTAGCAAAGGCCAGAGAGATGGCTCAGCAGATAAACACACTTGCCACAAGCCTGATAACTTGAGTCCACCTGTGGGACTGCAGGGTGGAAGGAGAGAGAGAAGCCATTCACAGATGCTGTCCCCTGGCTGTGCCCTGTGCCCCTACATACATACAACACACAAAGTGCAGACACACGTGAAAAAAGTGTAACTTTTAATGTTCAAAGTTCATGTGAGTATGGCAAAACAAAAAAGACAAAACAACCAAACAGAACCCTTCCAGGTGGAAGCTAGAGAAATTCAACTGCCTTTCCTTCAAGCCAGACCTGTGCTGCGCCAGAGCCTAGGAGCTGAATGGATCACAGAGGCCAACCGCAGCATCCCCCACAGAAACGGTACCTTTTCCCTCTTCACGGGGTTCATGATGTTGCCCAGGTCCTCAACATCCACCACAGAAGTCAGGCTCTGATAATCCTGGGTCCCGAGCTCGTCCTCGCTGCTGCTCTCACAGGGCTCTTCCTCCTGCAAGGCCAGAACGTCAGAATCCCACACAAAGCTCAGCTCTCACGCAGCCTCCACGGCGTCCCTGTTTTATTGTGTTTGGGTGAGTTTGTGCTGCTGGTGATGGATTCCCTGGCCTTTCACAATCCTGGGCAGGCGCTCCGCCACTGCCACACTTCAAAGCACCTTTACAGTGTTTTTGTTTGAGTATTCTTTGCTGCTTTTTAATCATTATTTTGTGTTACATGCATGCATGTGTGTGTGTGTGTTGTGTGTGCGCGTGCATGCATGTACAAGTGCTTACAGTGTCCTTGTAGTGCCAACGCTTTCTTTCGTCTATGTGAGTTCCAAGGCTGGAACCCAGGTCATTGAGCTTGGTGGCAAGTTCCTTTACATTCTGAGGCATCTTACTAGCCCTGCCTGATTAGTAATAATTTTTAAAAATATAAATCATATAGGGCAATGGTGGCGCATGCCTTTAATTCCAGCACTTGCGAGGCAATGCAGGCAGATTTCTGAGTTCGAGGCCAGCCTGGTCTACAGAGTGAGTTCCAGGACAGCCAGGGCTACACAGAGAAACCCTGTCTCAGGAAAAAAAATATTCATCTTACCTCTCTGGCATCAAAGTGATCCCTGTGAAAAGGCATCACAGAGTCCGTCCGTTAGGAGAGATGGCTCAGTGGTTAAGAGCCCTGACTGCTTTTCCAGAGGACCTGAGTTCAGTCCCCACTCACATGGCAGTTGCCAACTGTGTCTATTGTTGGTTCTAGGGGATTTGGTGCCCTCTCCTGGCCCCGATGGGTGGGAGCTGCACCCACATGGTGCACAAACCTACTTACAGGTCACATAAGCAAACAAACCTCACAAAGTGACAAAAACTAATCCCTCAGCAAACTTGTCCTGTGCAAACAGGCTGGACAATGCTCGAGGGAAGAAGACCGCAGGCACACGGGGAAGTATGGGCTGCGGGGTAGCTGGATGGGACAGCACTTCCCAGCAGGCCTGGGGCCACTAAGACGCTGCTTTGAGTACCAGTGCCTGCAGCCTGGGCTCTATCTCCTCGATCCACTTGGTGACGGAGGGAACTGACTTCTACAAGGTGTCACCTGACCTCTACACACGCTCTGCAGCATGTGTGCACAGGTGCAAACACACACACGTTAAGAATTTTTTTTTTTTAAATTTTGGGCAGAGACTTGTTTGCTTCTAGATGACAAAATAGTAATGTGTCACAAAAACTGTCACTCAACAATGGGCCATATGTGTGGCAGTGGCCCCATGATCCCATATTGCCTGTGACATCACAGCCCTCTCCGTTTCTTTCAGCTACCTGCTGATGCCCACCTAGCACTGGAGCAGCCTGAACACGTCACTGCTCAGAACAGATTCTGAGGTTAAGTGCCATGTGCCTGTGACCCATTTCTGCAGACAAGTATAGTGAAGTGACTTCAATTCATCGCTGTGTAAAGGGCCAACGGTCAGCATATAGAAACAATCCCAGCCTCAGCTCTACAGCTCTGTCAGGCTTAACCCAGATGCTACTGTGCAATAGGGAGGGATGAGCACAGCTGCGACCCCAAACCCTCCAAGGGAAAGTAAGTCTGGAGAGGCAGACAGACTGACAGAGTGCTTCCATAGCACTTAGAGCCCTGGGTTCCGCCTCAGCACTGGATGCACACAGCCTGGGGATGCATACCTATATTCCCAGCACTCTGAAGGTGGAGGCAGGAGCATCACAAGTTCAAGGTCACCCTCAATCAAGCAGGTATCAATCAATGTCACCTAAGTTACATGAGACCCTGTCTCAAAATTAATCAATCAAATTTTAAAATTGGCGGCAGGTGACATTTAGCTAGCGAGTCACTTAGCTGACGATCTAGGGCTCCTCTGTAACTCAGGCTCAGAACCTCATCTCTGACAGAGACCAACTTACTGCCTCTCAAAGGAACTCATTTCATCTTCACATAAAATCTAATCAGAACTGCCATTAACTTGGCTCTGTGACCTTCAGAAAATTAAAAACCTGTCTTCAATAGAAGATGAATGCAGAGGATGAGAGATGGGTCAGTTGCCGAAAGCACTGGCTGCTCCAGGAGAGCGCCTGGGTCCAGTCCCTAGCATCCACTCGGTAGCTCACAATGGTCTGCAACTCCAGCTGTACGGAACCCACACCCTCTTCTGGCCTCCACAGGCACTGCAGGCATGTGCTAAACAAATAAATACACTTGCAGGCAAAAGACCCATACACATACATTTTAAAAAAAATAAATGAATAAATGCTTTAAAAAAAAAAACCAGGGCTGGTGAGATGGCTCAGTGGGTAAGAGCACCCGACTGTTCTTCCGAAGGTCCGGAGTTCAAATCCCAGCAACCACATGGTGGCTCACAACCATCCCTAACAAGATCTGACTCCCTCTTCTGGAGTGTCTGAAGACAGCTACAGTGTACTTACATATAATAAATAAAATAAATCTTTAAAAAAAAAAAAAAAACCAGCCGGGCGTGGTGGCGCACGCCTTTAATCCCAGCACTCGGGAGGCAGAGGCAGGCGGATTTCTGAGTTCGAGGCCAGCCTGGTCTACAAAGTGAGCTCCAGGACAGCCAGAGCTATAAAGAGAAACCCTGTCTCGAAAAACCAAAAAAAAAAAAAAAAACCAAACAAAAGAAGTTAAATGTAACTCATAGAAGCCACTGGGGTTAGAAAATCAATGTGAAGCACCCCACCCTCCCCAGAAATGGACCAGTCCAATTATAGCAACCCCAGGGTACAGACATTACAGAGTTCGCCCGCTGTGTCTAAAAGATTTAGGGATAAGTAGCCACAGTAGGCTGCCTCTGTCGTGGAACAACTGCGCAAACATTAAGGGAACGTAAAGCTGGAAGAGTGGATGGGAAAAGTCACCTATGCTGGTGGGAGGCAGAACACAAGCAACAGTAAGCCACTGAGAAATCGCCAGCAAACTGGGAAACAAAGTGTGGGGGTGCGGGAGAGATGTGAGGAGATCACACCCTGGAAGGAAAATGGCCGAGGCTTCTAAAGTGACTGAAAGGGGCTGGGGAGACTGTTCCGTGGTTAAAGTGCTTGCTGGGCAAACACGAGGACCAGAGTTTGACTCCCTAGTTCTAATCCCTATAAACGCTGCATGAGTATGGCTGCCCACCTGAATTCCAGCCTGACTAGCCATCTCTCTCTCTGAGTGCCGGGTTTGACTGAGATACCCTGCCTCAATGAATAGGGTACAAAAGAAATCAAACACGATTGCAAACATTAACCTCTGGCCTCCACATATGTACATAAACACGAACACACACACACACACACACACATGCCCACAAGCATACACACACACATGCATACCACATACACATGTATGAAAATGGGAAATACAAACTTTAAAATATAGTCTGTATAAGGAGAGCAGTGTCTACCCGGAATACACAAGATGACGGACTAGACAGACTGCAGACAGGAGTAGCTGCGGAAAGCCTGCTACAGCACACTAGGGAAGAAAGTTACTGGTCATTTGCAGGTAAAGGGAGAGCAGATGCCTGACACTCAAAGTCACCTGTCATTTGACACTTATGCTCAGCACCAAGAAGCACTCCCCCACCCCCACCCAGTGTGACACTAGCTCGTAATGAAGGTAACGAAGAGAGGGAAAAGCAGGATGCAGGTGGAGTGAGGAGAGTGAGCAGGAGCCAAGGTCAGGTAGAGGGACGGGGTTTCTAAAACAGTAGGGAAACTGCTGAGGAGGAGGAGGAGAACGACAACAACAACGACGACGACGACGACGACTACGAGACGACGACAACCAAGCACACCTCTGATCTCAGTGACATAATGAGAGCCTGTCTTAAAAGAAACATTGCTCTTTCCAGGTGTGGTAGCATGTCACCGCAATCTTAGCAGTCAGGAAAGAGGTCACAAGTCAAGGCCAGCCTGGACTACACACACCCAGTTCCAAGGCAATTGAGAGCACAGGGCAAGGCCCTGTCTTAAAAGAGAAAACAAGAAAAAGAACCTAGTGGCACAAGCCTGTGATCCCCATTTTCAAGAAGCTAAAACAGGAAAATTCCACCTGGGCTAAAGGGTGAGTTTAAGGGTTGCCTGAGCAACTTGGTGAGATCCCATTGCCAAATATAACAGGAAAAGAAGAAGAAGAAAAAAAAACAAGACGGGTCCCCATGTGATCCCAGCACGCTAGGCAGGAAGAACTGGAACTTATGGTCATCCTCAGTTATATGTCAAGTTCAAGACCAGCTGTATGAGACCCCGTCTACAAATCATAAATGGGGGGCTGGAGATATACTGGCAAGACCTGTGATCCCATTCAATCCCCATGGGAAAAAACACCAGCCACTATGGCTTTGTGCGGCTGCACACTTGTGCACCTACACCTGTGTGGCCGAGACAAGGTGCCGTGACTGAGGCCAACCTCACAGGCAGAAGCAGACTCTACACCACCCTTTTGGAGGGAAAGTATCACCACTGTGTAGAGCTGTTAGGGCCGGGAGCAGCCTGCTAGGAAGATGGGGTGAGCGTTAACACAGACATTCAAGCCTCGTCTACTGACTGGAGCAAAAGTGGAGAAAAAGACTCCACTTGGGCCAACACTAAGAGCCGCTCCCGAAGGATGTGGCCAGGCGGTCAGCCAGAGGACGCCAGTTGTGACACCAGCAGCTACTGTGCAGCCTGAAGACAATCTCAGGACGTGGATACCGGAGGAACCACTCAAGAGTAATGCTTCCAGGCTGAGGGAGTCGGCAGGGAACCCCAGGATGAGCTGCTGCTCCAACGGTGAGCGAGAGTCACTGGGGTCAGGATACACGCTCAGACCGAGACACGCGTCACTCCTCTTAGCTTCCCTTTCTTGACCAGAGGAAGATGGTGAAAGTCAGCCTGGCTCAGCAAGGCAGCAGTGAAAGGGACAAGAATGAGTGCCATGGCCCTGAGCTTTCAGGCCCAGTGCTTGGAAACTGAGGCCAGCGAAGTACTGAGCTCCAGGCCAGCCTGGGCTACATAACCAGACCCTGTCAGACAAAAGGGAAAGGGGAACAGGGAAAGGGGGAAGTGGGAAAAGAGGAAGGAAGGGAGGGAGGGAGGGAGGGAGTGAAGGAGAGGGGGTAACAGGGTGGGATGACAAGAATGAAGAGGAGGAGGACAGCAGAGGAAGAAGAAAAGAAAGAAGAGGAAAAGCAGGAAGGAAGGAAAGAGAAAGAGGGAGGAGGAGGAGCCACACATCTAACACGTGACTAGCACCCAGTGTAAGTCACAAGCTGAGCTCTCTCTCTCTGTCTCTCTCTCTCTCTCTGTCTCTCTGTCTCTCTGTCTCTCTCTCTCTCTCTCTGTCTCTCTGTCTCTCTCTCTCTCTCTGAAACAGCGAAACAGCTGCACCTAAGTTTCAGATCATCTAACCGTGACAGAGGTAAAACAAGGTATTATCTCTTCATAGCCAGAGCCACACAGAGGACAGCCACACATGTGCTTGTGTTTTCTCTCTCTCTCTCTCACACAGACACACACACACACACACACACACACACTAAGAAAGGAGCATAAGCACACACCTCAGCATCCCCAGGATGCAATTCGCCTTGCGGGTGAGGCCTTGCCGCTCCTGGGCCATGCTGGGCCGACTCACACTTCCCTCTCTTGCAGTTCCTGCCACAGGCCTTTTTCTCCCCTCTCTGCAGGGCCTGCAGCCGGGAGATGAACTTGGTCTTCCAGGCTGTGAAGTCGGCCTCAATGCTGCCATGTTTGCTCTGAACTGCATTGCAGTCGCCTTCCCCTCGGGTCAGCACCCGCTGGGCACCGAGCATCCAGAGCCATTTGTCAACGTTCGTGCTGACCTTCAGGAAGGAAAGGGGGCAGAGAGTGAGAGAGAGAGAGGGGGGCACTGAAAAAAACACAATCCACAAACATACAAATGAAAAATCCCATCTGTCCTCTAAAGCAGGCTTCCAGGCTGCACTGCAGAAACCCAGGGATTCCAGCCACATTTCAGGAGCTTCTGCTGAGGAACACAGCACAGGTCCAAATAACAACCTCCAAGCTCCAAGCTGGGCCTGGCGACAGGATCTCAGGTCCAAGGCTCCCCTGGACTATACAGTAAGTTCAAGGCCAGCCTGGGTAACTTATGAGACTCTGCTCCAAAATGAAAAGGCTAGAAATATACCTCAGTGACAGAGCTCATGCCTAGTACACAGGAGACCCAGGGCTCAGTCCTCTGCACTGTATAAACTAGGTGTGGTGGCACACACAGCTTCACTTACAGAACTCTGAGATGAGGCAAGAAGATCAGAAGTTCAAGATTATTCTGGCTGAAAATGGAGCTCAGTGGTAGAGCCCCTGCCTAGAATCCCCCAGTGAGGAGCTGGGGGCGTGGCTCAGTGGTAGAGCCCCTGCCTAGAATCCCCCAGTGAGGAGCTGGGGGCGTGGCTCAGTGGTAGAGCCCCTGCCTAGAATCCCCCAGGGAGGGGTTGGGGGCGTGGCTCAGTGGTAGAGCCCCTGCCTAGAATCCCCCAGGGAGGGGCTGGGGGCGTGGCTCAGCAGCAGGGTACTTGTTTAGCATGCTCATGGCCTAGGTTCCATTATCAGCACCATAAACAAACAACATTAATGTAATAATATATTATTATTAGGGCTGGAAAGATGGATCAGCAGTTAAGAGAACTAGTTGTTCTCCCAAAGGAGCCACATTCAATTCCCAGCACCCACATGGCAGCTCACATGTCTGAAATTTTGGTTCCATGATATCCAGCACCTTCTGACCTCCGCAGAGACCAGGCATACACATGGTGCACAGATAAAATAATGTGTTCTCGGGAGACCTTCTCTGTCTGTCTTTTGGCTAAGGAAGGACCTAGTCCTATAACTCACCACACACCCACCTTGTTGAAGTGGCTCCGGTAGGCAGAGTCTCCCAGGCCAAACACTGCATAGCGAAGTCCCTTCAGGTAAGTTTTGCCAAAGCGGAAATCATTAGCCGATTCCTCTAACCACTTGCAGAACCACTCTGCACTCTCTGTAGGGCAGCCGTCCGTGTACGTAGCAACCAGGAAGGCACAGACGGTTTTACTAGTGATCTGAATGAAGCGGTGCTTATGTCAGAAGGATATTAGAAGCAAACATGACTACAAGAATATTCAAAGCAAGAACAGAAAGAGGACTCCGTGGTTAAGAACACCGGCCACTCTTACAGAGAACCCGGGTTCTATTCCCAGAACCTACACAGTGGATCAGAACCAGCTATAACGCCAGTTCCAGGGGACTCAACAAAGCCCTCGTCCTGCCTCCATGGGCACCAGGCATGCACATGGTGCACTTACACAAGCAGGGAAATGCTGACAGTCAACAAAAATAAAACGACATAATAAATCTCCAAAAAATAATAACATGCAGGGTTGTCTAAGTGAAGTTTGTTTTTTGAGTGCAGGCCCTCACAGCTCCACCTCGTGGTATACCAGGAATCCCAGGACTCTCAGGAGGCAGAGGCCAAGCCAGGGCTACAGGGCAGGATCCCAACTCAAAAGACAAATCAAGTGCCTGAGTCACGGTAAGAAAGCTTCCAGCTGAAATGGCTCAGCACAAATTTTTAAATTACTCTGAAGATTCTACTCACCCCATAGGGCAGGTGGTCAATTAAATTTGAATTTTAAATCTTTATTTGAATTGTGTGTGTGTGTGTGTGTGTGTGTACACTAGTGCAAGTGCCAAGGAAGCCAGAAGAGGGCATCACATTCTCCAGAGTTGGAACTGTGGGCTGCTGTTGAACGGCTCAATGTGGGTGCTGGGAACCTGACCTGGCCACAGGAGCTCTTAACTAGTGTGTCATCTCTACAGCCCCAAATTTGGACAATTACCAACCTCTCCTATCAGACTGTCATCTGGATCATATTCCTTCAGATTAATAATGGCCACAGGCAGGTCCAGAGATGTGACAGCTTTGGCAAGAATCACTGCAAATCCCTAGAAAGAGAAAAAAGATGACAAACCGTTCCGTGTGCCAAATAAAGAAAGCATGGCTGTTGTTTGCGCCCGCTGGCCAGGGAGCATGGCGCCCCCTTGTGCTGGCTGCTTCTTCAGCAGCTTTGCCTTGACCGTCATCACTGTGAACAGGGGAGGGGACTCTTATTCTTCTGCTTACAGTGTTCTCGATGAGCCACTGAGTCGCGTTCCCACTCTGTAAAGGTGCGCCCAGGATGAAAGACCTGGTTTTGGTGCTTTGCCCCAGTAGGAATAGAAAAATTATGCCAAGAATGGACATAGAAGCTGGAGGCTGGTGAGACAGCTTAGTACACAGAGGAAGGCACTTCCCCAAGCCTGATGGTTGGGCTCCTAGGGCTTACATGGTAGAAAGATAAAACCAACTCCCACAAGTTGTTCTCTGTACACATACATACAATAAGTAAATATAATAAAAGATTTTTTTTAATTTTTTAATTTATTTTAGAGGGGAAATAGTTCAGTGGATCAAATGCTTGTTATTACAAAGGCCTGAGGACCTGACTTCAGATCTATGTAAAGCCAGACACAACAGCACACACTGCAACCCCAGTGCTCCTATAACAGCAAGATTGGGCATGGACACAGGAGAAGCTCAGAAGCTAGTAGGCTTCCTAGCCTGGGCCCACAGCCGTAAACAACAGAGACCCAGTCTCAGACAGAGTAGCAAATGAGGACAGGCAGACACCCAAGCCCGTCTTCTGACCCTGACAGACCCACACTCAACACACACAAATCCAAGTAACATAAAAAATGTTTAAATTTTAAAAAGAAAAAGAAGCTAAAACCAGGCAAGATGGTTATGTACTTATAATCCCAGAATCCAGGAGTCAGAGGCAGAGGGCTCCCTGGGTCTCACGGACCAGCCAGTGTGGACTATTTGGAGAATCCCAAGCCAGTAAAGACCCTGTCTCAAAAACACAAAGTACACAGTATCTGAAGAACATCCCAGGTTTGTGGATTAGGAGTGGGTTCTGCAAACATCAGGGCTGGCAGAAGGTCAGACGAGCAAGACACGAAGGCAATTCAGTTGAACAAGACTCAGTAGCCGGTGCCAGTTCAAACTTCTAGAGTCTGACCCTGGGCAGTTTATTTTAGGCTATCTAAGTACAGCACAATTTTGGAAAAAACTTTCCTGATGATAATTAACTCGATCCTGTGAGTACAACAGAACTTAAGGCATGATTACATTGAAACTTTTTTCAAAGCACACATGACCTCTTCCATAAAGAGATGGGTTCTGTTGACTGAGATACGATGATGCTCAAGGTAAGGAGCTAGGGAGGAAAAGTCTGAGAAGCCGGAACAGTCGGGGGAGGGGGAGGGAGCAGTTGGGTGTGGCCTGGCCCTACAGACAGCCCAGAGCTCACCAGGTTATTAACTACATCCATTCCCAGATTTCTAGGTGGAAACAGGTTAAAGAGACAATGCTGTGTTTGATATTCCTGCTTTCCCAAGTGCTGATCTGTGTGCCCTCTACAAACACACACAGCACTAGAATACACACATGTGCTAGTGTACACACATGCATACAACAAACACAGCTGGGTGGCAGAGAATGGGAAGCCAGTTAATCAACAGGAGGAGGCCCTGGAGTCACCAGCAAAGATAGGAGGCAGGAAACAGAAAACCAAGTTATTATACCGCATGGAGAAAGATATACAGCTGTCAGAGACCAAGGGGCAGTTGCTCTCTCCCATGTAACATTCTTGTCAGCTCTCCCAAAGCATATGACCAAATGCCTCAGAAAAGCTCAAATTTCCAGGCAGGCTGACTCAGAGAAAAGCACCCCCTCTTTGCTCCTTGGCAGTCCCAGGACCTGGCGCCATCACCCTTCACTGTTAGCTATGACCACGTCACTGACTGGACACTCACCATGCCAGCCTCACTTCTGGGCAACATTGCACAGAAGCAAACAAAATGGACAAAGCCCTGGTCCTGAAGATGCCTCTACAAAAGAGGCAGTAGAGCATACCAGGTGCCGATGGGCACAGTAGAAGACAGATGAGAGGAAAGGTAGAGGACGGGGCGAGGGCAGCAAGCGAGATCACTATCCACAGAGCATAGCACAAGGGTGTGTGTGAAAATGTAAGTGGCTGACCCTTGTCACTCAGCCCAAAGTCCCTAAAACCCTTGAATTCACTATCTGGCCAGTGACATGACTCACCGGAGAGCCCTTAGATGACTCTGGGACAAAGGCTGGCAACCAAGAAAACCAACCATGTGACTAGAATTTAATCACCAATGACCAACGATTAAAAGGAGATATTATGCAATTACTATGCAAGCTAGAACCTAAGAGCTACTCAGCAAACGTCATGCTCGGGCACACAGAGAATCTGAGGTCAGCCTGGGATAAAGGAAAGCCTGCCTGAAGCAAACAGTTATAAGGCTCTGAATGGGGCCAGGGACACGGCTTGGTGGGCGAGTTAAGGCTCTTGCCACCAAGCATGATGACCTGAGTCTGATCCCCAGGACCCACAGAGTAAAAAGAGAGTCAACTCCGGCAGGCTGTCCTCTGAGCTCCACGTTGAGTGCAGTGGTGAACAGTGTACATACAACACACATACGTGCTAACTTCAATAACTCACAAGCATGCAGGTGGCCACAGCTGTAACACCGCTGTCATGATCCACATTGCTGTGACTCGCTGAGGAGTCTGTGCCCACGCTGTTACATTCTTGCCCTCTTCCTAAGCAACCGATTCCCCTTAACCCTCGTGCTTAAAATCTACATAAAACTGTTTCTGGATAAACTCCAATTCTGCACCCACTGACAAAGTAATAATGATGGACTAGAGTGATGGCACACGCAGCAGTTAGGAGCAGTCTGCTCTTCCAGAGGACCTAGGTTTGAATCCCAGCAATCACGGAGGTTCACATCCACGTGTAACTCCAGTCGCAGGGGACCTGACCCCTTCTTCTGGCCCCCAAGGTGCCCTTTTGCAGGCATGCAAAGACATGCAGGCAAAACATCCACCACACAAAATACATTTTTATAAAACAACAATTACAAGGCCAGTGACTCGCTCAGCTCAGTGAGTAAAAGCACCCACTGCCAAACCTGATGCCCTGAGCTTGCCTCCCCTCCCCTATCCACACCCCGTCTTCCCTTCCCTCTAGCCACATGATGGAAGGAGAGAACTGACGCCCGCCATTTGTCCTCGGGCATCCACACGTGTGCCCACACACAGGCTCAAACACACACAAAGTAATAAAGGTTTTTAAAGGAAATAATGACGATAAAAAGTACTATTCCAAACAGACCACCTGAGACTGTCTTGAACAGAACAGCTCTTCTGTATAATGCCCACAGGAGGGCAGTAGAACCCTCTCTAGCAGCACACAAAATAATGGTTTTTATGAAAGACCCATTTTCACGTCAGTCTTACTCAGTCACTTCGTAGAGAGCACTCAACAGTTGTGACCCTCATCCCAGGGAAGCTAAGAACACATGCATCCAAGAAGAGCAGCCCGGGAAGTCTGCTCCACACATCTCCAGCTGAGTCTACCTTCCCTGCCTCTAACACACTTGCGGCACACTGACTAGATGTGTGTGAACTTGCCAGAGATAGACCCCATTGCTGACACCATCGCCATCGTTCAGTTTACACTAGTTAGTGCCTGGCACATCCAACCAACAGCTGAAAGCCACAGGCACCCCAAGGCAGCTAGAAAACCAGCACCTAAATAAATAAATAAATAGATAATAAATAAATAAATCAGGCTTGCCTCATTACCAGAGTGCTGGACAATTTTTTCTACCTTGATCGTGAGGTCCTACATGTGCGATTACAATGTCATGTGACAGTGTTGGACATGCCTTAAGTCCACGTCCTACCCCCACAGCAGAATTTCCACCCTCCAGAGGCAGACAAGGGAGAGCAGAGCCTACAGACACTGAGCCCAAGAGAAGGAAGTCATCCACCATTCCAGAACAAAGAAAGAAGGGGGAAGGGACTAGAAGGTTGACAGAACTAACTGCTCAAGAGGGTTTCTGGCATTTCCTTTAAACACTGGCAAAACAAAGGAGAGGCATGGTGCAAAGTGTTCACCTTGGCAGTGCCCGTCTGAGATCCATAGAAAATCTTCACTCCAGAAACGTGTGTCTGCTTCTTCTGAGGGGAGAGGGAGCTATCAGGAGCTCCTGGGACACTTTTCTCCTGGGAACGAGTGACCTTGAAGACGAACAGAGGAAGAGAATCCATCAAGACTCAACCTTAGGCAGAGGCAGGTGGATCTGTGAGTTCAAAGCCAGCCTCATCTACAGAGATCCAGGAATCAACCTCTCCCTCACTTTGAGCGGTACGAATATTAACACAGACTTTCTAGGTGTATACCTCGGCTCATCCTCTTAGCCTAACTTGGTCCTCAAAAGGCAGGACCCACTTCGTCCAAGTTGCATGATGCCCATGTTCTGCAGAGGAATTCTGTAGCCTCCTCTTGGCCTGTATGGAGGGCTGGTTCCAGGATAGACAAGACATACACAGCTACAGGACTTCTTTTTTTTTTTTTTTTTTTTTTGGTTTTTCAAGACAGGGTTTCTCTGTGTAGCCCTGGCTGTCCTGGCACTCACTATGTAGACCAGGCTAGCCTCGAACTCAGAAATCCGCCTGCCTCTGCCTCCCGAGTGCTGAGATTAAAGGCATGCGCCACCACGCCCGGCTTAGGACTTCTTTCTTTAGGGAGATGTATACAATGTCTACCCCTCCTTAGAGCACTCTCAAACAAACCATTCCACCATTCCATCCAAGCCCAACCTGGGCAACCTGAAAGCAGCCGCCATCACCTTAAAACTCCTACCCCAGAATGGTGGATGGCTTCCCTACAGCTGCAGAGATGGAGTCTGCTACTTAGGTAATCTCCCACGTTCTACAGACTCTAGCTCCTTCCAAGAACGAAAGGCCACAAGGGTATTAGAACAGAATTACAAGGAGTTACAGAAACAAAGAATGGAACAAAGACTGAAGGAATGACCATCCTGAGACTGCCCCACTTGGGAATCCATCCCATAAACATCCACCAAACCCAGACACTATTGAAGATGCCAACAAGATTTTGCTGACAGGAGCCTGATATAGCTGTCTCCTGAGAGGCTGTGCCAGTGCCTGGCAAATACAGAAGTGGATGCTCACAGTCATCCATTGGAGAGAGCACAGGATCCCTAATGAAGGAGCTAGAGAAAGTCCCCAGGGAGCTGAAGGGGTTTGCAGCCCTACAGGAGGAACAAAAATATGAACTAACCAGTACCCTCAGAGCTCCCTGGGGCTAAACCACCAATCAAAGTCAGCGTTCAATGGGAGGAGAGGCCCTTGGTCTTGTGAAGGTTCTATGCCCCCGTATAGGGGAATGACAGGGCCAAGAAGCAGGAGTGGGTGGGTTGGAAAGCAGGGGGGGTATAGGGGATTTTCAGAGGAAACTAGGAAAGGGGATAATATTTAAAACGTAAATAAAGAAAATATCTAATAAAAAATTCAAAAACAAACAAACAAAAAGAACAGAATTGAATATACATGGCCAAGAGGAACAAGATTGGGGAAGCAACCTGAATCTCAGCTGTGTCGCTGGACACCCCTCCTCCTGTGAGGGAGAATCAACAGTCACCAAGCCTGATCTCTTGCAGTCAGAGCAGCTCTGACAGAGACAGCTGTTATGCACAGAGGATGACAAACGAATATGTATGCACACACACATAGACCACCACCACCACCACCCCTGGTGGTGTGTGTGTGTGTGTGTGTGTGTGTGTGTGAGTATCATGTGATCACCAAGGACTGAAGAAGGTGTTGGATTCTCGGAACTGCAGGTACAGGCAGTTATAAGTCACCTGACATGGGCTGTGGGAGCAGAGCTGGGGTTCTCTGCAAGAGCACACATGGTCTTAAAAGCAGAGCCATCTCTCCACGCCCACAGTCAGCTTTTTATGTGGATTCTGGGAATTGAACTCAGGTTTGCGTGACAAGTGCTGTAACTCACTGACCTATCTCCCCAGTCCAGTTGCCAAATACCTTCTATTCTTTTGACTTAATCCTAAAAACCATGAGGATATAATGGGCAAATTGTGGATTCTTGTGTTCTGACCTTCAGTGTGTATAAAGGAAAGATTACCCTAATCCCTAAGGGCACAAAACAACTTTATTTTTCTCATATACTTATCTGTTTATCTATCCATCTATCTCTTTGTTTATTTTTATCTTTTTTCTGTTGTTGTTTGGTTTTTGTTTTCTGTTTTATTGAGGCTGGGTCTCTTTACATCGCCCTGGCTGTCCTAGAACTCACTTTATAGACCACACCAACCCCAAACTCACGGAGATCCACCAGGCTGGTCTACAGAATGAGTTCCAGGACAGCCAGGGCTATACAGAGAAACCCTATTTCAAAAAAGAAAAAAATCTTTTTGATTTTAACTTAGGCCATTATAACATAGTCTTTAAAATCTTAAGGGGAAAAAAATTAAGGCATTAAACAAAAATCTAGACCCAATGCCCCCTTGTGACCTCCAAGGGCACAGACCTACATGTGGGCAAAAGATTCATGCATGTAAAAAAAAAAATTCTGCTGGGCATGGTGGCGCACGTCTTTAATCCCAGCACTCGGGAGGCAGAGGCAGGTGGATTTCTGAGTTCGAGGCCAGCCTGGTCTACAGAGTGAGTTCCAGGACAGCCAGGGCTATACAGAGAAACCCTGTCTCAAAAAAAAAAAAAAAAAAATCTTAGAAAAAAAGAAAGATGAAGGGGAGGTGGATCAGGCAATCCAGACTGGGCTGGAGAAATGGCTCAGTGGTTAAGAGCACTGACTGCTCTTCCAAAGGTCCTGAGTTCAGTTCCTAGCAACCACATGGTGGCTCATAACCATCTGTAATGGGATCTGATGTGCTCTTCTGTTGTGTCTGAAGACAGCTACAGTGTACTCACATACATAAAATAAATAAGTCTTTTAAAAAAAAATCTAGACAAACAAAAATGTGATTTTTTTAAATTAGGTATTTTCCTCATTTACATTTCCAATGCTATCCCAAAAGTCCCCCATACCCAACCTCCCGACTCCCCTACCCACCCACTCCCACTTTTTGGCCCTGGCATTCCCCTGTACTGGAGCATATAAAGTTTGCAAGTCCAATGGGCCTCTCTTTCCAGTGATGGCTGACAAGGCCATCTTTTGATACATTTGCAGCTAGAGTCAAGAGCTCCGGGGTACTGGTTAGTTCAAAATGTTGTTCCACCTATAGGGTTGCAGATCCCTTTAACTCCTTGGGTACTTTCTCTAGCTCCTCCATTGTGGGCCCTGTGATCCATCCAATAGCTGACTGTGAGCATCCACTTCTGTTGCTAGGCCCCGGCGTAGTCTCGCAAGAGCCAGCTATATCTGGGTCCTTTCAGCAAAATCTTGCTGGTGTATGCAATGGTGTCAGCGCAAAAATGTGATTGAATACCCTGTGGGCACTAGGCATGGAGCTGCCAGCTGGTAATCTCAACACTTGGGAGGCTGAAACAGGAGGACCACCCAAGTTCAAGGCTAGTGGCTACAGTGTGCAGCCAGGGATATATAACACAGCTCTAGCTCATGCTAGGTGGGTAGGTGGGGGTACTGGCTGGTTCTGTGTGTCAAGTTGACACAGGCTGGAGTTATCACAGAGAAAGGAGCTCCAGTTGAGGAAATGCCTCCAAGATATCCAGCTGTGAGGCATTTTCTCAATTAGTGATCAAGGTGGGAGGGCCCATTATGGGTGGGACCATCCCTGGGCTGGCAGTCTTGGGTTCTATAAGAGAAAAAGCTGAGCAAACCAGGGGAAGCAAGCCATGGCTTCTGCATCTGCTCCTGCTTTCTGACCTGCTTGAGTTCCAGTACTGACTTCCTTGGTTATGAACAGCAGTATGGAAGTGTAAGCTGAATAAACCCTTTCCTCCCCAACTTGCTTCTTGGTCATGATGTTTTTGTCCAGGAATAGAAACCCTGACTAAGACAGAGTTCAGTTCCCAGCACCCCCATGGTAGTTTGCAAGCATCTGTAACTCCAAGAGACCCAATGCCCACTTGTGACCTCCAAGGGCACAGACCTACATGTGGGCAAAAGACTCATACATGTAAAAAAAAAATTCTTAGAAAAAGAGAAAGATGAAGGGGAGGTGGATCAGGCAATCCAGATCCATCAGTTGCGTGTGCGCACATACACACAGAGGACCTGAGTTCAAACCCCAGCACCCACATAAATAAAAGCTGGGTGTGCTGACACATACCTGTGATTTCAGTGCAAGGGAGGCAAGAAAGAAAGAAAGAAAGAAAGAAAGAAAGCCGGGCAGTGGTGGCACATGCCTTTAATCCCAGCACTTGGGAGGCAGAGGCAGGAAGATTTCTGAGTTCGAAGACAGCCTGGTCTACAGAGTGAGTTCCAGGGCTACACAGAGAAACCCTGTCTCGAAAAAAAGACAAAGAAAGAAAGAAAGAAAGAAAGAAAGAAAGAAAGAAAGAAAGAAAGAACAAACTGGTTCTTCACTGGCCAACGACCATGGCCCGATCTACAAACTCCAGGTTAAACGGGAGACCCCGATCACAAAATTAGATGAAGCAGCAGAGAAAATGACTCAGCTGTCCAGAGCACACACTAAGCTGTTCCCAACACCCATACCAGTTCCAACCACCTGTATCTCCTACTCCAGAAGATCCAACACCCTCTTCCATCTTCCACAGGCACTGTACACATACCCACACATGGGCTCCCTAATTAAAAATAAAACCGTTTAAGGGGAGAGGTAGAGAGAGAAGACCTACCCCAATTACCTGCTTCTTGATGATATGGACACAGATGCAAAGGGTAAGGCCCAGGGCACAGCCCATATATATGTAGAACCTGTTCATCCACAGTGACAGCAAAGGCGAGAAGTCCCACACATCCAGAGGCCCTGAGTTTAAAACCACACAGATGTAACAACACACGCGGCCACACACAAAGACGCCCATTGATGTTGTAAGAATTATGAGGCAGAGGCAGACAAATTTCTGAGTTCGAGGCCAGCCTGATCTACAGAGTGAGTTCCTGGACAGACAGGGCTATACTGAAAAACCCTGACTCCGGGAAAAAAAAAAGAATTATAAGCCAATGTCATGATCTAGGAAATGTAGATGGCTGGGTCAGTTTTTTGGTTGAAACAAAGTCTCATTTTGGAGACTGGGCCCGTCCTCAAATTTACAATCCTCTTGCCTCTGAGTACAAAATGGCACCATGTCTGACTCTTTTTTTTTGTTGTTGCTATTTTTGTTGTTCTATGACAAAGAGCCTCTCTACATAGATATGGCTGTCCTGGAACTCTCTAGGAAGACCAGGCAGACCAGGCTGGCCACCTGCCTTTGCCTCCCAAGTGTTTGGAGTAAAGGCATGTGCCACCATTAAAAAGGATTTATTTGTATTACTTTCAGTTACATGGAGGCAAGATGAGCCATAAACACAGAAGGTGAAGATTTTTTTCACAGGACTAGAAATCTGAAATTTATTGGGGTTTTTTTGTTGTTGTTTTGTTTGGTTTTTGGTTTTTTTTTTTTTTTTTTTTTGGTTTTTGGTTTTTGGTTTGGTTTGGTTTTTTCGAGACAGGGTTTCTCTGTGTAGACCAGGCTGGCCTTGTCAGAAGTCCGCCTGCCTCTGCCTCCCAAGTGCTGGGATTAAAGGCGTGCACCACCACTGCCCGGTGAAATTTATTGTTTACGGGTGCTGTTTAATCGACCCAGAAGTCCCAAAACATGGATAAGGAGTTACCCCACCCCCCGCCCCTGAGGTTAGGCCAATTTCCATCGAAACGTGTCCTTAGGCTCAGAAAGGGGAAAACCTAGTTAAGAGCTCCCAGAAGCGACAGCCTCCTGCTAATATGTGCGTTCAGTAGGCTGAGGTGGGAGGAACACCGTTAATTTTTAAAACTAACCCGGGCTACATCCGAGTTCCAGGCCAACTTAGACTACAGAGCAATTTCCTAATCCCCCTGGGTAGTGAGTTCCAGGTGAGCCTCAGCTATCCACTGAATGCCGAACTAGTTGCTATACAAGCTGAGATCCACACATAGTCTAGACGGTGAGTCCCAAATTTTCCTGAGCTTACACTGTGAGTTCTGAGTTAACTTGGGATACATAATACAGTCCTTTCAAAAGAAAAACAGAAATAAAAGGAAAGAAGAAAAAATAAGATACAATAAAAACAAACAGTAACACATCAAGTGTAGCAACCTAAGGCCCTCCGTGGAGGGGGAAGCTGTTGCCTTCTGCCCGCCCGAGACCCTGGCCAGCCCAGCCTCACCCATCCTCCGCGGAGCCCAAGCCACGCAAGTCAACCGGCAAAGGCAGAGAGAGAGGGACAGCGAACAGGAGGGTCGGGTTTACAGGGCCAGGGAAGCCATGCAGTCCGCAGACCTGCCCGCGTTGGTTGCAGGGGACAGAGGCGGGCTCAGAAGAAAAAAAAAAAGGAGCTAGTGGAAGCTCTAACTTCCTCTCTGATAGGCTCAAATAGAAAAGAGGCGGGACCAGAGAGAAGCCATCGCTTCTAACCCTGAGAAAGATGCTAGAGCACTTCCTGTACTTCTCGGATTGGCTCAGAGTGGAAAGGGGCGGGCCTGTGGGAAACCCGGTCCAGAGCGGGAGATGCAAAAGCAAGCGTGCTTCCTGCTCCACTGTATTTCTCGCATCAGCACAGAAGGAGAAAGGGCAGGGCAGAGGGCAGTACTATCAAGAAATAAGTGACAACCTGGCATACTCCTGACCATTAATCCTAGCACTCCAGAGGCACAGGCAGGCGGATCTCTGGGAGTTCCTAGTTAGAGGATAGCTTGTTCCGCCGCGTAGTGAGCTCCAGGACATACGTATGCCAGGGCTATAATGAGACCCTGCCTCAATCAATCAGTCAATAAATGAAAGAAACGAATTCAGCTTGATGACACAGACCTGTATTTCAGCGCTCTTGAGGCTGAAACAAAATGATCACGAGATTCAGGATAGCTACTATTTGGAGAAAGAGTCTCACTGTGTAGATCTGGATGGCCTGTAACTCGCCTATATAAAACAAAATGGCTTGGAATTTACAACGCAATTAGCCTGCCTCTGACTCCCAGGTGCATAGGTGACTAAGCCAAGAGAGTTTTTATTTACTTCTTTTAAAAAATTATAGCCGGGCGTGGTGGCGCACGCCTTTAATCCCAGCACTCCCGAGGCAGAGGCAGGCGGATTTCTGAGTTCAAGGCCAGCCTGGTCTACAGAGTGAGACCCAGAACAACCAGGGCTACACAGAGAAACCCTGTCTCAAAAAAAAAAAAAAAAAAAAAAGATATATATATATATGTGTGTGTGTACATATATGTGTGTATATATATACATATATGTGTATATATAATATATATCACTAACTGCTCTTCCAAAGGTCCTGAGTTCAATCCCCAGGACCACATGGTAGCTCACAACCATCTGTAATAGGATCTGATGCCCTCTTCTGGTACGTCTGAAGACAGCTACCGTGTATTCATATACATAAAATAAATAAATAAATCTTTTTTAAAAATAAATCTTAAAAAAAAAATTAGGGCTGGCGAGATTGCTCAGTGGTTAAGAGCGCCGACTACTCTTCCAAAGGCTCCGAGTTCAAATCCCAGCAACCACATGGTAGCTCACAACCATCCAACGAAATCTGATGCCCTTTTCTGGAGTATCTGAGGACAGCTACAGTGTATTTACATATAATAAATAAATAAATCAAAAAAAATTTTAAATTAAAAATGAGCGCAGCCTCTGAACTATGCAGAACTATTCAACCAAAATATCATGTTTCCACTCGGGCAATAAACATTACTCACCCATAATAAGTAAGCATAACTGGCGCCTGTAAATGACGTCATCGCCGAACGACCCGCCTTCCCTTGAGGGTGGAACTAGAGGGCGTAAAAGTCACGCCGCGCAGGCGTGGTTGCTTTCTTATCGGCTGCCTGGCTAGTGCGCCACTTGACGCATGCGCAGTAGGGCAATCGGGCGTGCGCTAGCTTCTTCCCTGGTAGGTTCCGGAAGAGCCGCGCACTCCTTGGGCGTTAAAGGTTCGCGCGCCGCAGTGTCGTTTCAGCCGAGCACTTGGCGTCCCCTCGAGATCTGTGAGCAGCCACCATGTCGATCTTCACCCCCACCAACCAGATCCGACTGACCAATGTGGCCGTGGTGCGGATGAAGCGGGGAGGGAAGCGCTTCGAAATCGCCTGCTATAAAAACAAGGTCGTCGGCTGGCGGAGTGGCGTGTGAGTAATCCTGTGCCCAGAGTTCGGGGGCCTGGCCACCCAGAGGCCTGGCCTCCCTAACCCCGGCTCCTGAGACCCACCGGTACCTTTCAGGCCTGGTTTACCCGATTCGGATTGGGTTCTGGTTTGGGATTTTGTTGGTATCATAAAAACTGCCAACTACAAACGCCTTCAGAGCCGGGTGGACTGATGGTTTAGGCCTGTAATCCCAGCGCCCAAGAGACTGAGGCAGGAGGATTGCTGCGATTTCCAGGCCAGCCTGGAACGTGTGTGTATGTGTGTGTGTGAGTGAGACCGTGACCGACCCTGTACTAATAAAACAAAACTGTGGTAAAGAGGACCCGAAATTGCAGTAGCCTCTTGGATTAAATGTTTAAATCCGGCCGGGCGGTGGTGGCGTACGCCTTTAATCCCAGCACTTGGGAGGCAGAGGCAGGCGGATTTTGAGTTCAGGGCCAACCTGGTCTACAGATTGAGTTCCAGGACAGCCAGGGCTATACAGAGAAACCCTGTCTCGAAAAAACCAAACCAAAACAAAAAAGACAGGAATCCAACATTCCAAATGCTATCTCCAAGAAAAGAAACATTATGATCATTTTCCAGTGTTAATGATCGGGAGCTAATCTTACACATACGAATCCTGAAGTTAAAACGTCACACCTCAGAATCCCGTTTCCCAAAGTGCGTAGTGTCTTCGCTACTGCCACCTAGGGACAGATATTCCAGGACAGAAGAAACACCACTCCCCACCACACCCTGAGTTTCCTTACATAAAACAATGATGTAGTTTTTCCCTCTGTGGTGAAGTGGGAGAATACAGATACTGTCCTGCGCAGGTAGTCACCAGAGAGAGAGTGGGGTGTGTGTGTGTTTGATTTCTCTAGGTTTTTTTTCCTTTAGGATTTTTTTGTTGTTGTTGTTTTGGTTTTTTGTTTTGTTTGGTTTTTTGTTTGTTTGTTTTTTGAGACTGGCCTCAAACTCCCAATTTCCCTGCCTCTGCCTCCTAAATGGTGAGTTACAGATGTGCACATCACCCCCAGCTTGCAGCACTTGCCATTTCTCTTGTTGCTATCTGTGTTTAAATGTGAGTGGATTTTCAACTATCCAGTGGATTCACGTAGGACTTTCTCTCCTGCCCTTTCAAGGGAAAAAGACCTTGATGAAGTTCTGCAGACCCATTCAGTGTTTGTAAATGTTTCCAAAGGTCAGGTTGCCAAGAAGGAAGACCTCATCAGTGCATTTGGGACAGACGACCAGACTGAAATCTGCAAGCAGGTAGGTCCTGCCAGGTGCAACCTAACAAAATCTCATGATCGTAGGCAACATCAGGACCACTGTTCTTACTCTTTTTCTTGATGAGTTTTTGTTGTCTTAGAATTTGTTGGGTGTCCCCGTAACCCCCCCCCCCCCCCCCCCGCTCCAGTTTGTTGGGCTATTTGCTATTTGGGGAGGTTTGTATAGTATTTGCTGCTATTTTTTGAGACAGAATCTCACTCTGTAGCCCAAGCTGACATCAAACTCAGGGGATAGCCATGCTGGCATGGAACTTCTGATTCCTCCAGGGTCATGCCACCTCACCCACATCCATTATAGCATGCAGTGATTAGGACCGGAATCCACTACTCTAGATACTATCACAAAGCAAAGAAACTTACCATGGTCATGTTTCTGAAATAATAATTGGGAAGCTAAGCCTACAAATACTAAAATGAGTACTACAGGTCACACACACACACAGACGCCCTCACCCACCCTCCTCGGAATCTCCACTTTTCCCCAAGTATGAATCTCCACTTTTCCCCAAGTATGCAGAGTCTTTGCTTTGGCTATTTAGGATGTAAGCCTTCACTCCCCACCACACCCTGAGTTTTCCCTACATAAAACAATGTCATGGGTTTTTTGGTTTTGGTTCTCCCCCCCGTGCCCCCCAAGATGAAGTGGGAAAATACACAGATATGGGGGCAGGGGAGCCAACACATAGTATATCACTATGTAGCTCTGACTGGTCCAAAACTCACTGTGTAGACCAAGCTGGTCTTGAACTCACAGCAATCCACCTGCCTCTGAGTTCTTTAATTAAAGTTACATACCACCATGCCCAACTTTTTTTTTTAATTTTATTTTGGTTTTTTGAGACAGAGTTTCGATGGTTCCCAGAGCATTTCTGCCAGTTTTAGGTTAAGGCTGGTGGGACCTTAAATATTCCACCAACTTGGGGTATTGAAATTTGCAGTTTCCTTTCTTTTCTTTTGTTTGGTTTTTTGAGGGTTTCTCTGTGCAGCTCTGGCTGTCCTGGAACTCACTCTGTAGACCAGGCTGGCCTCGAACTCAGAAATCTGCCTGCCTCTGCCTCCCAAGTACTGGGTTAAAGGTGTGCGCCACCACATCCGGCTGCAGTTTCCTTTCTAAGGCCTTGACATTGAACCTTTTAGCCCATCCTTAGGAAATGCATGACTGCCTGGTTCTCCATCATGGTTTTTCAAGACAGGGTTTCTCTGTGTGGCCCTGATTTTCCTAGAACTCACTCTGTAGACCAGGCTGGTCTCAAACTCAGCAATCCTCCTGCCTCTGCCTCCCGAGTGCTAAGCTTAAAGGCGTGGCCATCACCCACAGGCTCTGGTTCTCCATCTTACCAGAGAGTAGGGTAGCCATCCTGGAATATGACAAACTCCTAGATTTGTTTTTGTTTGTTCGTTCTTTTGTTTTTGGAGACAAAGTGTGCCACTATGTCCACCTTCTGCATTTTTTTTTTCAATCAGACTTTAGAAATCTCTCCTTTACCTGATTGTGCTTCCCACCCTCAACCCCAGACTCTTTTTTCTTTTTTCTTTTTTTTTTTTTTTTTTTTATTTAAAGAAAGATCTGACTACGTAGCTCTGGTTAGTCTGGAATTTGCTATGTAGACCAGGCCAGCCTCAACCTTAGAGATCTTCTAGGCTCTGCCTCCCAACACCTGGGATTAGAATTGTATGCCACCACATCTGCCTATGGGATTTTTCTGGGGGGCGGGGAGGATTCTGTCGTGGGGGTTCTGAGGATTGGACACAGGGCCTTTAGCATGCAAGGTGCACACTATCACCAACCTTCCTATTGTTGCCGCCCTTTAACACAGTCCATCATGTTGTGGTGATCCACCCCCCAACCATAAAATTATGTTGTTGCTACTTCACAACTGTAATTGTGTTCTTGTTAGGAATCATAATGTAAATATCTGATATGCAACCCCCAAAGGTGTCATGACCCATACATAGGCTGAGGACTGCTGCTCTAAATGGACTTTCTCCCTAGCCCGCAGTAAGTGGGATCACGGAACTCCTTATAAGCTGCTGCTGGATTTAGGCAGCACGTGGTTCTGCATGAGCAGCTGCAGTGGATGCCGCTCCTTTCCTCCCCACTACCTAACTCTATGCAGTAGAGCGAGATACCCAGAACTGATGAGGGCTTTCTGTATGTTCTGCCATCTTTAGATTTTGACTAAAGGAGAAGTTCAAGTGTCAGATAAAGAACGGCACACACAGCTGGAGCAGATGTTTAGGGATATTGCCACCATTGTGGCAGACAAGTGTGTGAACCCAGAAACAAAGAGACCTTACACCGTTATCCTCATCGAGAGAGCCATGAAGGACATCCACTACTCCGTGAAACCCAACAAGAGCACAAAGCAACAGGTAAGGGTTCCTTGTCGTCCTCAGGACCTAAGGCCATGGAAGTACCTGATGCGCCTGCCTCCCTGTCTCTGGTGCTGGGGTCAGAAGCACACACTTCCAGACTGCCTTGCTGTTTGTGTTTATTAACATATTTCCTACAGCTCAGCCCTGTCAGGCCAGCCATCTGCTGGCCTGGATTCCATGAGAGACTGACACCCTGGCCCAGAAAATAAAAGTCACTGGTTTTTGGGGGTTTGGGTTTGGGTTTTTTAGATTATTCAGCTCTGTAGTACTTTCACAGAGTTTACAACTTTTTCAAGTTAGAAATACTGGTACCTTCATCTTGAGGGATGTGGAGGCAAAACGGCATCCTTCACCACATAACAAATTTGAGGCAAACTTGAACTGCGCTGCATGACAAATTCTGTAAAATAAAGGCCTGGGAAGAAGGCTCAGGACAGGAGAGCACTTGCTACACAGGAACGCAGACCTAAATTTGGATATCCAGGACCTGGCTATGAATCCAAATTGGGTCCCTTGCTTCTGCACCTGTAACCCCATTGTTGTGGGGGCAGAGGCAGGAGGCTTTCTGGGAACTGCTGTTTACAGAGCAGCTCCAAATTCAGAGAGAGACCCTGTCTTGAGAAAGTACGGAAGAGGGTAATAGAAGAAGACATGGGCATATGGGTCATGTACAGACATACATGCATGCACACTCTTGCAGTTTCATATAACATGCATACTCAAAAGAAATAACAAGCCCGGCATGGTGGCGAACGCCTTTAATCCCAGCACGGCGGAGGCAGAGGCAGTTGGATTTCTGAGATCGAGGCCAGCCTGGTCTACAAAGTGAGTTCCGGGACAGCCCCCGAAGTATAGTATGGCCCATATAACTTAACAGCCTGAGCTCAGGCAGTGTCCTGACTTAGACCTGATCATGTACGTCCAGAAAAGGCCTGGCGGAAAACTGGAAGGCGTCAGAGAAGAACCTCCATACACAGAACTCTGGGCAACATCAGAACTACTCAGGTCCATTCCACAACCCAACCAGGGGCTTCTCTGTACAGGGAACAAGCACAGGAGAGTCATCAAGGGACTAATGACCTCACATCAACCACCTGTGCACTGTTCCCCTCTCCATAAACCTCAGATTCCACAAGCTCAGCCCCGCGTCTCCACCACATCCAGTGCCAGTGACGCTCCCTGCGGGTCAGTGGCAGAGGTGCCAAGGCAAAGGCCTGTGAGGACCTCAGTGTGTATCACTAGGCGTCCCTGCACTCCGAATAACTAGTTATTGGACTTTCAGGGAAGCCACTGAGTCTTTTCTACCCAATGACAGCTTCTCGGGCAGGGGTGTCCGCAGAGTGGGATGGGCCTTGCTGGACGGCTGGTGGGATGCACTGGGCCATTTTCCCAAGGGACATGTCTCTGGTCTCACCACTGTTCTAGAATTACTGTGAACTCAGCTATGGGCTCAGGTCCTCAAGGTTCATGGCGTAAAACATGGTGGGCTTAGAAGTCTTTGAGGCCAACAAAAAAACATTTTGTCTGTTCTAGAGAAGTTCACGTTTGCAAATGTACAAAATTTCCACCGCACACATTTTCTTTTAGAGAGCTGAGGACAGCCCAGATCCTAGTGCATGCTTGGTAGGTGTTTCACCACTGAACTGAGTCCCAGCCTTTAATGGTGCTTTCTGCCGAAGCAAAGAATTATTTTTTTTTCCATTTCACAAAATGAGACACTAGCTCATTTTTTAGGTATTTCTAGGATTGCTGGTACCTTGGCCGTGAAGCCGCTGCCATAAGGCAGCTATGTGGCAACTGCTTTGTTCATGTCTAACATATTAGTGCAGCACAAAAACTAAGTAACGAGCGCCCCTTGTTCTGTCTTAAAGGCTTTGGAAGTGATAAAGCAGCTGAAAGAGAAGATGAAGATAGAGCGGGCCCACATGCGATTGCGCTTTATCCTGCCTGTGAATGAAGGGAAGAAGCTGAAGGAGAAGCTGAAGCCTCTGATGAAGGTGGTGGAGAGTGAAGACTACAGCCAGCAGCTGGAGATCGTAAGCTGATGGTGGCGGGGAGCAGGTGGCACAGCCAAGAGCCCGTGATTATGACCTTAACACATTATTCTTGGCTTCCTTCTACCCAAATAGCCTCATTCCTGATCATAAGTGCTGTGTTCATTACTTTTGCGTGGCTGTGACCCAAACACTTGAGAGAGCAGATGAAAGGAAGTAATGGGGTTGGTTTTGGTTTTTTTGGTTTTTTTTTTTTTTTTGGCTCAGTCTGAGAGGGTTCAGCCCGTGACTGCCTCATGTCCTTGGACAGGACAGGAAGGAGAGCAGATAGGGAAACTGGAGAGCAGGCGTAGCTTACAGACAGGTCCCTGAGAATCCTCTCCCTCCATGGAGACCTCGGCCACTCAAGTTCCCAGGTGTGACAGGATAGCACCGCCAGCCAGGGATAAGACTTGGAACATGTGAGCCTGTTGAGGACAGTTCCTGTTTCAACCATGGAACAGTATTTAGAGGGTGTGGGCTAGGCTAACGTATCCATGTGTAAAGAGGATGGGGCAGTTAAGCATTCACAAGGTTTTCTTATTTGCCTCTTTGTCGAAGCATTCATAGCAGAATTGTGTTGGCCATATCCATTTTCTTTGAAATAATAAGATATATTTTACACTGAATCTTCTCTTATGGGCTAATAATAAAAGTGGAGCCAGATATGCACCCCTGTCATCTCAGTATTCCGGAGGCAGAGGCAGGTGAATCATGAGTTCAGCTCCATAGTAAATTTGAGACTAGCAGTTACCAGCTCTTTTTACCAGAACATGGTTTAAGCATTAGAGTGAACAGATTTGATGCTGAGCTGACTACTCTAGACAGAATCAGCTTGACCACACTGGAAACACCTGAACTTTTCAAAACCTACCATGGCTTCTCAGTATGCCTCTGGGCTGTTTCACAACTGGAGGTGACCTGTAAAAGTCTAATGCTACATTTCATCCTGGAGAGGACCATAGTTTGCTACACACACACACACACACACAACGGGGGAGGGAGAATATGGATGTCTTAGAAAGGAGTGAAGTGCTAGGGATTGAACCCAGGGTCTTTTTTCTTTTCTTTTATTAACATACATGAGTACACTGTGGCTGTCTTCAGACACACCAGAAGAGGGCATCGGATCCCATTACAGATGGTTGTGAGCCACTTGTAGTTGCTGGGAATTGAGCTCAGAACCTCTGGAAGAGCATCCAGTGCTGAGCATCTCTTCAGCCTCTGAACCCAAGGTCTTTATGCTAAGCAGTGCTCACTCTCAGTATGAGCTGCAGCACTGGCCAGGTGAGTCTTCAAGGGTGTCTTAGTCAGGGTTTTACTGCTGTGAACAGACACCATGACCAATGCAAGTCTTATAAAGAACAACATTTAGTTGAGTCTGGCTTACAGGTTCAGAGGTTCAGTCCATTATCATCAAGGTGGGAGCATGGCAGCATCCAGGCAGGCATGGTGCAGGAGGAGCAGAGAGTTCTACATCTTCATCTGAAGTCTGCTAGCAGAATACTGACTTCCGGGGGCTGGTGACATGGTTCAGTGGGTAAGAGCACCGACTGCTCTTCCAAAGGTACTGAGTTCAAATCCCAGCAACCACATGGTGGCTCACAACCACCCATAATGAGATCTGTTACCCTCTTCTGGTACATTTGAAGACAGCTACAGTGAACTTATACTAATAAATAAATCTTTGGCCGGAGCAAGTGGGGTTGGCCAGAGCAAGCAGAGGTCCTAAGTTCAATTCCCAACAATCACATGAAGGCTCACAACCATCTGTACATCTAAAGTGTGTACTCATATACATAAAATAAATAAATCTTTAAAAAAAAAAAAAAAAGAATACTGACTTCCAGGCAGCTAGGATGAGGGTCTTAAAGCCCATGCCCACAGGGACACCTTCTAATAGTGTCACTCCCCAGACTGAGCATATACAAACCGTAACACGGGATAAGTGCCTTTCCCAAAGTCCCAACAGTAGGTGCTTAGCATCGAGACAGAACCCCAGCCCCAGCCTGCTGCCCTGGCCTCCACCATGTGAGCAGCACCTAGAACACAGCCATAGATCTGCCCTGAGCATTCAAACTGGGCTTATTCTGTGCCGATGCCCATCTTCCCTTGGAAACCAGCTGTGTTACTCATTGCAGGTGTGCCTCATCGACCCAGGCTGCTTCAGAGAAATTGATGAGCTAATAAAAAAGGAAACGAAAGGCAAGGGTTCTCTGGAAGTGCTCAGTCTGAAGGACGTGGAGGAAGGAGATGAGAAGTTTGAATGACACCGCCCGGCTCCTCAGCTGGAGCACGACCGAGGACGCTTGTTCCTCACAGCAGCAGCAGCAGCTCGTTCTGTGACCTGCCAAATGCCCTGCTCACACGACGTGCCACTTTCCATCTTGTGTTAAACATTTACCCAGGTATCTGGGTATTTTTGTTGTCAATTAGGGTTTCCAGCAAAAATGAAAAATAACCCAAAATACAGAGTCCAGAACAGTTGTTCACTGCTGCGTCTGCCTTTCTAGTTCCAATGGGGACCAGAGACGGCATTGGTGGATAAGAAGGTAGAGTTAGTCCATGACAGATCATTGGAGAGGGGTCTGAATAACAAAGGGGGTACGCCTGCTGGAAAAGAAGATGGGGTGTTTGTGAATAATGAAGTGCAGGTCTGGGGTGTGAGCGTGGAGAGAACGTCCTGGTTCCCTCCCAATAGATGTATAATGACTAGGGAGAATTTGACTTTCTAATTTTCAACAAACATGGTACCAGACTGACTTCGATTATTCTTGGGAAAATATATACAGTCATTTAATACTAATTCTTAAAGGTTTATAATATATGTTAGTATAGTTAAAATTCTATGTAATCAATAAAACTTATTTTTACTAAGCTCTGGCTTGCATTTCTAGTCAGCTTCCCCTTTGCTCCGGTTTTGTATTCAGTACTTTACTCACTGCTCTGATGAAATGCCTGGAAAACCATCTCAAGGAAGGTGAGGCTTTACCACACGCAGCTCAGCATGTGAGGGGTCACAGGCCTTCAAAGCAAAGGAGGTGTGGTGGCAGAATGACAAGGCAGTTGGTCAACGTCTGCAGACCCTCAGTTTTCCTCTATTCAGTCGGGACTCCAGCCCACAGAGGCCTGTTCCCATGGTGATTAGATGGTGTTACTAACCATCACAAATAGAGGTGGGCGCAGGGAGTTACAGGTTTGGTTTGGTTTCTTTGTGGTTTGAGGGTCTTAGTCAAAGGCCTTTAATCCCAGCACTTGAGGTAGAGTCAGGTAGATTCTGAGTTAAGGCCAGCCTAGTTCCCAGCATGCTCCAGGATAAGCAGGACTACAGAGAAACCCTGTCTCAAAATTCAAACAGAAAAACATCCAAGAGTATAATGTACCTTGACAGGTTTTTGGTTTTGCTTTTAATTTATTTTCTTCCCATTAGGAGTCAATACTCCCGCCTCAGCATTCTGAATACTGGGACTATAGGCCTGTGACCAACCTGTTTTTAGAGTTTGTTCATCTACAACCAACCAACACAGCACAAGAAATTTGGTTTTCAGAGGCAAAAAGTCCAGCTTTCACAAATGAAGTGTTTCTTTTTGGGATTTGTTGTGTTGTTTTTAATAGGTTCTCAGGCTCGCAACATGACCAACAAAGGCCCAGACCCCCAGTCTAATGACCTGAGTCCTACCCCAGGGCCCACATTAGGTAGAGGGGAGCCGCTGATTTCTGCAAGTTGTCCTTCCTTCCATTTATTGCAGTAGTACCCAGGAACCCATACACCCATGGGAGGCATGTTAGCACATAGCTTTAATCTCAGCACTCAGGGGACAAGGAGAGACCCAATCTTCATTTTGGCTGCCAGCCTGATCTACTTAGAAAGCTCCAGCCAGCTGGGGCTTTATAGTGAGATGTCTCCAAAATAAATAATAAAGAAGAAAAAAAAAAAAAGATTTGCCGGGCGTGGTGGTGTACGCCTTTAATCCCAGCACTCAGGAGGCAGAGGCAGGCGGATTTCTGAGTTCAAGGCCAGCCTGGTCTACAAAGTGAGTGCCAGGACAGCCAGGGCTACACAGAGAAACCCTGTCTTGAAAAAACCAAAAAAGAAAAAAAAGAATTGGGTAGCCCAGCCTGGCCCTTCCTGCCTCACTGTCCCTCAGTACTAACACCACAAGGTAAGCACCACCACACCTGTCCTGTGCCCACAGTGAGCTGGACCACTGCAAATGTGACGGTTTACATCTCTGATGAGTCTTGCTTTTCTGAATGTGAGGGAACTCAAAGCACAATATCCCACAAGTCAGTTCTAAAGCAAGATCTCATAAAATGATGTGTTGATTCACCAAGGCGTATTCTCTTGAGGTGGGCGTGAACAAAGAAGATGGTGCCGAGCACAGAGAGAGCACTCAAGTGCAGGGTTCCAACAGAAAGTAGGTTTTACACTCTGTACAAAGACCCTGTGTTTGTTGAGGTCACCTCAGTAGGAAACACTGGCCACCCTTCATCCTCATGGCAGGGGATACTTAAAAAAAAAAAAAAAAAAACAGTCTGCAAAGCCCTGGAAGTGCTTCCTGCCTACTTTTTGTTTAAATAACACCAATCCGGCTGGAATTAAAACGACAACCAAGTAAATCCAGATGTTTTATTCTGTAAAGCACATATGCACATACTTCAAACACAGAAAATCAATGGGGGAAGGGACGCCATCACAGATCAGCTAGTGACCATCATGCAGCAAGGGACGGGAGATGGATCTGCTGCCCTTGAGTCCCACAGTGCCTGCAGGAGGGTCAAAACACAGGAGGCTGGGTTCCTATGCACTGCCAAGAACACAACAGAAATACCAGGTTCCAAACGATGAGAACTTACACATAGAATCAAAACTGATTCAAGTCATACCATACGGTGAGAGACAAAAGGAAAGAGATCAATATGATCTGAAACAAGCATTTCCCAGGAAGTCACTGCCTTGTGACTACACCCCACATCTGAGGGCAAGCCAGTGCTGCTGGGGTCAGAGGTCTCTAGTAACCCACTCTGACATTCCACTTCTGAGGTATACCAGCAAGGAACAGCTGAGGACCAGGCCCAGATGTGTCTGCAGTCCCCTAAACTTCAGCCATCCTTCCCCAGCCATCCTCCATCTGTCTACCTGATATGGTGAATATTTGAGTTTTAAAGTATGTATCTGGCCTCAGGATGGGTCACGTCCCAAGCATTTTGGGGACTTCCTCTCCCTAGATCTTGTGGTGTTCCTCCTTCCCACCCTCTACAGATCCCAGCCACTGCCTGTTAATAACACAAGGATGACTACGAGGAACACAGCGGCCGACAGACCAGTGAACACGATTCTTCTCGTGTCTCACTCTACTGGGTCTTATTACTCAGTAACAGCTTAATCTGAAGCTTGGTGCTCCGGATGACACACGTATACCAGCCAAGCCAAGGGTCTCAAAGTCTCAGAGAAGACTAGATTAAATTCACATATTACCCACCTTATAAGCAACTCACCTCTGCTTTAAGAAATACTAGTGTACCACATAACTACAGTGATTATTTTAACAAGCTTCAATTTAGAAGAAAAAACAAAAGTATTGTTTTCCATCTAAGAATGCCTGGGATAAAATTCTCTAGGCCAGTAAGTTTCAGAATATAGTGAGTTAACTTCAATTGAGACAGATCTACAGTTACAGGACAAAAGTGCTGACATACCTAAGTAATTTTTCTCCCTTTGAGAGACAGGGTATCAGTATGTGGCCCAGGCTGGCCTTGAACTTGAGATTCTCCTGCCTCAGCCTCCAAAGGGCTGCTCTTACATGCATTCATCCTCACACCCAACAAGTCTGGAACACTGCTTGAGAGAACACTGTATGGGGATTGTTAAGGCAAGGCGCTGATAGAAAAACACTGAAAATACAAATAGCGGGTGGAAGGGATCATGAATGACTTTTCTAAATGGAATACGGAGAGGGCAATGGGACAGAGGAACCAGAAGGTCACACCTGTCCTAAGGAAAATGCTTCCAGTTTTGACTAGCAAGCATCAGAGAGTGCCTCATGCCTTCTTCCTTCAGATCTCCCCAGCGTCAGTTGCACATTACATACCTATAATGGGCAGTCTCCTGGAGATGTGTGATATATAAAAATAAATGCAAAAAAAAAAAAAAAAATTTTAAAAGAAAATGTATCTCCTCTCTAAAAAAAAAAAAAAAAGAGCAAGCCGTGTTTCTGAGCATTAGAGCAACATCTCTTCTGCCGCGTGAAGTCAGTCACACACACAACCCTGTGCCTTCACTACACAGCTACTTCTCAAGCCAGGAGAGCGCCCCTCCCAGGAGCTAACGGGAGCAGAGCACCCCAGTGCCTAGCTGCCAGTGTAGACACGGAAGGAACTCTGCTCTTCACTACAGAAATGACTTGGGGGCCTGACCTTTTACCTAAGAGAGACAAGCATGTCTGTCCTAACTAGGGCAGTAGTAAATTGTCACTTTTTCCTCTTTAAAGGAAAGTTTCCTTGCAAGCATACTGAGACAGAATCACTGCTGTTACTATATGGTACGCCAGCCACCGACATGTAGAAGCCACCGGAGGGAAGAGTGGCTTCTGAAACGCAGTGTCCTGACAAAGGTGCAAACAGCTTCCAACACTCACCACGCCAGTCTGCAACAAGAACCACAGCAAACCTCGGCCCCACGGGCGCTGGAACACGACCTGCTCAGCTCAGCTCTGGCAAGGTCCCCACAGCCCCCGGCTCTCCGTGGAAGAACCCCATGTCCATGCCCTCCTGCCCCTCAATGAGGGGGACGAGTTCAGGTGCATCCAGGGCAAAGCACGTGCATCACAGGACCAATTTCCAGATCAATGTTTATAAATATGTACAAATCAGTTACAGGCACTTGAAATGTCTTTGGCTGGAATAACCCAACATTGCAAGATCGTGTATTCACAGAGTGGCCAGGCCCTGGGCGATTCAGCAGGCAATGATCATGGTTCTTGGTCTCTCAGAAAATGGGGAGCTGTGGGATTAGGCATCAGCCAGAGCCACCTAGAAGAGAGCAAGCAGACAACTGAGTCAACTAGGGAGCCACTGGGACCGAGAACAATACTGCGAGGTCATGCTATCAGCATCTAGTACCTTTGGGGATTGAGGGAATTAATAAGACTTTAAGGAAACTACCTCACCTCGGAGAAGAATGAACAAAACCCTAAGTCTATAGCAGTTGCCAACCTGCAAAACCACTTACACTATGCTTTGGAAAGCAAACCTTTTATTCATTCACTCATTCATTCATTCATTTTAGAGACAGGGTCTCACTATATAGCTCTTGCTGGCTTTGAACTAATTGATTCCTTTGCCTCTGCCTCCTGAGAACTAGAATTAAAGGTGTGTGCCACCATCCCTGACCTTGAATTTGGTTTTTTGAGGCAAGAATTGAGGTAGCCTAGGCTGACAAACTCACTATGAAGCGGAGGATGACTTTAAACTCCTGATCCTCCTGCCTTGACCTCCCTGGGAGGTCAAGTGCTGGGATTCCAGGCACGTACCATGTGTGGTTTACCAAGTGCTGCAGACTGATCCCACGGCCTCATGCTTACAAGACAAGCACTGTTAACCAAGCCACATCCCTAGCCACTAGTTAGTTGGCCCTGATAGGTCCTCTGCTGCATGACTCGTTTGTTGAAGGAAGGACTGGGGGTAAAGAGGCACGAGGGACATGAACTCCATCAGATATTATTCACAACAGCTATCATGAAGTTGAGACTTTTTTTTTGAGAAAGGCCTGGTGGCAGAGCCAGCCACACCCACCCACTACTCACCTTCTCAGGGCAAAATTCAGGATTGCTCTGCCGCAGTTTGCTGGGTCTGCCTTTGATGACTGCATAGCAGAACATCGTTATCACCATCACGAAAAGGAAGTAACTGGTGTGCATGAGATGCAGGTTTATTAATGAGCGGTCGTCCTGAAGAACAAAGGAAGCCAGACATGCACTCCATCACCGATGTTCCAACAGCAGCTCCATGCCTGCAGCAAGCTCATGCCTTTGTGGTGCTCAGAACTGCACCCACGGCCTCACACCCACTAGACAATCACTGAGCTCCATCTCCAGCACCCCAATAGTAACTCTTAAGTTTGAACAGGCAGTCTCTCTGTGTATCTCCAAAACTACCAAACTAGTTGTCATTATGTGAAGACATGGAACTTGCATGCAAGGGGAGCTGCACGCCACCTGCCCAAGTCCTGCTCTGCTTTGACATGTCCTCTTGATCCCACAAAGCAACTGGTCTGCTGCCCACCTCTGAGACACTCCTCCACTGGACAGCTGGCACATCCCACCAGAGACAGCATCCCTTTCCCTTCTGTTTTTCACTATGTCCCTGGCAGGAAGGGGCACAGGCTAGCCTCATTCCTGAGATCTCATATGTAACCACAGTCAAGGGGGCTTGGAAGAGACCTTGTCTACCTCCCATTACGTTTCTCCACCCAGTGCTCAGGGCCCATTTTAGAGTCTCATTCTTGAATACAGCTTGACCTAGAACTCACTAGGTAGCACAGACTGGCCTGGAACTCATCTTGCTTTAGCTCCCAAGTGCCAGGATCTGAGGAATATATATATACCAGGCCAGACCAGTCTCCTTTTAAGATTTTTACTTTTACGTATATGTGTGTGCTATGTGTGTGCAGGTGCCTGTGGAAGCCACAAAGGTGCATCAGGTCCTCTAGAGCTGGAGTTACAGGTGCTGGCAACTGCCTGATGTAGGTGAACTCTGGTCTCCTGCAGAGCAAGTGCTCCCAACTGCTGAGCCATCTCTCTAGCACCAAACCAGTGAGTGCATGAATGCTTTCCAACCGCCTGACAAGGCAGTCAGGCCCTGCTGGAGGAGGCAGGTGAACCCTGGCTGGGCAGAGAAAGCTCTGGAATCTGACCTCTGTCCATGCAGCCTCCCCTTCTGCCCTACACTGGCAGCTCCCTGACTGATAACATCCATAACTGAACAGAAACTGAAAAAGGGATAGTCCAGGGAAAAATAAAAAGAAACCCATGCAATACACTTAGGAAGGAAGCAAGGACAAAAGTCATCAGTGTGGCAGACTATCCACTGACTGCTGCACTGACAGCTGCCTCTTTCCTCTGTAGGCCCTAGTATCAAGACAAAAACTCATTCTAGACCAGGCATGGTGGCACAAGCCTATAATCACAGCACTCAAGAGGCTGAAGCAAGAGGATCCCAATTCCTAGGCCTGCCTGAGCTACACAGTGAGATACTGTTTAAGAAGAAGAGAAACAAAGATTTGCCTCTTATGAACTACTCACCCTTTTTGTACCCTAAAGAGAACTAGCTATTGCTAACACTGACATTAAGCAGATACTCTGCATATAAGGCCTCAAGTGACCCTTATGGGTTACAAACATAAAAACAATTTTTTGTTTTGTTCTGAAAAACAAAAAATTAAGGAACAGGCTTTTCTAAACCACAAAGGTACCAAGATATCCACAGCTCTGCCATCTAGTCTTCCAAACCAAGTAGAAACCTAGAATAGCCAAGGCTTAGCTAACCCAAGATGTAACATTCATACACCCACAGCTCCAGGATGTATGTACACACACACAGTCACAGACAAAAAAAGGGACTTATTTCACTTACATCTGGAACAATAACGGTGAGTTTGGGATTTAAAGCATGGTAGACTTTCCCAATGGCACCCTTATAACACCAGAAAGGATTGTAGTCTTGAGCATATTTCGTGTTGGCATCTCTGGCAGTTGTGAAGATCTTGTACCAGAGCGTGGCGTTGCTGTATGTGTCGGGGATACAGTGAGGTGGTTGACTGCAGGGGAGAGGAAGAGACCAGCTCGGTGACCTGAAACATTTATTTGGGGTCCCTCCACACAGACCCCAGCAACACTGAGCAGAGCCACATGAGGAGAAGAAGAGGGAAGAGGAGCCTTCTAGAGCAATCACCACCCCTCTGGGACAGACAGACAGCGCTGCTTGGAGAGTCGCTTGCTACTGCCTGTGCTTTGAGACAGGATCTCAGTACATAACAGAGGCTGGCCGACGAGTGCCTACAACTGCAGGTATGAGCCAGCACGTCAAACTTCTATAGTGTTCTTGGTTTGTTTAAATGCACACATAAGGAGCCAGGCATGGGACTGGACACCTATAATCTCAGAACTCCGGAGAATGAGGCAGGATGAGCAGCAATTCTAAGCCAACCTCTGTTGTGTAGTGTTTGAGACCAACTTAGGCTACATGAGACTATCTTAAAACAAATCCCCCCAAAACTAAAATAACCATACTCACATATCCATCCCCTACAAATATATACAATTTAAAGTAATAAAAATGAGTATTTAAAATAATATAAAATAAAATATAATTTCTGGGTCACAGAGATGAAGAGAAGAACCTTTAGGCACCTTTAATTACAGGTCACTCTGGCAGGGGACCTGGCTCTTTCTTTCCCAATACATGATCCCTTTAGTAGGAATGGTTGCTGGAGAGTGGCCACAGCACCACTGGCCTCCTGAAACACTGGCTTGGGGGTGGGGCTTCTTTCTTTTTTTGGGGGGGGTTGGGTTTTTTATTTTGGTTTTTTGTTTTGTTTTGTTTTGTTTTTCGAGACAGGGTTTCTCTGTATAGCCCTGGCTGTCCTGGAACTCACTCTGTAGACCAGGCTGGCCTCGAACTCAGAAATCCACCTGCCTCTGCCTCTGCCTCCCAAGTGCTGGGATTAAAGGCGTGCGCCACCACCACCTGGCCTGGTTTTGTTTTGTTGAGATAGGGTCTCCTATGTACCCTTGACCTCATGATCCTCCCACCTCCACCCCTCCAGTACTGAGACTACAGGTGTACTTCTCATGTCCAGTTTATTCTGTGTTGAAACGGGACCCAGGACCTCATGAACGCTCAGCAAACACTCTACTGACTGAGCTACAACCCCAAACAGGCACATCTGTTTATGGAAGAGAAGTTAGAACTTCAAATTAAATTAAATAATCCCTGAAACCAGCTCAGATGGCTCAGAAGGTAAAGTCGCTTGCCACCAAGCCCAAAAACCTGAGCTCAGTCCCTGGAAACCAGAGAGAGAAATGACTCCTGCCAGGAATCGTCTTGGGCTCCAAATGTGTAGGACACTTACACGGTGACAGGGAAGACTCCAGGGGCAGCTGTGAGGGTCATGCATGCTGTGAACACCACCTGCTCACAGTGGCCATGGAGGGCACAGTCATCGGCGTTCCAGGCAGCAGGCAGGGTGAAGGTGATGTTGATCTCCTCGTGGGCTTCCCTGCCTGCGGAAGAATTGGCAGTTTATTGGTGGACACAGGCAGAAATGTATAGACTGTTTGCTGACACTCAAATAAGTCTGAAGCCAAACTCAACAGGCACCAACTGGCCTGCACACCTACCTGCTCTATGGGATTTCTGATCTGTCCTGATCTGTGAGGCCCACCAGACTAGCACAGCCACCAAGTGTCCACAGAAGGCTCCTACTTTTCAGCTGGGGCTAGGAAGCCCTGCCAGAGCCAGAAAGGAACAGAGTTGGGCAACCTGAGTGGAGTCATTTTCTGTACCAGTGATACTTCACTCAGAATCAACCGTTAGCCCACGGATGTGTCTCAAGTACCTCTCTGCACACACACAGGGAGATGCAGTCCACCAGACTCAGGGCAGGTCTTGGGACAATAGAGTGCATCTTGCACTAAATCAAGATGTTCTAAGGTCATAAGGAGTGAAGGGTGTTTGCTTCTTGAAATGCACAGGAATGATTTGCACCGAATGTCCACTCTTAACAGTCAGAGGCAACAAGCAGGACCCCACCAGCATCTCCAAGACGTGACTACCCAAAGGCTTTTGGGAGCCAAAGGTTATCGATCCAAGGTCCAGCCAGCCCTTCGAATGAACGAAGGTTTTGCGGCTTTTCCCAGCTTCCTTTCATGTCCTCCTATACCACTGAACTACTGTGCCCAGGCTTAGCATATACAAGCAGGCATAGCCATAATCCATGCTTTTTACCTTTTGTATTATTTAGTATAGTAGTTTGGGTGAGAATGGTCCCCACAGGATCAAATGTTTGATTACTAGTCCCAAGTTAGTGCAAGGGTTTGATGCATTTGGGAAGGATTATGATGTGTGGCCTTGTTGGAGGAGGTGCGCCCTGGAGGTGGGCATGCACACCTTTAATCTCAGCCCTTAGGAAGCAGAGGCAGATGGATCTTGAGAGTTCTGAACTTGAGGCCAGCCTGGTCTACAGAACAAGATCCAGGACAGCAAAGGCTAACAGAGAAGCACTGGGGGAAGGGGAGCAGCCTCTGCCATTCCCAGTGAGCTCAACTCTCCTGTTGTGGGTTAAGATGTGAGCTCTCAGCTGCTGCTCCAGCCACCTGCAGCCATGCCTTTGCCCAACCATCAGCTTTCATAAACTCAAGCCTCTAGGACCATTAGCCCCATTAAACTTTGAGTTGCTTTGCACAGGAATATAAATGTAACAGATACATTTAACAAGCCCCTAATTAGCATTTTAAGTACCTGATAGTGTTAATTCATGATGAACTTTCTTTCAGGGTAACCCACCCCCACACATACTGTATGGACTGGCGATGATGGTATATCCCTGTATTAATTGTTAGTTGCTGTGCCAGCACCAGGCTGGCAGATGTAAATGTTTGTCATTTCCTCACCTGCCCCCAAAGGCAGGCAAGCTGCTGTGGGGAGAAAAAAAATCTCCCACTTATGTTAACAGCTCCTTTATATCAGAAAGAAGTGTGGCATCTGAGAAATAAAGTACTGGCAGCTGAAGCTGGGGCAGAAGAAAAGAAGACAGGAGAGAGGCAGAGAGGGATGGAGGCAGAACAGGCTCAGGGCAGAGAGCAGAGAGAAAGCCACAGGGAAAGACATAGTGGCAAAGAAGTTGGGTTGAGTTAGAGGGACTGCCCCAGCAAACAGGCCAGCAGCCTTAAACTATACAGATGTCTCCCTGTGTTTACTATTAAATCATAAGCAGGGACCCCTGAAAGTCCTGCAATAATGAGCTGTCTTATTCTGACCAAAAGCAACCTGGGGAGGAAAGGCTTGGTTTGTTTATATCTCTCAGGTCATATACATTGCTTAGGGAAGTCAGGGCAAGACCTCAGCCAGGGCAGGAACCTGGAGACAGGAGCTGACGCAGAAGTCATGGAGGGGCACTGCTTACTTGCTTGCTCTCCATGCATGGCTCATTTATAATACCCAGGCTCACCAGTCCAGGCGTAACACCACCCACAATAAGCTGGTATCCTCCCACATCAATCATCAAATACACACATACACACACACACACACACACTTTACCCACAGGCCAATCTATATTGGGAGTATATTCTCAACTCTTGCCAGATGACTCCAGTTTGTATAAAGCTGACATAAAACTAGGCAGTATATGGACTTTGGTTGGTGTTTGGCTTATCCTTTTTTAGTACTGGGCCCTAAACCCAGGGCATTACACACGCTCGGCAAGCCCTTGCCCAATGAGTTACCCCCAGCCTGATTCCTGTTATTTTCACCTCTTCTGTAATCCCCAAATTTCAAGGTTGAAGGCCTTAGGTCTGAGGCTTTTTCTAGTTCTTCCTAGAAGCTAGCACACCACTAAACAAACTGTGGACATTTAAAACTGTACAGACCTGGGACTGGAGAGATGGCTCAGTGGTTAAGAGGACCCTAGAATCAATTTAAAGCGCCACACAGCAGCTCGCAGCTGTAACTCCAGTCCCAAGGAGATTCTGTGCTCCCTGGCCTCCATGGCACCAGGAATATACATGGTACATTAGCCATACATACAAGCAGGCAATACACAATACATAGAACATAATTAATTAATTTTAAATTAAAAAAGTTCAGGCCTGAGAGAGCACTTTTTCACAGGTATGAGGCCTGGTTCATAGTCCAGCATCACAAACAACAGTAAATAACAGCCAGCACGGCAGCTAACAGGGCAGGGGAAATGAGCCTGATGATGAAGTTTGGCACAAGGGACTGAGGTTCATATTTTACCTGGCCTTCAGGTCCTCCCAGCATCCCTCAATCCCTACCTGTCACTCCCTACCTTCCCTATATAATCTATCCTGGTCTCTCTCCTCTTCTCTCTCTTGCAGTGTATATAAGCTTTCTCTCCCTTTTTCTTCTTCCCCTCACCTCCCATGGTGACTCCTCAGGCCTCAGTCCTTGTGGCCATTGAACTCACCCCGAGAGCAGTTTCCCAATAAACCTGCCTTTAATATGATCTAATCCAGCTTGAATTGGCTCAGTTCACCGGTGGAGAAATAACCTATCAGGTGACCTAAGATTAATCCTAGGATCCTACCTACATTTACAAACATACAGGTATGCCGCTTGTGCAGCCACACACAAACCCCAGCACAGTACACCCATTCATAGACACGTTTGTAAATACACTGTCTTGAACATGATGGACTGCTGACTCCCACACAGTCAAAAAACTCAGTATAAGTCTTAACTCCCCAGACTTAAAATTAACAACCAATTTAGCTTGATGTTGATTGGAAGCCTTACTAACAACTTCAACAGTCAATTAACACACATATCTATCCCTGTATCATAAACAGGAAAAAAGACACAGCAGCAAAATCACTCCTTCCTGCTGTGTGCCACCGACATTAGACAGGTGAACTGCTCACATGGTGACTCAGCGTGTTTTCAGTGGACACTCGCTATGTGACCCCATTACAACCAAAAAGAGACTACAAGACTATCACAGTAAGACAGTGTGGGATGTTAGGCTTCTAAGATGTCTTCATTATTTCTATTTGTAGCGTGTGCTGGCCTCAAACTCAATACTGATAACCCTGAACTTATGACCCTCCTGCTTCTACCTCATGACCACCATCAATTCTTCTTTTTGAAATCTCTGGGTTTTGTTTTGTTTTTTGTTTGAGACAAGGTCTTAATATGTAGCCCTAGCTGTCCTAGAACTTGCTATGTAGACTACCAGATGGCCTCAAACTTGCACAGATCCCCCTGCCCCTGTCTCTGGAGTGCTGGGATTAAAGGCATGTGCCACCAGCCTTTTTTGTTTTTGTTTTTGAGGCAGGGCCTGAAACTCACAATCCTACAGTTTTACTCTCCCACATGCTGGGATTATCACTGTGTCCCACTGCCAAGCTGGCCTCAGTGCCTCTATGACCTAATGCAGCATTTTTACACTTTTTATGTTAACTTCTCTCGGGTTCAAATAGAGAGCTGGAGAGATGGCTCAGCAGGTAAGAGCAGAGGTTCTCTCGCAGAGGACCAGGGTTCAGTTCTTAGCACTCACATGGCAGGCAGCTCACAGTCATCTGTAACTACAGATCCAGAGGCTCTAACTCCCTCTTCTGATGTTGGAACACACAGTGCACATACACCCATGCAAAACATTCATATACAAGCAAAAAAAAGCTTTTAATAATGAAAAAAAGTTCAAGTATAAATGGACCTGAGCAAGTGAAACCTATGTTGGTCAAAGGTCAAATAAACTGAGGCCAGAAACAGACCCTGCACTAACAAGTTCTCTCTCCTCCCACTTGGCATCTCCCAGTGCTACAGAGGAAGCCAGGGCCTCACACACACAAGCCCAGTGCTCTAACAATGAGCTGTGTCTCTGACCCCATCAGTCCTGACTCTGAAAGCTTTTATGAAGAGACTGTGTATGATACCTGAAGACCGACTGAGTGAAGACGCACAGGAACCAGTCCTTCTTGGCTTCATGAAGTCCAAGTCTCAAGAGGAGACACAGCAGAAACACAGAACAGAACATGGAACCTATCTCAGCTGCTGCCTCAGAACTCTGAAAGGAAAGTAGCTGGCACACACCTGACAATCCAATCTGATGCCCGAGGATGGTGGAGTACAGGTGTGTAACATTTCGAGAGTACCCTCCAAAGGGCTTGAGAGGGTCCAAGGTCAAGGTAATGGCCACTGAAATATTGATGGGGCCTGACTCCTCCAGGGACTGGGGCGGCTGGGTAGACGATCTGGCCTGCCCGACGGTCATGGTGCTCTCTGGTGTCGTGGTATCGTTGGAGAGATGCTTCAGTGTCTCGTTTTCTGATACACACAAGTCCAAATCATTAAACCGGAGCAGGAAAGTATTCCAATCCTTCAGCAAAATAAAACAGAGAAGATATGAAGTCCCAGCATCTCCAAGGCAGAAAGAGCCCTGACCCTGGACTCTGCTACACAGCACAAGACAAAAAGAATGAGATGAGGTTGACGGTCTCAAGTCACAATACACTACCACTCAGCACCTGTAGCACCTGATCCAATGCTGCTCGCCCTGGAAATCTGCACCCTCTGAAGTGGCTGAGCATTCAGCATATTGTAATTAAGAGAAAACAAGATCAAACTCAAAAGGGATCTTGAGGGGCTGGAGAGAGAGCTTGGTAGAGAGAGTGCCACTCCAGAGATTGCCAGCACCCACATGGCAGTTAACACTAACTGTAACTCTAGTTCCAAGGGACCTGACACCCTCTGGCACTTCCCACACACAGTGCACAGACATAAATGGGAGCAAAACATCCATACACATAAAAGTAAATAAAAGCAAAACAAAAAGGCCGTGAGGGCTGTCCGATGACTCGGTGGTTAAGAACACTCGCTACTATTACAGGGAGAGCAAGGTTGATTCCCAGCACCCACGTGGTGGCTCACAAGCATCTGTAACTCCAGTGTCAGAGCATCCGAGATCCTTTTTGTGCTCCTTGGGCACATGGTGCACATACTTACATGCAGGCAAACACTCATACATAGACAGTAAAAATTAAAAAAAAAAGCCAGGCAGTGGTGGCGCACACCTTTAATCCCTGCACTTGGGAGGCAGAGGCAGGTGGATTTCAAGAGTTCCAGTACAGCCAGAGCTACACAGAGAAACCCTGCATTGAAGAAAAAAGGGGGGCAAAGGATCTTGAACAAAAGTGGTGACACATTAAAATCACTATTTTCATTTATTTTATAGCTTGTTTTAGCTTTGTTTTAAGATTTATATATTTATATTAATATATGGGTATATGTCTACATGTATGGCTGTGCGCCACATGCATGCCTGAAAGTTCACAACTGTCTGTAGCTCCAATTACAGGGAATCCAACACCTTCTTCTGGCCTCTGAGGACACTGCATGCATGAGTATACAGACACATATGCAGCAAAACATGCATATATATTTAAATACATACATACATACATACATACATACATAAAAATGGTGGTACAAACATTTAATTGCAGCACTTAGAAGCCAGAAGTCAGCCTGATCTGTTGAGTATCAGAACAATCAGGGATGCACAGGGAGACTATGTAAATAAGTAAGTAATAAACCACTTAGAAATGTAATAAAGAAAAAGAACTCCACTGGAAATAAAAATGTCCTTTCCTTCTCTCTAGGAGCTAAGACTCTTACTCAGTACTTTAGGTTAGCACATAAGGCCGTAGGTTCGTCACCGCATCACCACGACCCACTGCTCTCACTCACTGTTCCCCTTCTCCACGCCCACTGAACAAGCTCTCTTCAGACTCTTTTGGAACATGCTCTTACTCCATGGCCCAGGATAGCTTTGAACTCACACTCCTTCTGCCGCTGTCTCCCAGTTCTGGGATCACAGGAGTGCATCACCATACGCAGAGTTTGTTCAATTTATAAATACACTCTCCCAAATGCATGTTTCTCTACTGAAATAGTCTGCATAAAATTGATAGTATTGCTTAAAACAACTAGGCATTCCCTAGCCAATCACAGGAAAAAAGAGAAAACTACATAAATATGTACTTTTTCTGACATATCTACTATCTGTGTGCCCTTGAATAACAGAGCCAAGAGGATATGGAGTTCAAGGGCAGCTTGGGCTTCAGGAGACCTTGTCTCAGAAAGAACTGTCCAGATGTGGTGATACACAACACATAATCCAGCATTCAGGAGGCTGAGACAGGAAGATCACGTCAGGTTCCAGGTCAGCCAATAGCCTGCAGTACAGAGTGAGACCTCACATATAAAAAGAGCTGCTCCCCCCCACCACACACACACACACTCCTCTACAAGGTCCATCAGGCACAAGCAGACACCAGGAATATACTGACCTCAGCCATTTCTGGGGACTTAATCTCCTTGATCTTGAAAAAGTAGCCCAGGGTGAGGAAGGCGATGGCCATGGCGCTGACACTGATCATAAAAACCACCAAGGGTGGCCGGCTGCTGATGTACAGCTTCAGGTTCTCCAGGGGGTTGATACTGAACATGCTTCCCACCAGCGGCAACCTGCAACACATGCAGCGAGGGATTAGCTGGCAGCCTGGCTGCACTGAGCTGCAGCGCTCAGTCCAGTCTCATACAGGAGGACTATGCACCAAAGGCTGGATCTGAGAGAGAAAATGTCCACGCAGTGAGCTCATTTGGAAGACTAGAAAGAGCCAGGCATGGGGGTGCCCACCTGTGACTTCAGGAAGGAGAAGATCAGGAGTCAAAGGTCATCCTCAGCCACAGACAAAGCCAGCCTAAACTATGTAAGACAGTCTTTCTAAGAAAATACAAAAGTATTTTTAAAAAAGGAAAAGAAAGTGGAGGGAAGGGTTGGAGCTGTTAGCTCACTTGGTAAGTGCTTGCCCAGCACACACAAAGCCCTGGGTCCCATAACCAGCACTGTGTAAGACAGGCAGGGAGGCACACATCTATAAGGCCAGCACGTGAGAGACAGACAGACAGACAAAAAGATCATGCGTTCAAGTTTATCCTTGGCCACATATTGATCAGGCTGGGCTACAGGAGCCTGTCACACACAGTACATTATTATTATTATTAGTTCATGCCCACAGGAGACTTTTATCTACTGACCTGCCAATCAAGTGCTCTACCACTGCTGTTGATGCTAACCAAGCTGTCCGGCCTCTCTTGGATGTCGTCTATGCTGTTTGAGAACAAGTGCATTAGCAGTACTTCTTGGAATCCCTGTATCTTTTTCCTTTTTCCTACTTCAGTGAAACATCAATAGCAATAGCTGTAATAAAATTCTTGCCTCACAAAAATGCTTTGCAATGCTTCACCATTAAATCTGGGACTCAACACAGGCTTCTGGTGGGAAGCTGTGCTAGCTAATTTTATGTCAACTTGACACAAGCTACGTTCTTTTAGAAGAGGGAGACTCAAATGAAAAAAACTGTTCCCATTAAATTGGCCAGTGAGCAAACCCGTGGTGCATTTTCCTGATTAATGACTGATGTGGGAGGGCCCTGGGCAGTGCCACCCCTGGGTTGGTGGTCCTAGGTGCTGTAAGAAAGCAAACTAAGAGGAGCAAGCCAGTAAGCAGCCCCCTCCAGGGCCTCTACATTAGCTGCTGCCTCCAGTTTCCTGCCCTGTTTGAGCTCCTTCAATGATCTGGAAGTGGAAGCCAAATAAACCTTTCGACCCCAAGTTGCTTTTGTGAATAGTGTTTCATCACAGCATCGGAAACCCTGACTACCACAGAAGACTTCCCGAGAGGGAGGAAGTGCTTAACTCTTTCTTAGAAGCTTACAAAAGACTTTCACTATAATGTTATTTCTTTCTTTATGGGGGAAAGAAAGGGTTGGGACAGAGTCTCCTGTATTCCAAGCTGGCCTTGAACCCTGAGCTTCCCACCTCTGTCTCTGTATTGGGATTAGAGACGTATGCTACCACTCCTGGCTGTTTTTCTCTTGGTTCTTGGGTTCAAGGTCTCTCTTGTTTGCTATGTATCTATTGAATTCAGCCAAATACTACATTTCAATGAATACTTTATCTGCAATATCTAAACAATTTTTGTCTTTTACTCTGTTAACATAAATAATCTGATTAATCTTTTCCATACTGACTGCATGGTTTGGGTAACTTTGGTATGACTGAGAACTGAGGAGTTTGGTTTGGTGTATGGGGGCGAGAGCACATGCCGACTCACAGACTACCCCCCAGCTCCTGATCGAGACCTTCAAAGCTACTGTGATGATATACCTGCTCCTTTACTCCCAGCTTTTCTGTGTGTTCATAAATAAGACAAGCTTGCCATTAGCTATCTTTTTTTCCTTTTTTTTTTTTTTTTTTAATTCTTGAAACTAGATTTCCCTGTGTAGCCAAGATGGCCTGAAACTTCCTATGTATATCAAGCTGGCTCTAGATTCACAAAATTCCACCAGCCCCTGCCTCCCAAGTACTTGGATTTAAGGCCTGTGCGACCAGGAATAAGATGCACTTCTACTTCTTAGAAATTTGATTAACTCTGGCCAGAAAACGACTTGAGTCTGCCAAGTATTTGTTTTCTATTTTGAGGAGGCTATCTTAGCTACTTTAACGATTTTAAACTGTATGTCTATTTTTTACTTCTGGTGAGTCAAATTTGAGAAAACGGGCATTTTAAGAAATTATCCCTTTTACATTGGCTTTTAAACGTCATGGCAGAGAATGACTTTAAGATTTATGTTTATGTATGTGTATGTCACATGTGTGCAGGTGTCTGTGGAGGACAGAAACGGGCATCAGATTCCCTAAAGGTGGAGTTATAGGTGGTGGTCAGCCTGCTCGCGTGGACACTGGGACCTGAAGGCAAATCCTCTGTGAAAGAAGCACGCACTCTGAACCTCTGGGGCATCGCTCCAGCCCTTTATTTGTAGTTTTGTTGTTTTGTAACTCAGGTGGGACGAGAACTGGCTATGTAGCCAAGGAGGACTTTGGGCTTCAGATCCTCCTGCCACCACCTCCACATGCTGGCATTTCAGGAATGTACCACCACACCCAATCTATATAGTGCTGGGGACTGAACCCAGGGCAGCTCAAGAGCTGCACCTCTGAAACTTTCCAGTTGTCTGGTCTTTCCAAACTGCAAATCACTCCAGAGTAGGGAAATACTCTTACCTGTCTCTGGCTCAAAAAATCTAATAGCAAAGGGATGATGAGAACCAGGTACGGATGGGGAGTTATAGCTATAGTTACAGTTGCGGTTACAGTTATAGTTATAGTTTCAGTTAGTTGTAATTATAGTTATAGCTATCGTTATAGTTAGGCAAGAGGGAGAAGTTTCTCAAACAGTATGTAGTTCAGGCCTTCAACTGACTCTCCTGCCTCCACCTCCCAAGCACTGGGATCATATGGTGCTACAAGGGTGCAACTCCATGCCAGGCACAAAAGCATTTTGAACAAAACTATCAAGATTCTAAATAGTTACCAAAACTCTACCCTTTCTACCATGCACACTCATTTTCAAATAGGAAATTAGAGGCTATATCAGTCAAGAGACGCAAGGTTTCCGAACCAGGCATGGTGGCATACACTTTAGTCCCAGCACTTACAAGAAAGGCAAAGGTAGGCCAATCTCTGTGAGTCTGAGGCCAGTCTGGTCAACACAGAGTTTCAGGTCAGCCAGGTCTACATAGTAAGACTTGCTTTTAAGTTAAAAAAAAAAAAAAAAGTTCCTGTAAGCCTTGCCGGGCGCACGCCTTTAATCCCAGCAACTCAGGAGGCAGAGGCAGGCGCGTTTCTGAGTTCAAGGCCAGCCTGGTCTACAAAGTGAGTTCCAAAACAGCCAGAGCTATACAGAGAAACCCTATCTCGGGGGAAAAAAAAAAGTAAGCCTTACTTTTAAATAAAAATGCAAGCTGGATGGTAGTGGTACACACCTCCCAAAACTCAGGAGGCAGAGGCCGATCTCTGTGATTTCAAGCTCAGCCTGGTCTAGAGCAAGTTCCAGGATAGCCAGGGCTACACAGAGAAACCCTGTCTGGAAAAACAAACAAATAAGCAAGCAAGCATTGCATTCCGTTGGGGGTGAGAAGCAGGTGCTGTGGCTGGCCACTTCCCCCAAAGTTCATTCCAACCAGGTAGTAAGAAATGAAGGCTGGGAAATGGCTTCTGAGAAGTCCAAGGACTGAGGGAAGGGACACCAGATAGAGAGAGTCAAACTCTTGACTCGTCAAGCACAGAAGAAAGACAAATACAGGTCACCAGTGTGTGACCTAGACTACTTCCCTGCCACCAGAACCAAGCCAAACTGTAGACAACTTAGGTAAAGACAGCTCCAACAATCCTCAAGTTCTAAGCACACAGTCACTCCAAAGGACATGGGTCGGCTTTGTGACACTCCACAGATTTAACTGCAGCACACCTCTGCTTTCCTGCAACTCCATTTCTAAAATCCTAACCATGGCTAAAAAAAAGGCTCAACTACTGAGTTGCTTGACTTAGGAATATTTAAAATAGTGAAATAGGCCGGGCGGTGGTGGCACACGCCTTTAATCCCAGCACTTGGGAGGCAGAGGCAGGCGGATTTCTGAGTTCGAGGCCAGCCTGGTCTACAAAGTGAGTTCCAGGACAGCCAGGGCTATAGAGAGAAACCCTGTCTCGAAAAACCAAAAAAAAAAAAAATAAAATAAAATAAAATAAAATAGTGAAATATAAAAATAAGGGCTGGTGAGATGGCTCAGTGGGTAAGAGAGCACTGACTGCTCTTCCAAAGGTCCTGAGTTCAAATCCCTGCAACCATATGGTAGCTCACAACCACTCATAATGAGATCTGACACCCTCTTGTGGTGCATCTGAAGTCAGCTACAGTGTACTTACGTATAATAAATAAATCTTTAAAAATAAATAAAAATTTTAAAGGGTTGTTGAGATCACTCAGGGGTAAAGGTGTTTGACTTGCAACCCTAGTGGGCTATAAATATGCTCCCTGGGACCCATAAACAGATGGAGGAAAGGGCTGACTTCATATACGTGTCCTTTGACCTCCATATGCATACCATGGTATGCACATACACATATACAAACTAAATACCATGACCAAAAATTCAGAGAAAAGAAAATTAAAGATGTCAGTAACAATATAAGAAACTCTTTCAGGGCTGGAGAGATGGCTCAGTGGTTAAGAGCACTGACTGCTCTTCCAGAGGTCCTGAGTTCAATTCCTAGCAGCCACATGGTGGCCCACAACCATCTGTAAGGGGATCTGATGCCCTCTTCTGGGGTGTCTGAAGACAGCAACAGGACAGTGTACTCAGACACATAAAACAAATAAATTTAAAACAAACAAACAAAAACTCTCTTTCACAAGAGTTACTTGTGGATTGTGGCAGAACCAGATTATAACAGGCTAAGGAGAAAATAACTACTCAGCATACGGCATGCAGTGGACACCCTAACAACTACTTAGCACACCCTGGGTAGGTATTTTAATCTCTCCAGCACTGTTAGATGGGTATCAGTCTCCATGTCAGCATACAGCTTAGGTAATGTACAGTGATACAAGCAGACATGTAAGTGGCAGAGAAGGACTCTCATTTAACTCACTGTGCTATCACACAACACCAAGGCCAGCAAGAGGGCTTCCCACCAATCAATTCCACATGCCTTGAACACACCAACTACATCATTCGAGACACCGTCTTCAATAAACACTTTAGCTGTCTTAACTAAAGTTCTGTGGGGATGGAAAGAAGGCTCAGTTAATCTTGCAGGGAACCTGGGTTGGGCTGGTGGCAGCTCCAGTGGCAGCTCACAAGGATCTGGGATCACAGGCATGTGCCACCAGGTCTGGCCCATAATTAGAATTCTACAGACTTCCCATACTGACAAAAACCATCCTGTAGGTCCACCACCCTTGCACTGTGCTCTGTATCCCCGACCACTCCAGCCCACCCCCAAATCAGGCCCAGTTTTCTCTAATGCTCATGTGTAAAGAGGAGAGCACTAGGTGAGAGAGGGAAGAAGGGTCAAAAGGAAACAGGAAGCTTTAAAACCATGGGCTCCTGAGAATGTTCAGACAAGGCAACGACAGAAGCCTGGGAAAATACGAGTTCCAGAACTGTGACATGGCTTCAGGTTATTTCCATTATGTTAAACCCACAGCTCTGGGTTCTCTGCATCAGAACTAAAGCTGTGTGTCTTACAGTATGTGGAAATCCTCCCGTGATTTGTTGTATTATACAACTATGGGGACAGGTAAGAAATCACCCCCCTGTCCCAGTATTAACTAGCCTTGCCACCAGGCTACCACTACTCTGTTTGTGAACAGGGCCTGGTGCCACACAGCTAACAACACCCCAATATGAGGCTGAGGCAGGAGGATCACAACTTCAAACTACACAGAGAGTTGGAGGCCAGCCTGAACTACACAGTGGACCTGTCTTTAAAAAAAAAAAAAATCTGTTTTAGCCGGGCTTAACCGGCATGGCGGTGCACATCTGCCATGGCAGCACTAGGGAGTCTAAGAGAATCAAGGTCAGCCTCGACTGAGTCGTGGGTTTGGACTATCCAAGGCTGCAGGAGACCCCAGACTCCAGAATTCAGATTAAAACCAGAACAATACCGTTATTACATTGTGAAACCTTGGCAGTGTGGCCCACGCCTATATCTCTGAACTACGGAGTCTGAATCGGGAAGATCGGTGTTGAAGGTGAGTCTTGTCTACATAGGGAAATCCTAGTCAGTTAAGGCCGCATTAAACCCTCTTTTGAATATATTTTTGACCACCCAAAGTCAAGTCACAAATCTAAAACTGAAAACACACACACACAGAGGTTGGAAAGATGGCTACGGGGTTAAGAATACCTGCTATTCCAGAGGACCAGAGTTAAGTTCTCAGCACCCCCATCATCAGGCAGCTACCAATGGAGTGTAACTCTGGATCTAAGGACACAACGCCCTCTTCCGGAATCGGTGGGTATTTGCGCTCACGTGCGCAGACAGATACAAACACATCATTTAAATAATTTTCCAAAACAATCTTTTTTTTTTTTTTTCTAAAACTTGCAAAGGATGCTAGTAGGTCCACGCAGCCTTATTCAGCCGACCTATATAAGACTTGACTGCGGGAGCAGGACTCCGCAGGCCTCGGGAGGATGGAGCAGGACCAGGTCAGCTAAATAGAGAGGTGAGCGGAGCTGGGGTGGCTGGGGGAGCCTGCGCACCGATCCGCCCAGCACGCCGCGGGCCCCGGGTTCAGGGTTCCCGGTCCCGGCCCATGAGCCCGCGATTACGACCCCGTCTCCTACTCACCGCCCCGCAGACCGGCGGCTCGAGCCCGCGGACGCCCGCGGCCTGGCCCTGTTCACTCGCGGCGGCGCGCGGCGGGCCCCGGGCTGCCCCGCACCATCCTCTCCGCCGCTCCGGAGACAGCGAGCGGCTCCTCGGGGCCGAAGCGACGACCCGAAGCCAGGCCAGAGCGCGCCAACGGGACGCCGGCTCCGCGCGCTGCGAACGCCGGGCTTTCCGGGTGAAGGCTGAAAACCACGTCACCACTAACGCCGCCCTGACCTCTGACCCCGCCCGCGCGCGACGGCGGCGCAGCAGGGACAGAATTGCTCCGGGGCGAGCGGCGGGAGGGGTCGGGGTGGGGGGAGAAGCAGACTGTCTTCGTTTTGCAAATGGGCAAAGTATACACGGAGCTGCCTGAAATTTATCACTCGCATTCGCGGACTGCAGTGAGCTTGCTCGGTTCCGTCCTGAAGTGCTTCTGCAGGTCTTGGTGTGTATGGCGTGAGATAGTAAAGAGGACACGATTTTCATTTATTTTTGTTGGAGTTTTTGGTTTTGACACAGGGGTCTCGTGGATGGCAGGAGCTGGCTTCCTGTTCTCTCTGGAGCCCAATGAGGAGCCAACTATCTTAGTCATGGTGTTTGAGCACACTAATACCACCCTCCTCTCTGTAGACGGGACTCTAGGATCCACTGGATGGGAGTCTGTCGCGTCTCTGGACAACAGGACAATTCATTTCAAGCCATGTCTCAGTCCCCTAGGACCTAGCTGACCTTAGAAGAAGCAAAATATTATCCCTTTTAAATCCCTCTAACCACATTAATACTGACCTTTGTACATGATTATTGAAAAGCAAGGAGATCAGTTACACTTATCCATTTGTCTGGTCTTGACTTTTTTTTGTTGTTGTTCGTTAAAGACAGGGTTGCTGGGCAGTGGGGAGGTTGTCCTTTGATCCCAGCATTCAAGAGTCAGAGGCAGGCAGATCTCTGCATTTGAGGCCAGCCTAGTCTGCAGAATGAGTTCCAGGAAGCTGGGGCTAAACAAAGCCTGTCTTGAAAAAAAAAAAAGACAAACCAACCAACAAACAAAAAAAGATAAAGGTCTTTCAATCCATCCCTGGCTGACTTAAAACTCACTGTGTGATCCAAGCTGGTCTCAAACTCAAAGATCCATAAGTGCTGGGATTAAAGGTGTGCCATGAGACATGAGAACATTTGTGAGAATTTTCTCCTTAGGTAAAGACTATGCGATGTTTATCCCCTTTTCCTAAGGTCTCAGTGACAAACCAAAGTTCCCCCTGGAATGCCAGCAAATGTATCTGGCTTACTTACAGAGCATAGGCAAGAGGTTACTGTCAGAAGGGTGAGTGACCTCAAAGCAGCTACACTGGAAAGTCCTCACCCAGAATGGATCGTGGCTTCTCCATAGAATGTGTAAGTGGAACTCTGATGCTTGTCTCCCCCAGAACCTCAGGGCCAAATGCCACTAGGGCAAAGATTATCAGTGTACATGCTGTTAAACAACAGGGCTTTGTTAGTTCCAGGGAAATCGAATAGAAGACATCTGCATGTGTATGTCTGTGTGTGCACAGCATGCGTGTGCTCTCATTCCAGACAATGAGCTACCACTGCTATGCTTTTGGTTTTGAGTAAGTGCAAGGAACAGGTAGAAAGGCAGAAATACACAGTAAAACTCGATCAAATCGATGTTTCTGACATCAAGCAGAACTCAGGTAAGGAAGGCCTTAAACCTAGGAGGCTGGAGAAGCTACTGAGAGGTTTTTTAAGACAGAGCATCTTCTGTACTCTTTACAAGGGCTGACTGACAACAGTTCTTGTTATTTTTATTTAGTGCTTATAATCTAGCAAATATTGAAGTGGACTGAATGAAAATGGACCCCATAGGCCCATATGCTTGAATGTTTGGTCCCCAGTTAGAGGAACTATTTGGGAAGGATTAGGAGGTGTGGCCTTGTTGAAGGAGGTGTGTCACTGGGAGTGATTTTGAGGTTTCAAAAGTCCCTGCCAGGCCCACTATCGTCTCATCTCTCCCTACTTGCTGCCTATAGATCAGGAGGTAAATCTCTCAGCTACTGCTCCAGCACCATGCCTGTCTGCTTCCCTCCGTGGTGATCATGAACTGACCCTCTGAAACTGTAAGCAAGCCCCCAATTAAAGACTTTCTTTTATAAGAGATTTCCTGGTCCTGGTGTCTCTCCACAGCAACAGAACAGTAACTAAGATAAATATAGACCACAGAAAAATGGCTTAAAAGAGAGGAAAAAAAAAAAAAAACAGAATGGGATGACATCATCTTGTTCATTTTTGGTAGCCTGTTTATGTCACTGTCACTAACTCCCAAGTTGCAAGGAAATCTGGAGACGGGGTAAATAACAAGCTGGGAATAAAAGGAGTCTTGAGAGGGAGGCAGAATATTCCATCTCAAAGAAAAACAGGCTTAGAGACAGTGGAGCCAAAGGAGCAGACATCAGGACCCAGCCAAGCCAAGCATGGTGGCTCATGGGAGAATCTCTGGGGATTCAGAACAAGCCCAATGCTGAGCTGTTATTAGAGGCAACTGCATACAAAGACACTGTGTGGCCATCAAACCCTGACAGAAATGACTTATGAAAAAAAATGGGATGTTTAATTGATTATTATCAGGGAAAACAAAGATAAGGAAGTACAGGAAGAGGAAAAAAAAAAACGCATGGGAACAGAAAAGCCATCTTACCCACAAGATCGTCTGTTGTAAAGATCACTTCTGGCTGTCCTCAGAGGGTCAGAGTGCCCTTAGACATGAGTCTCCTTCGAAGAAGAGGCTATATAACATATAAACAGAAAAGCCTTAAGACATAGCATGGAGCATCTTCCTTGAGCTGGAAAGCCTGCTATACAGGCTGCTTCCTTCTGTCCTGTGCCAAGAGTCAGGGTGCTCTGAAGGTACAGAATGTGTCTCTTCCTCAGACAAGGGTGTTGGCAAAACCGAAGGGAGGGACTTCTTGCACGGGATAGCCAACCCCAGGCCAATTCCCACTTAATGGGGGTTCTTCACACTCTGAAACTCAAAGTTCAAAATCTGTCCGCTGCACCCTGGTAACCTCTCTGGGTGGTGTCCTGGGTTAGGTCCTTTTCACGAACAGGCAGGTTGGTACAGTCACCCAATCAGAGCTGGCTGAAAGCTGTGTGAGGTGACCATGGACACCTGTGGAACTATGGATCCAGACCTTGCATTCACTTCAAGCCAGAAGCACATTTCACCCTCATCCAACCTCCAGCAAAACCCAAGCACCACCATGCACTTATTATTATTATTAATTATTATTATTATTATTATATCTTTTTTTACAGTCCGGTCATTATCCCCGTCCCAGTCTGCCCTCTGATAGTTCTTCCTCCCCCATCTCTAAAAGGATGTCCCCGCCCCCACCCCCACCCCATCATGCATTTTTTACCTTCATCTGTGCGTGCAATTTCCTCGGATACCCTGGTACGTTTTGCTTTGCATGCCTTTAATCCCAGCACTCTGGAGACAAAGGCAGGCAGAGATCTCTGTGAGTTCAAGGCTAGCCTGGTCTCACTATGGAGTGAGCTTCAGGACAGCCACAGCCTCAAAAACACAAAACAAAACCAACCAGCCAAAAAGCAAGATGGTGTATGGAATACTGGCCTTCAGCAAGCTAACTACCTTTGATAGGAATAAATAAAACCCTCACAATTCCAATATACATTTTTTTTTTTACTTTAAACCTGATCAGCATATACAGACTTTCCAAGTTTTATAAACAGAATTTGCTATTATGGTAAGTGACTGGGGCTGTTTTAAAAGAGTGGGCTCAATGAGTCTCTGGAAAAGGGCCCTAAGACAAAGAAATCATACCTCCATACCTCTCTTTAGCATGGCTTAAGGTAAGCCTGACTTCTGCGGGGTGGCCCCTTGGCCAGGTAATTGACCAGGCCCATCTGGAATGTTAGGTCCACCCAGGCTGGAGATTATGTTCTCTAGACCAGAAGTTTCGTTTTAACAAGCCTCACCTACTATTGTAACGTTTCCTCCTCGGAAGAGCTAACCTGTTATGACTGTCCTCAGAGCCTAGCAACTTGCCGTGTTTAAGAATTCAGCTGTGCCCCGCCCTTGGGAAATAACACTCCAGATGGGCTTGTAAGTTTACACCCCACCCTAACACACACAAACACACACACACTCACTCACACCAGGGAAGAACAGAGGGTGTAGCATTCAGCTCAGCTGACACTTGACCTTAACCAGGAACGATGAGGGAATGAACAGAGGATGGACACAAGTACAGAAAAGCTGAAGTCAGGAGGCACACACGAATGCTCGCATGCACACATGCACAAATCCACACACATGCACACATTGGGGAAGAACAGAGCGGGCAGCATTCAATGTAGCTGGGGCTTGGCTAGGAACAAACAGGCAAGGAAGAAAAGCTAAGACCCATGCGGGTACAAAAAAAGCTGGAGTCAGGTGAGCCTTGGGCACTCTGACGGAGTGGTCTCAACTACAGCAACAACTCACAACCTCAGCCCCTTCATCGTGGACAGAACAGGAGGCGGCTTTAGCTAGTCTCAGGTGTCTATAGTCAGTCTTCAGCCGGAAACATCTGGGAGAGTGAAGATGCAGCTGCTATGAGCCTAACCGGTCCTTCACAAGTATTCATCTTTGCACACTGTCCACATTCACACTAAAGGGGAGGCTTTGCCAAATTCCCATCATCAACTTGTATACACAGTCACTCAGGGCTTTCTTCAGTTCCCCACATGAGGTGTTAGGTTGGGGCTACATCTTTGTGGTTATGGGAGCCCCCATCCTTACTGGATAAGGCTTTCCAGGTGTGACTGGTGATGGGAGGAGTGTCCACACCCTGTAACTAACCCCGCACTTTCCTGTAAGGAAGCCCACTAAGTTCACTGGCAACACTGGACTTTGCTGGAATTGTGCCTTGGCTTGTCATTGAGACCTTAGAGGTAGGTAGAGCTTACCTTTCCTCCCAGGAAGGAATTACAACATGCCTCTAGAAACACTGAAGAACCATATCAAAGATCAGAGTCCCCAAACACTTTTGGCAGCTCTGGCCCCTGGGAAGGCTGCCACCACCAAGAGAATCTGGCTTTTAGTCAAGAGAGAAACTGGTTACTCTTCTTTTGGATCTTTTTGCTCTAAGTTGCCTAGTCAAATCTTAGCCCATTTTCAACACCCCTGCCCCCTTTCTGAAGAGGTAACGCTAACAGCTACTATGGAGTTGGGGCAGTGAACTTTCTGGCTTTTTTCTAGCTCAGTGGGAGCAGTGGGTGTGACCACTGGGGTACCTCTCCAGTGGACCTACCTATAAGACACTCCAAAAGTGCTCTAATAGTTCTAGTCACGTAGCAGCAAGGTGCAGAGAGAGAAGGAAGTCTTTGGTACCTGCCAAAAGAGATGGGGATGGGGGTGGGGGTATAACATGTCAACAACTCATGTGTGTGAACACTCATTCCCTGGCTGAGGCAATGGTGGGTAGGAGACAGCTTTGGAGATTACAGGTCAGCGGTTAGCATTCCGGCAGCTGCTCCTGGCTTGCCACCTTGTAAGGAGTTCCATTCTATGTTCCAGTTGCCATGACGGACTTAGACGGTCTGAACCAAGCAGCCAGGATAAACCTTCCCTCCCATGAGCTGCTAAGTTGGGTCTTCTGTCACAGCAACATAAAACTAATTACCAGTCTTCGACAGCTCTTTTAAAGCTCCCAACCATCATCACAGTGACAAAAATATTAGTAATTATATGTATTCTTCTTATCCTTCTTCTTTTTTAAGATTTATTTATTTGGGAACACTGTAGCTCTTGTTAGACCCACCAGAAGAGGGCGCCAGATCCTGTTACAGATGGTTGCTGGAAATTGAACTCAAGGACCTCTGGAACAAGAGTCAGTGCTCTTAACCTCTGAGCCATCCCTCCAGCCCTTATGTATTCTTCTTGTAGTAGGGAACCAAATGTCAACTTACTTGGAAGGATGGATCATGAAACTTTATTGATATGGACATCTTTCCCAACACTTGATTCAAATCACATTCACAGTATATAAATGCCAGACTTTCTTTCTTTCTTTCTTTTTTTTTTTTTTTTCCTGAGACGGTGTTTCTTCAAAAAAACAAGAGAGTGTTTCTGTCGTGTGTAGTCCTGGCTGTTCTAGAACTCTGGAGACTAGGCTGGCCTCAAACTCAGAGATCCACCTGCCTCAGCCTCCGCAGTTCTGGCTTGCACCACCATGCCCAGCAATACCACACTTTCTTGTTCAGAAAACAGAATCTCTGGCCACTGTCCTGATGCTGAAATAATAAGCCTCTACCTGAGGCATGAGACCATGATCTCAAGCCAATGAGACCAATATCTATGACCAGGGACATAGCCACAGAAACTCACAGGTCAGCCTTTGTGAGCTGACAGGTTACTTCTTTGTTTTTTGTTTTGTTTTGGTTTTTGATATTAGATGTTATGTAGCCTAGGCTGGCCTCGAACTCCTAGAACCAAGGCTGACTCTGAACTATTTTTCTCTGTTTATACAGTGCTGGGGCTTAGACCTTGAACCCTTGTTCCTCGGCCTCTACCCTGCCAGCCTTGATATGATTATTCTACTTAGCATACAACTAAAAGAAGTGAATGTTTCCAGGAAAATGTAGCCTATGTGGACCTGGATTAGCAGCTAGAAAGTAGAGAAAATAAAGAAAAGGAAAGTATGCCAGCTACTGTAATCACCTGGGCCTACGTTACTCTACCACTGAGCTATATACCCCCAGGCCACGTTATTCAGAAAGAAGATCCTGACTGGTTGGTTATACATGGGTGTGAAAGCCAGAGGTCAACCTGGAAGGAGTTCCTCTGAATAAATGCTACTCACCTGGTTTTTTGAAGATAAGTGTCTCTCACTGGCCCGGAACCCTCCAAGCACACTAGGCTAGCCGGCCAGTGAGCCCCGAGACCCTCCTTTCTCCACTTCCTCAGAGCTGAGATTACAAGGATGTTGCCACCAGGATTTAACACGGGTTCTGGGGAACAAACCCGGGGCCTCAGACATGCAAAGCTTGTTATTTTACCTCCTGAGCCATCTCCTCAGCCAATTCACTGGCACCTGACTGTCATCCACTGCTTTCTGTGTGAACTTAGGCAACAGCTGATTCAAATACTCTATGTCATTAGTGACTACTGATGTGTCCAATTTGGTATAGTTAATATCAGCTTAAATAAAGCATTAAAGTTTTATACTTCATGCTGAAGAGATGACTCAAAAGTTACCAGTGCATATTGTTCTAGAGGAGCTGAGTTTGGTTCTCAGCAACTATACCAAGTAGCTCACTACAGCTGCCTGTAACTCTAGGACCAGGGGATCTGACGCCCTCTACTGGCCTCCGTAAGTACCTGCACTCACACACATGCATACACAGAGACATACACATGATTAAAAACAAAATACTTTTTAAAAGTTACATTCTTGACCTACTTCTATTCCCAAATTATCATACTGCATATTTGTAGTAAGCATTTAGGAAAATATTCTGGGAAAGGAAGAAAGTCTTTCTCAGCTACTTGAATGCCACGACCCTGTTGAAGAATGGTGTCCTGAGGAACTACTAATTTCACAAAGGTGCTGATAACCATTGGAAGTGTCATCCATCTGTGGTCTAAGAAACTCCACAGGGATTGGAGAAGATTCCCCACCGCAGGGCCTCACGGAAGGAGACATCAAGTTAACATTACACTATATAATCAATGCAATATTCTTTGGTTATAGCATATTAACTACTAGGTGCATAACCCCCTTGCTGACAAGAGACCAGTGATTTTTAGCAGAGGCTAGCTCTGTCTCCTAGGAGACATGAGATACTGTCCAGAGGCAGGTTTAGTTTTTCTTTCTCTCTTTGAGACAGGATCTCTACAGCCCAGGCTTACCTCAACCTCACTATGTGTCTGAGGATGATCTGAACTCCTGATCCTCTGGCCTCCACCTCCTGAGTACCAGGATAATAAGCACATGCCACCACACATGAATGGAGACCATGTTCCCACAAACATGGGGCGGGGGTGGGGCTGCTGGTGTCTGAGTACAGAAAGCAGAAATCCTACTCAATATCCCACAATGTACAAGGCAGTCTTGCCATAACAGGAAAATCTTAGGCCCCAATGGTCAATTCTGAGGTTGAAAGTTCTGAGAGATGTCTATGTGACCTGCTGACTCTGTTGCCTGTTGGTAAGGTTAGAGCAGACTATGAAGAGCACAAGGCATCTACTTGCTTCACACTTTGAGAAGTTCCCCCATCAACTTCCATAAGCCTCATTCATTCCTTCCAACTCCCATCCAAGAGCACATCTTTGTATCACAGAATTCTGGGATGATTTGTCTGAAGAAGCGGAGCGTGGTGGTAACAGACCCCAAATCCCAACATCGGGAGGGAGGGAGGCTGAGGTAGGAAGATCTCAAGTTTGAGGGCTACCTGGGTTACGCAGCAACAGCCCGTCCCTAAAGACCCAGGAACAAAACAAAACCAATCAGATAAAAAAGGCAATAGCCCCACAGCACTGTGGGGGAAGTTTATTGGATAAACAGGGAAAGGAAGCTGCAAGCACAGTTCCAAGTCAACTGTACTAATCAGCAACTGTGTGTTCATGTGTGTGTGCTACACATGTATGTAGAGGTACACAGGCACATATGTGGCCATGTGGAGGCCAGAGAGCATCCTTGGCTGTCATTTCTCAGGAGCCGTCCATCTTGATTTGTTTGCTTACACGGGGTGTCTCACTGACAGCGATGCCCCCTGCCCCAGGAACCTGGCCATCTCTGGCTCCCAGCAGAGCTGTCCCAAGTGAGTGTCACCATGCCCGGCTTTTCACCCGGGGCCGGACAGGGAGCTCAGGTCCTCACATCGGTGTGGAGAGCACTTTACTGACTGAGCCACCGCCCCAGGGTCCCAGAATAATTCTGTATGTGACCTAAAAGTTGGCGTTACAACTTCTTCACATGTGCCAGAAAGAACCTCGAGTTAGGGCAGTTAGTGCCTATGTCCTGTTAAAGCTCAAATTCTTTAGATTCTTTTTAGTGGGACAAACCATATAAAATGGCGCTAAAGGCAAACATTCATTTTGTTTGTTTCATTTTCACCTAAAAAAAAAAAAAAATCAGCTCATGAAATGCCATGCACGCCGAGACACCCCTCCCCAGCCCTATGTGTTTTTTTTACATATTTACAATTTTACATATTTACTTATTAACATTATCTTCTATCTTTACAATTACAAAATTATTTCACACTGGGAGAGTGTGGGAACATAGAATTCATTTCAACATAGACTTTATAGCATCTGTTTTATCCTTTAAAAGGCAGTGTTTACCCAAAACCAACAACAGTGTCTACACAGAGGAAGCCCATGGGAAATCAGGGAGGACATAAAAGAACGACACAGAATTCACACAAACCTACTCCACCAGCTCAAATAAATAGTACATTATTATTTACTAAGCTTCCCCAGCTAGGAAAAGAAAAAAGAAAATAACCAATTCCTAAATCTGTACCTTAAAAATACTTTGAAATTTTAAGCAATCAGTTCATATTCCGGACCTGAACAGTGGAACACAGCAGCTCCCAGAAATCAGCCCCAAATAAACAGAGCCATCACCCTGCGTACACCTGAGGCTGCAGAGGGGGAGGGAGCTTGTCGTTCTCCACATTCTCAGAGTCGATGGCTGCTAAGGGTTGGTTCGGGGGCTTAATCTCCAGTGGGTATTTCTCAACAATGTCTTGAACTTCCTTGGCAATCCCGTCTGTCCAGTCTATTAAGTCTTTTTCAAGTTTCTTGGCTTCGTTCATGATCCTTTCTTGCCGTTCATTCAACTGAGACAGGAGGTCCAAGTTCTTATACATTTGCTTCACACCTAAGCAGGCCTCCGGGGGCCAGCTCTCAGACTCCTGCTTCCTGGGGGATGTCTGGCCAGACATGTACCGGTCAAAATCCTCCTGACTTAAATTCAAAGACTGGGCGTCTAATTTCTCAATGAAAGCCACAGCACAGCACTGCAGAGAAAAGAGAACAGCATGGCGGTCAGCAGAAAGGCTGCAAGAATTCAGGCAGAGTTTTCAATCTTTCCCCATTCCTAGGTCTGAGGATTGAACAAGGGGCCTCATACATGCTGGGCAAGTGCTCTGTCACAAGCTATATATCTTCTGTCCTGTCTCAGAGATAATTAGTAGCCTAGGCTAGCCATAAACTTACTAAGTAGCCAAGCATGATCTTGAATTCCTAGTCTTCTGGTTCCTGGTACCTCTGCTTCTAGAGACTATAGGCATGGGCACCAGGCCTGGCTGTCCTCTTTACCACAGGGACTCACAATGTAACCCAGCGCTTTTGACCTGCCCATCCCATCCTCTCAGCTGCTGATATGCACCGGCCCAGCTTCACAGCTCTCCTTCCCTGCTTCTCTGAAGACTGTGGTCCCCTCCACTCTGAGAGGCACACATCCTCAGGAGCTCTGAGCTGTCAGAGGGTCCAAGACCAACCTCTCACCTCCCTCCTGGGTCCTCTCCCTGCCTTTGGGAGTCCCATTTTACCAGGTTGGTGAAGTAGTAGCCATCCTCGCCCGTCATGAGCCGGCTGGGGTTGCAGAAGCGAGTGATGTACTGGATGTTGGACTGCAGGCGAGGGGGGTTGCCCTTCAGGACGATGTAGATCAGGGTGGGCAGGAAGTCATCGGCAGAGGCTGGTTCATTCTTGGTGATCTTGATGGCATTGAAGATGTGCTTGCTGCACCTGGTGATGCAGGCCAGCTTGTCCCGAGGCACACGCTTTGAGTCCATCTCAATGATGTCTGTGAAGAGGAGGCACCGGGCCATGGGAAAGGAGAACACAGCTTTAGAAGTGTCACACCACTTCTTATTGTTCACTTGCTTTCTGTGTTTTTATTTGTTCAACTGGAGCTTATATTTATAGCCCAGGGCTAGCCCCAAATTCCTTAAGCAGCAAAGATGACCTTGACCTCTCAAGTGCTGAAATGGTGGGTGTACAACCACATAGTGGATGGGACACAGGGCTCTGTAGGCTGAGGTCCACCCCCAGCCTCTTCTAACAAAGCTCTATACTCAGTTTAGAAAGTCTTCGCTGTGCATACCGCTTCTCGGGAGGGGATAGATATGGTTACAGACAGAAAGGCCTCGAGTGGAGAAGAGTGGTAGCAGTCACTGTCAGTTCTAGCTGTGTTTGTCATCTCAATGATCAAAGCCTGACACTTCCGGCCAGCACCATGGCTCGGTATATAACAGTACTTGCTGATGCCTGTGAGTTCAGTCCCCATGAAACACACTGTAGAAAGAGAAAACTGATTCCCACAAGTTGTTCTTTGTCCTCATAGCCCCAAAGAAAGACAGAAAGACCGACAGAGGTGGGGGAAGGGACATGTTACTTTAAAGAAAATATCAGAGCCGAGCGGTGGTGGAGCACGCCTTTAAATCACAGCACTCGGGAGGCAGAGGCAGGCAGATTTTGGAGTTCGAGGCCAGCCTGGTCTATAGAGTGAGTTCCAGAACAGCCAGGGCTACACAGAGAAACCCTGTCTCGAAAAACAAAACAAAACAAACAAACAAACAAACAAACAGAAAATATCAGAAGAATGGGACCAGAGAGGTGGCTCAGAAGTCAAGAGTACTGGCTCCTCTTCTAGAGGACCCAGGTTCAATTCCCAGCACCTTACAACTGTCTGTAACTCCAGTTGCACAGAAATACACATAGACAAAACACCATTGCACATTATATATCAACCAATCAATAATTTTTTTAGATATCAAAAGCAGTTCAAGTGGAAAGGAGAGAACTCCATCACAAAACAAGAAGGGGGAGGAACTTACTTGCTGCAGTGTGCAGCACCCAGCACTCAGGAAGCAGAGGCCCAGGCATCACTTGAGTCTGAAGCTAGCCTGGTCTTGCATAGCACGTTCCAGGCTAGCCAGGGTTACATAGTGAGATCCTGTCTTAATTGAAAGAGCAAAAGGAAGGAAGAAAGAGGGAGAGGAGGAAAGGAGGGCAGGATTCTAAGGGCTTCCCTATGGGTTATACTGCAGCATCATGGTAAGCTATGGAGAACAGTAAGATGTAAAGCTCTCAGCCACACTGACCTGTGATCGCTTTCACCACCATGTCGGACACTTCAGGGATTTCCTCATTGACAGGGACACAGAGCATCTGAGGCGTTACCCAGTGCAGGGCCCTGCAGAGACAGGAGTGGTCAGGAAGAGGGTAGACACTAATCTTGTTGTTCGTCCAATCAAAACAAGGGTAGCACTGACTTATTAGGCAATCCCAAGTTCAAGCATATGACTCTTCCCTGAATGCCATGGCTTCTGTGCCTATCACAGCAGAGGACAGAGGGCAGAGTGTCCTGTCTCAAAGGAGATTCTCCTGTGAAGGCTGAGAACCCATACCTGCTGTCCTCACAGTCCACAGCTAGTCCTGCACTGTGACACCCTGCCTTCCATGTCCAAGACACTAGAGTCCCTGAAGAGGAAGAGCTATGTCCCCATAACCTCAGTCACTTCCTGGCTCACCCTGACTATGCTGGTCTCTGCTGCTGAGTTCTCCATGGGCAGGGTTACTGCTCTGAACCTACCCCTCAGCCTTGGACTCTATTTTGCATCTATCTGCCAGGCGTCAACCCTATTTTCTGGTGCCGCATCTCCATGTACTTACCTGAGACCTCATTTGGGGTTCCTCAGCCAAGAAACTCACACTTGGGTGCTGTGAGGGCTAAGCTTCATTGATAAGTTGACTCAACTTAGAATGGCCTAGAGGACACCCTGGATTCAGCGGTGAAGGCTTTAGGAGATTAACTAGGGGGATAAGAGCTGTCCTAAACTTCAGTGGCACCATCCATGGGCTGGGGACTCAAGCTGAGTAAAAGAGAGAGAAGCATGGTGGGCAGACCTGTAATCCCAGCAGCTGGGAAGCAGAAGTAAGAAGATCAGGGGATCGAGGCTAGCCTCAGCTACATGAGACTCTGTCTCAAAAAAAAAAAAAAAAAAAACAAGGGAAAGAGTGCTGGAGAGATGGCTCAGAACTTAAGAGCATTGTCTGCTCTTGCACAGGTCCTAGGTTTGGTTCCCAGCACCCACACGGGATGCTCACAACCATAGGCAACTCCAGACTCAGGGGACCCAATGCTTCTGACCTCCATGGGTTCCCGTATGCACGTGGTGCACATACCATGTACTCAGGCACATTCCTGTACACATGAAGTAAAGGAGGAGAGGCCTCCTGATGCAAGGAGTCAGAGGGAGCCCCAGCTCCATGTTCCTGCCATAGCTCTGCCTTCCCCACCATGGTGGGGTATCCCTCCTAGACTACAAGCCAAAACCAATCTCTTCACTTCAGTTGTTCCTGGCAAGTATTTTTCCACAACAGTGAAAAAATAACTACTACAGGCTTGTCTCTAAGCATTCCACTGCTGCTGAACTGCGAAGTCTGGGTACACCCCGTGAGGTCCCTGAGAAGGGGTCAGTACAAACTGCCAAAGCCATGCCTACAGAGGAAGAAAGACACACGTCCTCCACCGCCTTGAGACTGACAGACACAGTTTTCTGCTGACAAGGCAGCAGATTCCTTGAAGCTTTTAGGGACCTAGAATGATCTCACACAGCCAACATGGGTCCTCTCTCCAGCCAGACAGAAAAGCTGATTATCCTAAGCCTGGCTGAGATGCTCCTGCTGCTACTGCCCCAGGCTGGAAGCTCATACGCACTTAGCCACATGCTATCATTCCGTTCTAGGTTGTAGAGATAAAGCAGACACTGCGATCACCTGATTCTTTTTTGAATGGCGAGATCTTTCTTCTCATCATCAGTAGTCTCTGGGCAGAACACAAACTTATAGAGACGCGTCATGATGTGCTTTTCGATCTGATCCATTATCTTCTCCACTTTCTCTGGAGGCACTGGAATACACAAAGGGGTATAGCAGCTCAAGAGAAGGATTTCAAAACAATACTATTTCTGTATTTTCCATACAGAAAAAAATTGCTGTCCGCAGCCATCTTCCAGTAACTCGCCAAAATGACGAACACAAAGGGAAAGAGGAGAGGCACCCGGTACATGTTCTTTAGGCCTTTTAGGAAAACATGGCATTGTTCCTTTGGCCACACACATGTGAATCTACAAGAAGGGTGATATTGTAGACATCAATGGGCACTGTTCAAAAAGGAATGCCCCATAAGTGCTACCACAGCAAAACCGGAAGAGTCTACAATGTCACCCAGCATGTCGTGGGCATCATTGTAAACAAGCAGGTTAAGGGCAAAATTCTGGCCAAGAGGATCAACATGCGGATTGAGCACATCAAGCACTCGAAGAGCAGAGACAGCTTCCTGAAGCAGGTGAAGGAGAACGACCAGAAGAAAAAGGAAGCCAAAGAGAAGAGCACCTGGGTGCAGCTGAAGCACCAGCCTGCGCCACCCAGAGAAGCACACTTTGTGAGGACTAACGGAAAAGAGCCTGAGCTGTTGGAGCCCATTCCATATGAATTTATGGCCTAATGTATACAACGAAAGAAAGTACCAGGACTGCAAAGCGTTTTCCTTAAAAAAAGAAAAATTGCTATAAACACACCTAGTAAAGAAACATTAAAAACCCTCTTTATAAATTCGTAACTATTTGGGCTGGGGATGTGCCCCAGCATGCATGAAGCCCTGGGGTCCAACCCCAGCACCATATAAAGCAGGCATGGTGGTGCATGTCTGTCTTCTTAGCACTTGGGCGGTAGAGGCAGGAGGCTTAGGAACACAAAGTCTTTTAGAGGCCAGCCTGAGCTATGTGAGACTCTGTCTCAAAAAACAAAAACAAAAACAAGACAAAACAAAAAAACAAAAACACAATAAAAGAAATTACAACTTTCTAATCTAGAAATTGTACAGCATTCCCACCTTTTTGCTAAACTGGTTCGCTGGAATCTAGCAGGTATATGCCCTGCCAAGTAGGAAGACTTCTGTGGGTCCCTCTCTATTGCTACACTGGTAAAACACTTGCAATTCCCAAGGGTGCCAAGTGCTGGCAAACGTCCTTTCCTCTGCAGCTTCCCACAAAGCCACCATGTTCTCTCTGAAGCACGCATGAGGACATCAAGCATAGCTCAGACATACCCTCAAGTATAGCGTCAACAGAAGGCCAGAGGAGCTCTACAGAGCAAACCCACAGCTTGAAGTGGGTGAGTCTCATTTTTTTCTGCTCCAACTCCCCTCCCTCAGGTTTATGTCATTGTGAACAGTGACTCACCAAATGGCAATTCCAAGGTAGGGATTCATACAGAAACCCTCCTGAGCCTCTCTGATCTTCCCCACTATACTCACAATACAGGAATTATATTATTCAAAGAACAACCCAATTGCCCAGGTCATGCAAGGGCACTGCTGGGTATGAGGCGGATGTCAATGTCAGCACAGTACTTTGGCACCAGCCAGGCCAATCAGAGGAGGCGAGGGCAGTTTGAGCTCCAACTGGCTGCCTCACAACAGCTGGCTGACAACATATTACCTTTCCCACGGGTCTGCATTCTTTCAGCCACATTTTGGTAAAAGTCCTGAGTACACTCTGACTGTTCCTCGATGCTTAAATCCTGGAATCAACAGACAATAGGTTGGTAAGCAGCTGAAGAGTTTGAGAACACCACCAAACCTGAACAAGTCCCTCAAACACACTCCCTGCACTGAGCCGACTCTATAAGAACTTAAAAATCACACATATTCTGCAAGAAAGAGAAATCTACTATTTTTTTAAAGATTTATTTATTTATTATATGTAGGTACACTGTAGCTGTCTTCAGACACACCAGAAGAGGGCATCAGATCTCATTACAGATGGCTGTGAGCCACCACGTGGTTGCTGGGATTTGAACTCAGGACCTTCGGAAGAGCAGTCAGTGCTCTTACCCGCTGAGCCATCTCTCCAGCCCGAGAGAGATCTCCTGTTGATGATCTTTACACATCACAGTATGCACAGACAGTCTGTGAGCACTCTATTTCACATCACCACCCTCATCATTACTATTTATTACTATTGCTACTACTACTAGTGTTAATGTTTTCATGACAAGGTCTTTTTAGATTTTAATAGCTGTAACATGTACGTTTTGGATCCTTTTTGAGTTGATTTTTAAAATACTCATTTTTTTTCACTTTAAAAAACGTCGATTGCCCTCTAGTATCTCCACATTCATGGGTATAGCGATACTTCTATACAAGATTGGACCAAGGCATACGATCCTAGACTTGCCAATGTGCTATAGCAGGAATATTCAAATTCCTTCCCACTCATTACTTTGAAATCCACCATGTGTCATGTGTCAACAACCTTAGTTTTCCTACTGTGCTTAAGGACATCAGAAATGCTGGAGAGATGACCCAGAGGTTAGTTAGGAGGACCTGCTGCACTTCCAGAGGACCAGGAATAAGTTCTAGCATTCACATCAGGCCACTCACAACAGCCTAGAGCTATAGCTTCTGAGTCCCCCACACCCTCTGCTGACCTCCATGGGCATCTGCAAGCATATACACATTCTGCCACGCAGACGCAGACACAGATGCACACACACACACACACACACACACACACACACACACACACACACAGCACTGGAGGTTTAACCTTGTACCTGGCTGGCCCTCCTTTCCTCACCCCTCTGTCTTGCTGCCCAGTACCTGGAGGCACTGTTCTGCAATCTGCTCCCACCATGCTGACTTTTTCAGCTTCTGTGTATAGTGAGGACACATTGCTTCTAATTTTAGAACCAAGTCTGTGCTACTTCCTCCCAACTTCCTCAAGAACTAAAGCTTGTTTGGATGAGTCTCTTCCTTTTAGCCATATCCTTCTGGTTTCTAAAGTAACCAGATAGCTCAAACTACTATTTGGTTTATACCAGTTGAAGAGGGTGCTAGCAACGTCGCTCAGTGGGCAGAGTAGCCCAGCACAGTGTAAACCACTGCTATACACCCTGTGATTAAGCATTTGGAGGGGGAGGCAGGAAAATCAGGAGTTTAAGGCCAGCGTAGGTTACATGAGACTTCGTCTCAAAACTAAATAAATACATACGAACGAAATGCTCAGCAAAATCTCTGTAAGGTACAGGAGGGCCTTCATATTCTGGGAAAGATGAGTGAAGATAAAGACACATTTCACACTATAATCTCTTCACTGAAACACAGAAAAAACACCTTCTCCGTAAGTGCTAACACAAGGCAAACTGTAAGTTAACACAAAGTAACCAGTAGCAACTGTTTCTATTTTATTCATTTGTTTATTTAATTTTATGTGCATTGATGTTTTGCCTGCATATCTGTGTGAGGGTGTCAGAAGCCCTGGAATGGGAGTTACAGACTGTTGTGAGTAGCCATGTGGTTGCTGGGAATTGAACTCAGGACCTCTGGAAGAGCAGCCAGTGCTCTTAACCTCTGAGCCATCTCTCCAGTCCTTTGTTTTTTATTGTTGTTGTTTTGCTTGTTTGTTTTTTGAGTCAGGGTATCTCTATTATAGCCCAGTCTAGAACTCCTTCCCTATGTATACCAGGCTAGACTAGAACTTAAAAACAAACCACCCTCCTCTGCCTTCCAAGTGCTGAGATTAAAAGTGGGAGCCAACATGCAAGGCAGAGGCAAATCTTCACAGAAGGACTCTCCAGGAAACAAAACCAAAGCCATGAAATGACCAAAAGCTCCTATATTACACTTGATCACTTCCTCAGGAGAATGAGATCACAGAGTGTGGCTCACAGGAAAACTAGTGTGTCTTTGCTACACGTGCATGTGCACCACACGCATGCCTGGTGCCCTCAGAAGCAAGGTGTCAGGTCCACCAAGCCAAGGGTGCTGAGAGCTGAGCCTGGATCCTCTCCAGCTCTCCAGCCCTAGAGTAATCGTGTTTTACAACACGAATTAAGGGTCTAGAGAGCACTGGTTGTTCTCAACCTGCCAGGAGAGTACAGGCCAGCCTCTAACTCCCTGCTATCTGCTCATAAATGCGGAGATGAAAGCCTATGCCACCTTACCCAGCATATGATTTTTAGTTTTGAGAAAGGCTCTCATTATTTTGTCCAAATCAGTGTCAAACTTGTGGGCACAAGCAATCCTCCCACCTCAGCCTCCCAACTGCTTAAGTATATGCTCACATCAGCACGTCCAACCTGAGAGCAGGCTCTAAGCAGGAGTCCATATAAGCAGACTTAGAGAAGACAATTCTCCACCAAGCCAGGAACCTCACTGAATTAGATGACAGGGTTTTGAGATGACTGTCTCTCTGCATGTCCTCTGAGCTTTTTTCTCCCTTTCCTTTTGAGATAAGGTCTCCTGTGTAGCTCTGGCTGGCCTCCAACTCACAGACAGGTAATCCACTTGCTTCGGTCTCCTGAGTGTACAGATTAAAGGCATGCGCCACAATGCCCAGGTTTCACCATACTTTAAAATTACTCTGGAAGGGCTAGAGTGATGACTCAGCAGTTACGAGCACGGGCTGCTCTTCCAGAGGACCCAGGTTCAATTCCCAGCACCCATACAGCAGCTCACACCTAACCCCAGTTTCAGAGGATCCAATGTCCTATTGTGACCTCAGTGGGCCATGTAAGCACTAGGTACACAGACATACATGCAAGCAAAATATCTATACACATAAAATAATAAAAATACTCTTTAAAATTACTTGAGACGGGCTGGTGAGATGGCTCAGTGGGTAAGAGCACCCGACTGCTCTTCCGAAGGTCCAAAGTTCAAATCCCAGCAACCACATGGTGGCTCACAACCACCCATAATGAGATCTGATGCCCTCTTCTGGTGCATCTGAAGACAGCTACAGTGTACTTACATAAAAATAAATAAATAAATCTTTAAAAAAAAAAAAATTACTTGAGACATGAGGCTATGTTCAAAGGTCAAAGGAAAGCTACAGAGAGTACACTACACAGGTGACCACATATACCATTGAACCCATAGTCAATATTCTACCAAACTAAAGCTTAAGTCTCACAATAAGATTACTTTTTCCTTTATTTGTTTTTTGTTTGTTTGTTTGTTTGTTTGTGTTTGACACAGGGTTTCTATGATGTGTGGTCCTGGATGGCCTCAAACTCAGGGGTCTGTCTCTGCCTCCCAAGTACTGAGATTAAAGGGTGTGCTACCACCTCTGGCTGTATCTTGTTTTATTTTTAGTTATGTGTACAAACGTGTGTGTATGTAGGGTATATACATGAGTGCAGAGCCAGCAGAGAGGTGAGTGTTGTCAAACTTTTGGATCCTCAGAACAAGTAGAACCAGCTTCCTCCTGATTGCTGAGCCATGTCTAGATAACCTTTTATAAGATTCTTTTATACAAGTTACAATGCCTTGTACATTCTAGCTTCTAATTTCCTTATTGAAAAAAAAATTCAGGTGTTGAAGGCTGAACTCAGAACTTTGTCATTAAGCCACACACGGCCTTTTCTGCACTTTTTTTACTCCATCCTCCCCCATCCACAACCTCAATCTCTCTCGAGTTGGTATGGGGGGGTGATTTATTTACTTTATGTATGTGAGTACACTGTAGCTGTCTTCAGACACAGCAGAAGAGGGCATCAGATCCCATTACAGATGGTTGTGAGCCACCATGTGGTTGCTGCGAATTGAACTCAGGACCTCTGGAAAAGCAGTCGGTGCTCTTAACCACTGAGCCATTTTCTTTTTTCTTTTATTTTCTCTTCCTCTTTCTTTCTTTCTTATTTTTGAGATAGTTTCTCTGTGTATCCCTGCCTCTATAGACCAAGCTAGCCAGGAACAAGAGATTCACCTGTCTGTACCTCCTGAGGGCTGGAATTAAAGGTGGGGAGCCTTCTCCACATTCTTTTCACAGTTCTAGGGCTAAACCTAGGACCTGCTGTGTGCTAAGTAAGCTGTATTCCTGGACTACCTCCTCTGTTTTCTTAATTTCAGAATCTTTTTGTTGGTAGTTTTTTGAGACAGAGTTTCACTCTGTAGCCCAGGCTGACATGGAACTCATTATGTAGTTTAGGCTGGCTTCAAACTTGATCCTGTCCTAGATCTCCCAATCCTGGGAGATTACAGCAGCGATTCATACAAGGATGTTATGTCAGTCATGTGCCTGCTCTTCTCATTACAGTGAAGACATACCATCCTGAAGACTATGACAAGGTTCAGCGACACATATTCAATCACAGAGATAGATGTGGTAGGATTAGATGGTTATAACCTCAGTAGTCAAGGGATTACAAATTCAAGGTCAGAGTGAATTACAGGGTGAGACCCTGCCTCAAAAGAAAGGGAACCCAGTAGGTGATAATGTAATTAAAAAGAAAAGAGGTGGTTGCTGGAAAGATTGCTCTGCGGTTACGAATACTTGAGGGGTGGAGTTCTGTTCCCAGCCCCCGAGTGGCAGCTCATAACTGCCTGTAACTCCCATGCCAGGGGATTCAATCCTCTCTTCTGGCCTAGAGCAAATACCCACATTAAAAAAAGGAAATCTTAAAAAAGAAAAGCTGAGTGACTCTCCCGTTAGAGCCCCCACAGCCCACGCATGCCTCTTAGGGTGCTTACTTTCTTCCAGAGTGCCCCACCCCATCCTTGAGCCTAAAATTAACTGGAGATAAAATAAACAAGCTTCAAAAAAATTAGCAAATAAAATTTTGTTGGATCGTTAAAGGATTATATAATGCAATATTGTGGTGGGTCTGAAATATGCAAGCGTTGAAATTTCAGCCAGAAGTAATAATGTTCAGGAATTTTTTTTAAAGCCTAAATACAGATAAAGTGTTTCGTAACAGAGAACAAACAGCTGGGGAAGGCATTTAACACAGTTCTGAAAACAACTGTCTCGTCTTGGCCCCCACACAGAACAGGTTGCTCAACTCTGGCATTAACTAGGACTGGAAACAACAGGAACGATCCACATCGGACAGAAGCAGGAGTGTGTCACTGTTCTAGGCCTCAGCAACGTGGGAGAAAACAATCTGTGCAATGCAACAGGAACACAGACCAGTGTACAGCAGGGTCAGTGGGGCGGCTCCTACAAGCAGGGCTTACATAGCATGCTGAATAGGCACTAGAGTGATAAAGAAAGCCTAAGTGGGGTAAAGGTTTGCGAACACATTTGAAGAATTCAAAGTGCACCTTAATCTAAGTGCATTTCAAATCTCCAAGAACCGTTCCCTACGTTGTATTTAATAAATTTATCTGAGTATTGTCGTAAAGCTAGAGTATGTGAGTTCAGACGTAAACAATAAGTTTTATAACCTGGAGTCAAAGGCCAGTAGAGATTCCTTCAAACACCTGGAGAGGTAGCCCGATGGATAAAGAAGGCACTTGCTACCAAGCCTGGTGACTCAGATTTGATCCCCGAGACCCACATGGTAGAAGGGGAGTGCAGACTCCTGACAGTCATCCTCTGACCTCTAAATACCCATGCCTACTTACAAGCACACATAAACACACAATCAATCAATCAATGCAATTTTTTTTTTTGTTTGTTTTTTGTTTTTTTGAGACAGGGTTTCTCTGTGTAGCCCTGGCTGTCCTGGAACTCACTTTGTAGACCAGGCTGGCCTCGAACTCAGAAATCCGCCTGCCTCTGCCTCCTGAGTGCTGGGATTAAAGGCGTGCAATTTTAAAAATCCACCTGAGCTGTATCTGGATGTTGCCCATCATGCTAGACACCAAAGATACACAAGACACATGAACAACTGGACACCTTACCACAAAACACTTGGTGCTAGTATAAAAGAAAATTAGCTGCACAGTAGTTCTCAAGTCAGGAGGAATTTGAAGCTTATCAGGTCTCCAGCACCAATTAGTGATGCTCTGAACACACAGCATAGTGTTCCTCTTTGGTTTTTTTCTATTTCCTTTTTATTTGAGACAGTGCTGCACTGGATGTGGTGGTGCACGCCTTTAATCCCAGCACTTGGGAGACAGAGGCAGGCGGATTTCTGAGTTCGAAGCCAGCCTGGTCTACAAAGTGAGTTCCAGGACAGCCAGGGCTTCAGAGAAACCCTGTCTCGAAAAAAACAACCTCCCACCCCAAAAAAAGAAAGAGAGTGTTGCCCTGTGCAGCCCTGGCTAGCCTAGAACTTACTATGTAGACCACACTAACCTTAAATACACAGAGATCCGCCTGTCTCTGCCTCTAAACTGCTGATACTAAAGATGCGCGTCACTATGCTAGACTTGCTTCTGTATTTTCAGACTCACTAAAAAGTCAATTAAGTGCTTACACAATAAGGGTAGTTTATGCTTCTCAGAAGAAGAAAAACCCAAGCTGATCGGTGTTTCTGTAGATACAATGTAAACACAGTAGTATATATTCTGCACATACTACAGTGTAATACAACTTTATCCTCTTGACACTGCAAAAACAACCTCAAACTTGACTTTTCACACATTCAAGAAGCCTATCCCTCCCCTCACACACCTCAGTGTCATTACACACACACACACAGAGCTCAATGTCATTATATAGACAGAGACAGACAGACAGACAGAGTGACACACACACACACACACACACCCCTCAGTGGCAGCTTGCTTCAACTCCAAATGTCACTGTTTCTTCATAAACACTTAAAGTAAAAGATACAGTCTTTCTAAGATGGGGTCACAACACCCCTGAAGAGCAAGAAGGAAAACCCTCTCTTGGAGCACTGAATCTTAGAACATTTTGGGGCATGGCCACAGTAGCTGCTTGTTGATGGCTGTTCCCTCCCCTCTCTGTAAGCTCTCTTCCCCTCACAGAAAGCACTGGTAGAGCTAGTTGAGTTTAATATGGTAGAAGTGAAAAAACTTCAGTTTTACTTACAAAATGATTCCTTTCACAAATAGTTTTATGAATTATGAGAATTAAAATTACAGATAAGAAACTTTGGACTAAAGACACAGGTGTGATCAAGCACTGTGGCAAATGACACCTCTAAATGGCAGCAGCATCCCAGAGGTTATGGAGGGGGCAGGGAGGGGGGGTCTCAAGTCGAAGGCCAGTCTCAGCCATATGGCAAGCATGATCTAGACTACACACATCGAGACCCCAACCTCAAAACCTCACAAAATAACCCCCTACCAGGCACGATGGGGTGTTTGCATCATCCTAGCACCGTGCCAGCTGAGGCAGGAACCAGGGAGCTGAAGACTAGCCTGGGCTACACAGTGAGAGGCACGTGGAAGCCACAGCTCTGGTTCACTTTGAAAACCCTAGCAAGCTAACCAGACCACTGTCTAGTTTGGCTTTCACCATCCTTCATCTACAAAACAACGGGACTGAAACTGCAGCCACCAGGGTTCCTTTCACTGCTACCCTCTCTCCTTCCTTCTCTAAATAAACACAGAGAAGCACACTAAAACTCGGCATGGTGGCCACACCGTTAGCTCGAAGGTGGATCTCTGTGAGTTCAGGTCAGCCCGGTATATAGAGTGAGTTCCAGGCCAGCCAACTCTATGACAGTGAGACCTTGCCTTAACTGAGGAATAAGGAACGGAAGGAGATCCAAACACAAAAAGGAATACAAGCAATGAGGAACCAAGTCTAGTTCCTGCTCCTGGCCAAACAGTTGAGCTAAAGGTCTATGCAGGCAGGCTGCACTAGCACAGGTAATGAGCGAGGCAGCCTGTCCCTCTAGCTGCAGAAGTTTCACAGAGATGAATGACCAGGGCACAGTGGAAAAGTACTAGCTTGGAGTCAGGTGTTAGTGGAGCTAAAAGGCTGGTCTTAGGTAACTATCACTTGTTCCTCTCAGGTGTAAAATGACAAGATTACAGCTCTCCCTGACCCTCCCTAAACCACAGCTCCTATTCCCAAGTGGTAGCGTCAGCCTACCCTTTTATAAGGCATTGCTTCCAAAAACATCTTCGTCTGTTTATAGACTTCTTGGCCCGTCTTGTGGAAGGTCTTGAGAAAGTCTATGAACTCCTTAGTCACTCGGTCCGTCTCAATGCTGGTTTGCCGGTTTGCGGAGGGACTGGGAGCTTTGGCTTCCTGAATTTCTGCTGAGAAAATGAAACACAGCAAGTTTTGTCACCCAGAAGGCTGATGGATGGAATTACTCTATGTAGCCAACAAGATTACTGAAATTATGTTTAATCAAAATTAAATTAATAGCACTTTATATTTAAACATTTGGATGAGTTTCCTTAAAGCAAGGGAAAATAGGAAGTGTGAGTAGATAAAACTGCACGTTCTAAAACATGCTCAGCAGAGCTCAACTGTGGCTCGGTTGGTAGAGTAGTGCTTGCTGGCATGTAGGAATCCCTGGGTTCTAGCCCCAGCAAGGAGTCAACAAGGCATGTTGTGCACAGCTCTAATCGCAGCACTTGGGAAGTAGGAGCAGGAAGATCCAGGTCAGTTAAAGGTCATTCTCAGTTGCCCAGTGAGTTTGAGGGCTACACAAGACCCTGTCTCAGAAACCTTAAGAGCTTCTTTTTTTTCTTTTAAAGATTATTTATTTATTTATTTATTATATGTAAGTACACTGTAGCTGTCTTCAGACAGCACCAGAAGAGGGCATCAGGTCTCATTATGGGTGGTTGTGAGCCACCATGTGGTTGCTGGGATTTGAACTTCGGACCTTCGGAAGAGCAGTCGGTAGCTCTTCCCCACTGAGCCATCTCACCAGCCTGGTAAAGAGCTTCTTATACAAGCCTGGAGACCTGACTTTAATCCCTACGATCCAGCAGGTGGATACACAGAATGGAGTTCTGCCATGTTCTCTGCTCAAGGACTGAACTACAGCATAACAATTCTTTTTTTTTTTAATTAATTTATTTATTTATATGTAAGTACACTGTAGCTATCTTCAGACACACCAGAAGCACCAGAAGAGGGAGTCAGATCTTGTTACGGATGGTTGTGAGCCACCATGTGGTTGCTGGGATTTGAACTAAGGACCTTTGGAAGAGCAGTCGGGTGCTCTAACCTGCTGAGCCATCTCACCAGCCCATAACAATTCTTAAAACACAAATACAAGGCAGGGTGTGATGTCAACAACCTCTAATCCTAGCAGAGGCAACCTCTAATCCTCACGAAGATCTCTCAGTGAGTTCCAGACCAAAGAGCTACAAAGGAGACCCAGAAAATACGTTAACAAACAGAAAAAGCTGGGAGGGTGGATGGGATAGGGGGTTTTCAGAGGGGAAACTGCGAAGGGGGATAACATTTGAAACGTAAATAAATAAAATAACCAATAAAAACAATTTAAAAAAAGAAAGAGCAAATCAAGTACTAACAAAGACTCTCACATCTGTGCTACCAACCCAACAGCTGCATTAGGTAGTTAACAACATAAGAAGGCAGAATAATTCACTGTCAGGCAGCTCGGGAAGGGCCTGGTACTCCCTGAAGTCACAGTTCCTCAGAGATGACTACTGAGTGCTGTGGAAAAGTACCATTGCCAACGCCTCAAAGAAAAAATAAATAAATAAACTCCAACTAACCATGGGTCAGTAAGATGGCTCAACATGGGAAATGCTTGCCATACAGGCCCAGAGATGTGAATTTTACCTGTAGAACCCACAGAAAGGTAGAAGGAAAAAACCTCCACAGTGTTGTAATGTTATCTCCACAGACACACACCCTACTGATAATTTTTTAATTTTTTCTAAACTAACAGAAAGCAAATAGAAACTGCTTATTAGCATTTTTAGTCACTAATACTGATAATGAAACAGAACCTTTTCTTGAACAACTTTCTTGCTGAGTCAAAAAGTCACTGTAACCACCAATGGAAGCAGGAAGGCATCAGGTGACACACAGCATCACAAAGAGACAAAGGCCAGTTTATTTCCCCCACCATTCAGTTTGCAAGTCACACTGCTCTAAGTAAAAATGCATCCAAGCTGGGTGTGTTGGCACATGCCTGTAATTCTAGCACTCAAGAGGTTGAGGCAGGAGGATCAAGTTCTAGGTCAGCCTGGATTACACAGTGCATCTGACACCGGCTTGAGCTATATATAGCAAGAGTCTATCCCACACACACACACACACACACACACACACACACACACGGGGGGGGGGGCAGGGAGATAGAGACAGAGAGATAATAGAGATATTTTGTCTGGTTTTTCCTTTCCAGACAGGATCCTCCTGCCTCAGCTTCCTCAGCAAGTGTGCACCACCACACCCCACAGGAAAAAGAAACCAAAAGGTATTAAAGTCTACCAACTCCACACTTTAATTTTATTTGTCTGTTTTGAGACAGGGCCTCACTATGTACAATACAGGATGGTCTCAAACTCACAGAGATCTGCCTGTTTCTACCTCCTAATCTCTGGGAGTAAAGGCATAGGCCACCATGCTTAACACCATACTATTTAGGAAAAAACAAAAAAAAAACCTCTTATTTCTACACATGGGAACATATCCTACTCCTCACACTAGATAGACAGACAGACAGACAGACAGACAGATTATGGAATTACTTCTATGCTTTATGTATCTGGGTGCTTTGTCTGCGTATGCATCTGCACGAATGGAACAAGAAGGTGCCATTCAAAAGTTAAGTTCGAAGTTTAGGTAATAATCAACAAAACCATAAAAAGTTGTCTTGGGCATGGTGTCTTTTTACAACAAGAAACCCTAACTAAGATAAAATCTGAAATTTGATCTTGACAAGAACACAACAGCTTCTTACACTGTGCAGGCAGGAACCCAAGTGTTAGAACTTTAAAAGGGGGCAATTCAGCAATAACCAACAAAGTTAAAACCCACATGCCCAGCTGGGCACAGAAGCTGCAGGGTAATCCCAGTGCTTAGGAGGCTCAGGCAAGAGGAATGTGGATTGTAGGCCAGCCTGGGCTACAAAGTACGACCCCATGTCACAACATGTGAATCAGGACACTAGGGGTAGGAAAAAGATGCAGTCAAATAATCTAAAAGAGCTTGCTCCCACCCACAAAGAAGGGAATCCCATAATGGAAAGTTAACTCTTCAAGGCACAGCAATCCTGAACACATATCTAACAACACAGCTTCAAAATGCAAAGAGCAGGGCTGGTGAGATGGCTCAGTGGGTAAGAGCACCCGACTGCTCTTCCGAAGGTCCAGAGTTCAAATCCCAGCAACCACATGGTGGCTCACAACCATCCGCAACGAGATCTGGCGCCCTCTTCGAGTGTCTGAAGACAGCTACAGTGTACTTACATATAATTAATAAATAAATAAATCTTTTAAAAAATGCAAAGAGCAAAGACAGAAATGTAAGGAATAAGAAACAAATTCTGATGCTAAGGTCCTGTTCCCCAATTGGTTCTTGATCTGTCAGTAAAGAAAGCAAGCCATGGGCCAATTGCTGGGCGGATGGCACAGGCGAGACTTCTGGGTCCTGGAGGAAAGGAGGATGCAAGCAAGGAAGGAGAGAAGGAGTTTTGTCATGCTTTGGAGGGAGAAGAACCCAGCAGCCATGTGAGGTCTCAGGAGGAGCTGGGGCCTGTGGCCACTACTATAGGTGGGCTATCAGGGATGTTTGACAGGGGCTAGATTGGACTAGCCACTGAAATTTAGAGTAGGTGGGAGGCATGAAGCTAAGAGTATTGGAAAGGACATGTTTTTCCAGGTGGGAGATAGTAGCACCCAGCAACTGTGCCAAGAAGGCAACACTGTCCTCTAACCCTCACATACCCAGCATGGCCTCCCCACACATATACATTCTTTCATTCACTCTCTCTGTCTCTTTCTCTCTGTGTGTGTAATAAAATACCTTTTTTTTTAAAAAAAATATCACGAGGCTAGTCTGGTCTACAAAATGAGTTCCAGGACAGCCAGGGCTATACAGAGAAACCCTGTCTCGAAAAACAACAAAAACAAAACCAAAATCACAATATTTGAGCAATACCATGGATCAATATAACTCAATTGAAATGTACAGACTGCTCAACAACAGAAGCACAACATACCTTCCATGGGACAAAACTGACAAATGAAGCGACTGAGCCTTGAAGATGGTTAGAAACCTCAATGATTCAGTTGCCCAAGGTTAAGGACAGAACTGAACTCAAGCCAATGTGTTTGACTCCTGAGCCTTCCTTATACTCCCTTATGGCAGAGCACCAAACAGCCTTCAAAGAATGCCAAGCCCTTAGACTATGTGGAGACTAAAAGCTTCAGGGCCACAGGCAGAGGAAAGCCAGTCGCCTCCCTCATGGTTTCACTTGCATACATCAACAAACCAAGGGGAAAGTCCTCAGCTGAGCACACTGGTTCATACCCACATCTCAAGGCTAAAGGAGGAGTTCAAGGACATCCTGGGCTACAAAGTGAGACTTTGTCTAAAAAATGTAGTCTACCTCAAATCCCCTTTTATTTTTTTTAGATTTATTTATTTATTTATTATATGTAAGTACACTGTAGCTGTCTTCAGACACTCCAGAAGAGGGCGCCAGATCTCGTTACAGATGGTTGTGAGCCACCATGTGGTTGCTGGGATTTGAACTCTGGACCTTCAGAAGAGCAGTCGGGTGCTCTTACCCACTGAGCCATCTCACCAGCCCTCAAATCCCCTTTTAAAATGTAAGCAAAGGGGGTTGGAGTAGTGCTCAGTGCTAGAAGACAGGGCTGGTTCTATCAGAGCTCACCAGACCACAAAACAAACCAACCAACCAAGGAGACAGAAGAGAACAACCTACCCACATTACACCTGTAGTGTTTGCCAGGGGCCAATCAGAGCTTGTACATCAGCTTACAGCCATCTTGTGTTTCTCAAATAAAGACAATTTACAGTTCAAGTTCACCCAGTCAAACAGGGTTCTCCAGCTGTCATCTGTCACTCAGCTCAAATGTTTAAAGAGCTCTGCAGCCCAGCCAGCCTGAACCACAAGGAGAGCAGTAATCCACTATCATTCAAGGAGCACAGGCAGTGCAGATTCAATCCCTCATGAACTTAACAGTTAATGAGCTGGGTGGTGTTATATATGAGTATATGAATCTTAGAAAACTTGTCACTTACCTGTCCAAAGCCACATGTGAGTAAAAGAAAGAGCTGGGATTTGAAAACAGATTTGAATCTGGAGCCCAGGCTAGTTCTTTATAACTACCCTGGACCATCTTTTGTTTTGTTTTGTTTTGTTTTATTTTTGAGACAGGGTTTTTCTGTTTAGCCCTGGCTGTCCTAAAACTCACTCTGTAGACCAGGCTTGCCTCGAACTCAGAAATCCCCCTGCCTCTGCCTCCAAAGTGAGGGGATTAAAGATGTGCGTCACCACTACCTGGCAACCATCTTTTTATTACTGCAGCATCTGTTTCCTTCTACCTAAATCCCCAGGAGGGTCTCAAAAGATGGGCTAATGGCTAAGAGCACTCACTCCTCTTCCAGAAGCGCCCATGCTGAGTGGTTCACAGCTATCTTTAACTCCAGCTCCAGTGAACCCAATGCCCTCTTCTGACCTCTGTGGAGATGGCACTCACATGCACACACTCATACACATAAATAGCAATGATAATAACAATAAAAAAGCCAAAGAGGAGGCTGCAAGACAACAGACTCAGTTAAGCAGACAGACCAAATATTACATCAGATTTCCTCTTTGATTATGAAGAGAATAAACCTTTTTAATCCTCATGGTTATGAAGAATAAAGACAACATGAGGAGGTGCAGAGTGTCAATTATTTTCAGCATAAGCACGGGGGGCCTGAATTTGATTCCCAGCACCCACTAAAAAAGCCAGGTAGGCTATCATGTGTCTGTAATGCCAGCACTGGGGTGGCAGACTCTGGTGCTCCCTGGCAGTCAGCCTATCCAAATTGGTGAGCCCAGGGTTCACTGAGAGAGCCTGTCTCAAATAATAAGGTGGAGAACAATCAAATAAGATACCCACACTCACACAAACGCACATACAGACCCACGCACAACACACACACACACACACACACACACACACACACACACACGCACATTCTTCAAATCCCTTAGAAGGCTGTGCTTTGTTTGCAATCAAGCTCACTGGGCTCAAGAGCTTTCTTTTGTGCTGCTAATATAAATAAACTGACAAGGGCAAAGGCTCTACACATTAAGGAAGTAAAATAAAGTCCCAGAAACCAAAGCTGACCGCTGTTAGACTCTAAGGTGACCTGTACCGGGGATCAGCTGAGTGTACTTAGGGCCTAACCAGGCACCTGGCACAAGTGGGGAGGTCACCTGTAAACTCACAGCCAACAAGGCCAGCACTTAGGAATGAAGCATTTTTTACATAGTTGGAGCTCCTCACCCTCAGAAGCTCTTTTACAAACACAGCCTCCCGCCCCAGCAGGAAATGAGGGCAGGAAGATTCCAAGTTTGAAGTGAGCTATACAGTGAGTTCAAGGCCAGCGTGAGGCTCTACACATGACCCTGTCTGGAGAACTCAAGGACTGAGAACACAACTGGTGCCAAGAAAGCCCTTGCCTAGCACTCAGGAGAACCTGGGTTTAATCCCACTACTAGGCAGGTGGGTAAAAGATACAAGCCAAAGGGAAAGGCAGCACTCCCTATGGCAACATGGTCCTAGAATGGTAATCACCACCCGCCAACATTTGGAGATTTGTACTAGCATTGCTGTAAATGCTAGGGAATTCCTAGGTGTTAACAGAATGACCTTCCAATACCCAGAGCTGAAGACAGGGTCAAGGATCTTCTTTAATGTTTAAGCTAACGTTTACTTAGCTGTTTGGTTAGTGTGTAAATGTACATGTGTGCAATTATGTGTGCACATGCTGAAGTGCACATATGGAGGTCAGAAGATATTTTAGGAATTCAGTTTCTTCCTTCTAGTTCTTGGGTTCTGGGGAGCATTCAAACTCCAGTCATTGCGCTTGGAAGGAAGGACCTTTATCCCCTGGGGCACTGTGCTGGCCAAACTTTTTTTTTTTTTTGGTTTTTCAAGACAGGGTTTTTCTGCATAGCCCTGGCTGTCCTGGAATTCACTCTGTAGATCAAGCTGGCCTTGAACTCAGAAATCCGCCTGCCTGTGCCTCCCAGATGCTGGGATTAAAGGCGTGCGCCACCACTGCCCGGCAAGGCCAAACTTAAAACTGTTTTGTTTTTTTTTTCATACAATTATATTTTGACCATATTCTTTCCTCTACCCCCAAAATATCTTCAAGAAAGAAGAAGGCGAGTGAATGTGGGCCTCAGCGCCATGTGAACCACCAGCGTTGTACCAAGATATCCCAGACAACAGTTAAGAAGCACACATCACTGGCCAGATATGCTTCAAGGAATTTGCTCCTTTAGACAAAAAAAAAAAAAAAAAAAAAAAAAGCTTGCATATGTGCATATGCAGAAAAAAAAATTCACTGTAGAAAGGGTGTGGGGTTCTAGAAAAGCAGCTCCCCCACCAGCATCAACGCTTTCTCTCAGTCTCTCTGAGCACCAGCATCAGGGCTGTGAGACTGAGACATGACCAATGTCTTCTGAGCCTCACTCTGAGCCTCTTCAATGAGCTCACTGGCAGAACAACTGAGCCTGTGACTGTATTTATTTATTTTAATTTTATATGTATGGACGTCTTGCCTACATAAATGTCTGTATGCCATTTCTATGCCCAGTGACCAAGGAGATCAGAAGAGGGCACTGGATTCCCTGGAACAGGAGTTGCTACATGGGTGCTGGGAATCAAATCTGGGCCCTCTATATGAACAGCAACTATTCCTAACAGCTGAGCCTGAATCACTATGCCTTTAATGACCTCTTTGTGTGTGTGCCTTTTATGACCTTTTTTTTTTGAGACAGGGTTTCTCTGTATAGCCCTGGCTGTCCTGGAACTCACTCTGTAAACCAGGCTGGCCTCGAACTCAGAAATCCGCCTGCCTCTGCCTCTGCCTCCCAAGTGCTGGGATTAAAGGCATGTGCCACCACGCCAGGCTGGAAGGTTATTTTCTTAAAATAGATGAACAAGCACAAATCCATCCACAAGAAAATGCTTAACACAAGTTATTTAAGAGCTCCAAATGAGCCTTTTCCTGTCTGTTTCCTAATAGCATAGGAAATAAGCTTTAAGAGAGAAAGTCTCTCAGGTGACTTTCAAGTTTAGAAACAGCCACTTCTCCTAAGTTATTGACAGAGTGGGTATTACACAAGATAAACAAGGATGAGAAAAAAAATAAAGGCATGAAAAATACAAAACAAAACCATTAAGTAGCCAGTGATAAGCAATTTGGATGAGAATGGAGAGCGTTACTAACAGAATTACACATTTCAATTCTCTTTAGTTTTCCTGTGGAATAAAATGCTTCTTTAAAAAACAAGGAAACAAGCCGGGCGTGGTGGCGCACGCCTTTAATCCCAGCACTCGGGAGGCAGAGGCAGGCGGATTTCTGAGTTCGAGGCCAGCCTGGTCTACAGAGTGAGTGCCAGGACAGCCAGGGCTACACAGAGAAACCCTGTCTCGAAAAACCAAAAAAAAAAAAAAAAACAAGGAAACAGTGTCTTCAAATCAAATGCCTGGCCATCAAACCTGACTTCCATGTGAAATCTGGACTAGAGCTCTCTTGGGCTTACAGAAGGGAAAGGCTGAGCCACCTGCATTCTGGATCTAGTCTGCAGCTTACTCAGGCATGGAAGAAGGAGAGAGAAAATTACCCTTCTTGGATCCAGCCCTGGAAGAGGCGCTGAAGAACTTCTTCACTGTGGTGACTTTTCGGGTTTTCTCATTGGTCTTCTTCTCCTCGAACTTGGAGAAGGTGAGGGGCTGGGCGCCTTGGCTGCTCTGGCTGCTTGCGAAGGCCTCTTCCTCCTCCCGCTGAAGTCTGAAATTCAGGGGAAAGTCTGTGAATGATCTGGGTCCTCTCCAGGTTTTCCCAGGGTCTAGAAGATCTTGTCCAAATTACTAAGAAAGATCTGACTTTATAAACAGAAACTAAATATACCAAGTGGGTCTGAGATCTCAGGTACATAGCTATTTTAAGATGAAATTCTATACCTGGTGAAGATTTCAATATATAGCTTTAATCTCCAGTACCCCACAAAAAACAAACACACAAACAAACATGTTTGACACCTATAGTCTCAGCAGTTGGGAGGCCCAGGAAGAAATATCACCATGTTTGAGAGCAACCTGCGTTATAGACTAAGACCCTTTCTTAAATTCCCAGATTAAGAACCAGGGCTTATGAGTGCTAGTGGGATGGCTTAGTGTGTAAAGGCACTTGTCACCAGCCTGCCCTCCTGAGTTTAATCTGGGAGCTCAAAGGGTAGGAAGAGAGAAATGACCACTGCAGTTATCCTCTGCCCTCCATACAAGGCTGCAGCATTTGTATACACTCACACATACCATAAATCAATGCAGGAGCTGGACAGATGGCTCAGGGTTCAAAAGCACTTGCTGTACCTGTAGAGGACCTGGTTTGGTTCCCAGCACACACATGGCAGCTCACAACCTCCTCTAACTGCAGCTCTAGAAATCTAACACACTCTTCTGGTCTCCTCAGGTACTGAACATGTATGGTGCACTTACATACATGCTGGCACCATACACATGTAAATAAGTCTTTAAAGGTGCAGAAAGAAATGTAACCTAGAGCATTTAAGGCTTAGGATGCAGCTACGTTGCCTAGCAAATCCCTGAGTTCAGTCCCCACCACTGCACACATGGTGGCACACCCTGTACTCCCACCATTTGGAAGGTAAAGGCAAGAGTATCCAAAGTCCAAGGTCACCCCTGATAACACAGTGAGTTTGAGGTCAGCTTGGGAGATAGAGAAAGATCCTGCCTCAAAATATCATTACAGGGCCAGCAAGGTGGCTCAGTAGGTAAGATAAAGGCACTTGCCACCAAGCCTGATGACCTAAATTCAATTCCCAAAACCCATCTAGCAGAAGGAAAAAGCCTCTGGCCTCTATACAACTCCTTCAACAAAACTAGATAATTTTAAAAACATAAACATTATGTACTATATGAACATGTGCATGTTATGGGGCTGGAGAGATGGCTCAGCAGTTAAGAGCACATACTGTTTTGCAGAGGACCTGTAAAAGGAACTTTTATTTGCCTGTTATAATTGTTGTCTGGTAGGCTTTCTGCTAACCTAGCCCTAGTCCTGTAAGCTTCTAGCCTTTGTATAATCCTAGCTAGGCCTAGAATGTTTCCAGCCTCTGAGACTTGCTTTTGAATGAGCTCACTTTTTCCTAGTTCTTTCTGAACTCAGCTGTTCAGGCTCAAACTCCTCTCCAAGCTGACTGATTCAATCTTTTCTTTCTTTCTCTCTCTCCCTCTCTCCCTCCCTCCCTCTCCACTCTGCTCCACTGGTCTCTAGGAACTCTACTGTATTCCTGTACTGTATGTACTCTCCTCTTCCTTTACTGTCTCTCTCTCCCTTAAATAGCTTCCCTTTCCTCACTTGTCTCGTGGGAGTTGGGCACATCCTATTCTGTCAAATCTTTCTCTGATTCATCACTCTGTCTGCCACTCAGTTAGATAACACTTTCAAACATGGCTGCTTCCTTCTGCAAACTAACTTTACCTTCATTGTTTGGGATTAAAGGTGTATACTAAGGGTGTGTCTGTATTATAGAGGGATTAAAGGTGTTTGCCAAAGGCTGAACCCACACCTTAACTAGAAACAGTTCTTTCTTTCTTTTTTTTTTTTAATTTTATTATTATTGTCTTCAGACAAGGGGGCATCAGATCCCATTACAGATTGAGCCGCCATGTGGTTGCTAGGATTTGAACTCAGGACCTCTGAAAGAGTAGTCAGTGCTCTTAACCACTGAGCCATCTCTCCAGCCCTTTTTTTAAGATTTATTTATTATTATACATAAGTACACTATAGCTGTTTTCTGACATACCAGAAGAGGGCGTCAGATCTCATTACAGGTGGTTGCGAGCCACCATGTGGTCGCTGGGATTTGAACTCGGGATGTTCGGAAAGAGAGGTCAGCACTCTTACAGGCTAAGCCATCTCACCAGCCCAACAGTTATTTTCAGTAAATAACACAATCTTGGGGTTCACAGTGTGATCAAATATCCTGCAACAAGGACCCAAGTTCAATTCATACACACACACACACACACACACACACACACACACACCAGGCTAAAGAGACAGTCAGAGAGCAGAGTTTAGTTCCCAAGGCCCATATCAAAAGATCCAAATTCACCTGTAACTCCAGTTCCAGGGAATCTGACTCCCACTTCTAACCTCTGCAGGTCCCCACACACATGTGACATATACACAAACAAATCTTTCAATGGTGCTCAGAAGTTCTATAGAAGTTCTATATGACTAGAACTCTAGATAAGCATGTCTGGGCATGGCAGGCTGTGTATCCGGATGTGTCTTGGTGACCACACCCCACCTCCACATAGCTTGTGAGGTCATTTACCGTTCTGCCAGTTCCCAGTCCTCTTGGATCTGCCTCTGCCGGGCCTTGTGGTACTCCTCCCTCCAGCACTTGGAGCAGAAACCCTGCCAGGCAGGGTTCCCGTAGTAACCGCATCCTTTCTTGCACAGGAGCTCAGATTGATCCACATGAATTCCCCTGCGTTCGGACTTCAGGCTCATCTTCTTCCTGATAACCAAGGAGTGAAAAAGCACTGAAAATTAATTTACTTCCATACTATTAAAATACAACATTTATGAAAAGCAAAATACAAATGAGTCTGAGATCTTCAAGCCATAGGGGAGAAAGAACAGGAGAGAAGAAAGTAGAAAAACCAAAGTTAAACACGGCAAATTCAAGTAGAGTCATAGTAAAGAAAGACTTCATCTGAGGTCTGAAATTCACAGAGCACCTTAAGAGACTAATACTGGATTAAAGACCTAAGCATAAAGCTTTAAACTCCTAGAAGGAAAGCTTCCTAACACTGGCAAGGACTTCTTCAATACGCCAAAAGCACAGGTAACCAAAGCAACAAAAAGACAAATGGTACAACAGCAAACTTCTGCACAACAACAAAGCAATCAACTGAGTAAAGAGGCCACCTACAGAATGGGAGAAGACATTTCCAACCTCCACAGAAAAGGTTAAATCCAAAATATCTAAAGGACACTGACGAAGCAACAACAAGGTAGAATACACAAAAGTGTCCAACAGACAGTAAGACCTTGTCTCAATAGACACACCAGAAAGCGGGTAGAGCTGAGATAGTTTGGCAGCTAAAGATTTCTGTCACCAAGGTTCATAAGCTGAGTTTGAACCCTGGGACCTACATGGTAGATGGAAAAGCAACTTCCCAAATGTTGCCGTGTGTGGTGGCATATAAATACACAAGCAAGATTAATAAAATACTTCTTATAATAGCCAACAAACTGGGTGTAGCAGTGCATGCCTTTAATCCTATCACTCAGAAGATAAAAGCAGGTGTATCTCTGAGTTCTAGGTCACCTAGAAATACTTCGTTAAGACCCTGTCTCAACAAGCAAACATGACTAATAAAGAGCAAGAATGTTGGCACATGCCTGCAATTCCACCAGTCTGAGGCAGGAAGACTGCAAGTTCTAGGCCCACCTAGCTTATAGAGTGAAACCTTATCTAGAAATAACCATTTAATTGTCAGAAAACACATCAAAGTATTGGAATAAATCAAAACCATAATGAGACAGCATTTCACAGAGCTGAGGAAGCCACCTTAAAGTGTTTATAGGAACACCTATCCATTATATATAGCCTTTTTTCCATTCAGAAGGCTGCAAATTGGAGGTGAATAGCCTGGTAATCTGTATTATCTGTAGGATCAGGCCATACCAAGCTCCCACAACCAGGACCAGAGGAGGCTAATAGCCCAAATGACCACTATGATAAATGTGTGCCGGAGACCATGCTAGGTCACCCCTAGGTCCTAGCTAAGGCAGGTAGCCATCTCTAGAACCTATCTTCTTGAAAGAAACGACATGTACTTTTAGAGGAGTTTCATTATCATTATGTCTCCTTGTGCACCAGGGATTGTATTACACCAGGAAACAGCTTCCCAAATTGTACTATGTCTAAGTATTCAAGGCAATAAACCACCAAGTATCAGACTCCCGAAGTTTGATCCAGCCCAGATGACTAAGTCAGGCTGAGCCAAGTTTATATTCCTACCTCTTCAAGGATCGTTTTGCTGCCAGTCATGACACCTCCCTTTATTCCTATGAATTTTTAGTTCATGTGTTTTGTTACAATGATGGAAAATTATCATAGCACAATGAAGGCACTATCCAAAACAGCCAGTAAAGATTGATTAAAACCGGTCCTGCGGAAATGGCTCAATAGATACAGTAACTGTTGCACAAGCATAAGGAACTCAGTCCAATCCCCAGCATCACCTAAGAGCTGGGAATGGCAATGTATACCTGTAACTCTAGTGCTGGGCATAGAGACAGGGAGATCCCTGGAATTTGCTAGCCAGTGGGCTAGCCAAAATGTGAGCTCAAAGTCTCAGGTCTTTTTCTCTGCACCCACATGAGTGCAGCTATGAAGCTGAGATCTGCTTTTGGCTTTGTGTTATGTCTGACTTCCTTCTAAGGTTTACCTTGTATCTGCATACCTTAATATTCAGCCAAAGTGTGCTCAAATCTCTCTGGTCAGTGGGGCATTGGTTTTAAGGGGGCAGAACCTGTGTATACAAAGACAACATGAAGTGGCCCCAGAAAACATCGGAGGGTTTGGTCTCAGTGCATTCTTTGGCACATATATAGATCCACTGGTAGGGTTCTATTTTATGTATGTATGATATATGTATGTCTTTATATGAGTGTGTAAATAGGTACACATATGTGTGCCCGTATGTGGAAGCCAGAGGTTGAAGTCGGATAGAATGCTTTCTTCAATTGCTATCCACCTTATTTTGTAAAAATGCATTTGCCAGATGTGCTAGCACACACCTTTACTTCCAGCACTTGGGAGGCAGAGGCAGGCCAGACTGGTATACATAGCGAGTTTGTGCCATTTAGAGCTACATTCTGTGACCCTGGATGGGCTGGGCTGGCAAGATAACTCAGCAGATAAAGGAACCTGCTGCCAGCCTGACAATCCCAGGGTCTGAAGTGGTGTACGGAGAGAACAGACTCCAGCAAGTTGCCTTCTGACCTCCATATAAGATATAAGATACATCTACAAATATACACATAAAGCAAATAAAATGAAAAAAGAAAAGAGATAAAAGCGCTTTTCCCAGAGCAGCGGGAGAGTCTGTTCACCGTGGAGTCAAATGAGTGCACCATGCCCCTCCCTGTACCAGTCAACAGACTAATACGTTCATGAAATCTGGGTTCCTTCATCTTGGACCCCTTAGCTGTGACTCTGCCTGCATGGGACTTGTGAGGCAAACGCACTCACTGTAACAGAGCCTATTCTGCTGATATCCTGAATAGTGGGTCCCTTTGTTCCTGTTACAGGAGTCTCAGGTCTTCTGCCTGTACCCATCAACTTTGGCGTGCTCACTTGCTACTTATAAGCAGAGCAAAGTTCCAGTCCTTCACTGTCCTTAACATTTCCAGCAAGCAGTACCCAGGAAGCCATTCACACCTCCAGCCATTAAAGCAAAACAAGAGGCCATCAGATGGGGCTAGGGGCTCAGTGATAAAGCACTTGCCTAAATTACTCAAGCTCTGGATTCAAGACCCAGCACTGTCAAAACAAAAACAAACAACAACTCCACCAGCATGGGGCATTACCCACACCTATCAGAAACTACATAGGCCCGGACATTAACACTGACAATGGCATTCCCTTTCATCCTGAGGTGGATGTAAACACTCCAGCTGACTGTTAATAGCTTCTTTTTCGTAGTTTGGGTTTTCTGAGAAGGTCCGACTCCGAAGTCCATACGAATATCAAACTCATGGCAATCCTCTTGCCTCAAGCGCCCTGAGTGCTGGCATTATAAGTGGGAGCCACAACCCAAATTGCCCTTAGAGTTCTTACTCGTGGATTCAACAGTCACACACTGACAGTCATGTGGGCCACTACAATAAACAAAAGCTCTGTGGATCTTAATGTTTCACATGGGCAGGATACAGCCAAGACCCGAAGGAAGAAACACTATTCATATTGACTAACTATTCTTTTTTGCTTTGTTTTTTGAGAAAGGGTTTCTCTGTTTCTCCCAGGCTGCCCAGGAGCTCTCTCTGTACCCGGACTCAGAGATCCGCCTGCCTCTGCTTCCCAAGCTCTGAGATGCACCACCACCATCCTGCCTACACCAACAGCCCATGTTTAAGAAACAAGCCCTGTATGTGTACATGCAATCTATGGGACTCTAACAACTACTTAGATAATAAGAATAAATAATAAAATACCTCACAGTACTACCAATATGTAAAAACATCTAGAAAATATTTTAATTGGAAAATTATGTGGCCAATGTAAAAATACTGATATAAAAAGCAATGATCATAGATACACCTATATTACTAGAACTTGGAAAGCTGAGGCAGGAAGGTTCTATGTTCAAGATCAGCCTTAACTACAAAAGACAAGAAATAGAAATAAAGAAGGTTTTAATGGTAAGGCTGCACTTAGTAATACATGCAGTGTCACTGAATAAAATACACATAAAGCATTAGTAAAATAACACAGGCTCCAAACTGCACATTTACTACAGATGACAGAATTCTCAAGGCTTTTAGGAACTCAGGAAAATGATTCCATAGTTCACCAGCAACAATAAATAGCACAGTGTTTAACTTTCTAAATTCATTTTCTGAATTTTTTCCTGCATACTAGTTAAACAGTCTAAACTTAGACAAATCACTAAAAAAAAATACAAAACCGGCCTGGCGGTGGTGGCACACGCCTTTAATCCCAGCACTTGGGAGGGAGAGGCAAGCGGATTACTGAGTTCCAGGCCAGCCTGATCTACAAAGTGAGTTCCAGGATAGCCAGAGAAACCCTGTCTCGAAAAAACCAAAAAGAAAAAAAAAAAAAAAAAAAAAGCAAAACCCCCAAATGAATCCTAATATACCATAACACATAATATTAAGGGAAGGAGGAGAAAGGAATGTTTTAAGTAAACAGTTGTAAATAACCAGTCAGCGATCTGACATCTCTCAAAATAACTGGAAAAACCAGTTAAGAGGACTGAGAGGTGACTCAGTGGATGCTCCTGCAGAGATCCTGGGCTTGATTCCCAGCACCCACACAGCCGCTCATAACCGCCTGACCCCAGCTGCAGGGAATCTGATGCTTTCTCCTCCACTCCGAGGGCGCCTGCACTCGTGCACAGACAAGCACAGACAAACACAGACACATAAGTCATGAACTCAGGACGAATGTGTACAACACCACAGCCAGCTTCTCTTTTTTAATAAGAGGACAGTTTTCAATTTGTCACACTATGTAACCCAAGCTGGTCTACAGTCCTAACTCAGTCTCCCACATGATGGGATGACAGATGTCCACACCACACCTGGTACAACTTAAACACTTTCAAGAGAGACAGAAGGATGACAGAATTCACAAAACTTCTATACCTAGAAGCTAGGGGAAAATCAAGAAGGAAGTGAAATTTGAATACATAAATTTAAACGTCCATCTAGTTTTAAAATGGCCTCACCTGGGACAAAAATAGGTAGGCAAAAAGAAGAGTGGAAACTAGCATTTACATGTGACAATGAGGTATTTTAGTATACAGAGAGATAATATTAACAAAAAGCCTGAGATTGGCTGGCAGCTGTGCAGGACAAGGACACGGGCAGGTTCTTTGTAAACTGGAGCAGCCTCCTGGAAACACAAGGGGAAAGCCTAACATGTGCACTTGACATTTTGAAAAGGCGATGCTTGCCACTCATGGGATAAGGGAACTCACTTCCCACAGCCTCAGCAGTGTTAGAAAACGTTTTAACTTTTGTCAATCAACAGTTAGCCAATGTTACTGCTATTTGTCTTTACATTTTATTTTTAACTATGTGATATGTGGGGGGGGGGAGGGGGGGTATCCTGTGCACAGGTGAGTGTGGGTGTTCAAGGAGGCCAGGAAAGGCTGTTGGGTCCCAGGGAGCTGGAGCTACAGGTACTTGAATGTTCCCAGCATGGGTGCTAAATGTTCTCTGTAACAGCAGTACATGCTCTTAACTACTGAGCCAGGTCTTTAGCACCTGATTAACAATTTTTACTGATATTCGTTACCATACATACATTTGCTTCAAATAATTTAACCACTGAAATTTTCTGCTCCTGTGTCTATATCTCTAAAATTTCCCTTTGATTCCCAGGTCCTCTTTTTGAATTATCCTGTTTGTTTGTTTTGGGTTTTTTGTTTTTTGGGGTTTTTTTTGGCTTTTTTTGAGTCAGGGTTTCTCGGTGTAGCCCTGGCTGTTCTGGAACTCACTTTGTAGACCAGGCTGGCCTCGAACTCAGAAATCCGCCTGCCTCTGCCTCCTGAGTGTTCAGATTAAAGGCATGCGCCACCACGCCCTGCTTTTTGAGTTTTTATTTTGTTTTTGCTTTTGGGGTTTGTGTGTGTGTGTGTGTGTGTGTGTGTGTGTGTGTAGTCCTGGCTGTCTTGGAACTCAACTCTGTGGACCAGGCTGGCCTTGAACTCAGAAATTCGCCTGCCTCTGCCTCTCAAGAGCTGGGATTAAAGACATGCATCACTACCACCACCTGGCTTGAATGATTTTGTAGCCTTCTTTTATGTTATGAGGGCACCATCACACAAAGACATGGCATTTCAGATCTGTATACGGGTTTTACCAACTTCCCCTCATGATACATTCTTTCTAAAAGCAGTATATCATGCAGACAATTGACATCAGAGTTTCCGTGTTAACTGTTACAAAACAAAGTATGTAAACACTACCCTGTCCAAGTAATCCCAAAAGATAATCAGACCCACAGGACACAATCCGGGGAGTGAACTGAGCTAGTGGAGCAGCATTGTTCAGGCCTTCCAAGCACCATCCTCTGCTGTGCCCAGCCAGATCCTCCTCCCACGAGCAAAGTTAGGGCTCTAATCTGAGCATGCTCAAAATAATCCACATGTGCTAGCCAACTGTCGTCCTCTCTCAAGACTCTTCCAGAGAAGCAGTCAGCACTCAAATGGACCATTACTAAGTACCAGAGCAGCAGATGTGGCTCCACCTGAGCAGCAGCACTGCATAGAGCATCTCCCCACAGGAGGGGTGTCTCCAGTGCTATTTGGCTTAGTTCTGCTCTAGCCATTTCACCTTTCTCAAACACTTCCGTGTCACAGCGTCTGAGAATCTGAGTTTATCCAAGCCCTGGGCGATGCTAATGGGAACCACCTTGGAAAGCACAGCTATAAAGAAAGCACTGCCAGCTGCGAAGAGACTCATCTCCCCTGACCAGCAGGGGATGCCCTTTTCTTTTTCAATTATTTTTATTTTTGTCAATAGGAGTATGCCTCTGCATCACAGAAGCTAGAAAAAGACAGGCTTTCTGGAGCTAGAGTGACAGGTACTTGTAAACCACCATGTGGATGCTGGGAATTGAACCCAAGTCCTCAAGATCAGTCAGTGCTCATAGAGCTGGGCCATCTCTCCAGCCTGGGATGCCCTTTTCTGAGTGTGACAGAAGCCTGTGACAACCTCTTGCTAAGAACTGAAAAGCTAGAAACAGTGTGAGATATCAAGGTTTAAAGCACCATCATAAATGCAAAGGAAAGGAAAGGAAAGGGAGGGGAGGGGAGGGGAGGGGAGGGGAGGGGAGGGGAGGGGAGGGGAGGGGAAAGCAAGCCAGTCAGTCACACAAGCCTATAAGCCAAACACTTGGAAGGCTAAAGAGGAAGATTGCAAGTTCAAGGGCATCTTGAATTAGCTAGCAAAACCTTTGTCTCAGCAGGTGAAGGCATTTGCAGTATAGGCCTGATGATTTCAGTTCAATTTCTAGAACTCACAAGCACACTCAGACATGTAAAAATAATAACGTTTTTACAAGAATAATTACAGGGAGCTGGAGAGATGACTTAGAGGTTAAGAGCACTTGCTGATCTTGCAGAAGACCTAGCTGGGTTCTGTTCCCAGCACCCACATGGTATCTAGACAGGGATGGTTCCCACCTAAAAACTGCCTGTAACTTTAACTCCAGAGGATCCAGTATCTTCCGGCCTTGCATGCACATACATACAGGCAAACACACCCATTCACATACAATACAATTATTTTTAAAAAAGAAATTAGAAAGAAAATGGAATAAACGTGGAGATGGGGCTGGGAGTGTAGTGCAGAGGTATATAGCACTTGCCTAAAAAGTACTAAGTACTGCGTTTGACCCCCAGGACCACAGAACATATAATATATGGCTAGATAGGCTACTTCCCATTGTCTCTGTCATAACACATTCTAGTTTGTAGGCCAAGTAATAACATAATAAAGTATTCTAGAAGGTCGGGCTAGCATGTGGGCTTGAAAGCATGTTACCATCCAAAGCTCACCAATAGTATTAAAAGTGAGCCATCCATGGCTGGACAGTACCTGAAACCCTCCGCAGACTCCACACACTTGCCACGCTAGGTTCCAAGTGTGGCAGCTAACAAATTTTCACTGACTGTAACATAATTTGCTACACAGAAGGCAAGCATATCATCTCGGTCTATTTCCTATAAAGAACTTTGGTTTTTTCCTCTTTCTTCTCTTAATGCACTGCTGAGGCTGGAGGTCAGGGGCCTGTGCACACGATGACAATACTGAGAGCACTGCACACCAGACCTGTGGTGAATTCTAGTCTACCTCTTTTGCCTTCAATTCTTCCTGTCTTTATAATTCTCATTTGGGTTACCCTATTGCAGTCAAAGCTTTGGTCACTGGTCCAACTCATTCTTCAGGGCACATTTTAAAAACGTAAACGTTTGATGGAAATGCAATGAAGAAGTTACAACATCACACCACTGTATCTAGACAAGGGTGGTCCCACCTACTGCTTACTAAGGATAAGTAAGAGCCCTCTCCTGGCTACGCCAACCATGCTGGCACTCTAGAAATCTTAACTAGGGTTCCTGAAAAAGTAACCTTTCAGTGTGCAAACCACAGTGACTTCCTAAGACGTCCTAGCCTGAGATGAGTGGACTTGTTCCCACCGTAAACACATTCCTCTGGGTACACTTTGCAAGATGATGCTCTGAGCTGAAGCTGGAATCTCAAAGCCTGCGTCTAGAAAGGAATTCTCACTCGTTTGCTATCCTTTCAGCCCATCTCCTGCTGGGATGTCAACCTTGTCCATTCATCCAAACCACACACACACACACACAGGATAATGCACATGGTTCTGACTGTCCGACACCATAAAATACATCTATTCAAGGCATTTTCCTGACAGCACGAGATCAAAGTAAAAGCCGAAAAAACACTTGAGGGTAGTAAGAGACTGTCCAAGCTTATCTTGGTCATCTAAAACAGAGCCTTGATTGAACTGTAAGATGGAAACTCTTGGATCCCGAGACCAGGAGCAGTTCAGCTGACACACAACAGAGCACACAACCCTTCCAAAAGGCACATGGAAACTGAAGGGATTGAGTTTCTGATTACCTTTCAAGGCCACGAAACCATTCTACTCCTTTCTCCACTGGCTACTAGCAAGCAAAGCCACCTCTGTAGCTCTGGACCGGACACTTCAGACGTCATAGCTGGCCCTTGATCCTCCAGCTCACTCTCCATTTACTCTGAGTCACTCAGCCACTCATCTCCCTGTGTGTTACCAGCAGCAGAGCAGGGTGGGCAAGCCCTTACAAGCCATTAAGAATCCTTTCTGGAACAAGATGTGGTACAAGAGGTATGCTCTACTTAGGAAAATTATAGTATAACACAAATACAGTTTTATCCACTAATAAACATTTTGAGCTCAATCTTTAAAAGCATCTTTTAAATATGCTCCAAAGTGCCATCCAAAGAAAAAGAAACTGCTTTAGTAAACAGTATACCTAAAATTAGAAAATTCTATATGCTATTATAGAAGAACTGAAAAAAAAATAAAACACTGTCATTATATATTTTTTAACTTGAAAGCACGGGAAAATTATAAATATAATCTATATAAAAATTCCCCAAATTATGAGCAAAGTACAAGGAGACATATATAAAAAGGTCACATGGAAGGCATTATTTTACACTACACTTAAAAAAAGAAAGAAATAGAAATTACAAAAAATAAAAATAATAAAAAAAGGTCAAGTGCGGTGGCACACACCTTTAATCCCAGTGAGGCAAAGGCAGGCAGATCACTGAGGTCAGCCTGTTCTACACAGTGAGTTCAAGACCACACTGACCTACAAAGTGAGGACCTACCTCAAACTAACAAAACGAATAAAAATACACAAGATCAGCACAGTTTCCATATCAACAATCACTCATTAGTACCTTTCAGGTTACTAACGTATAGGTTAATACAAATAAGTACTTTTATCAGAGCTACCTTCATGCTAAAATTCCCAAGTACAGATGCTAATACCACATGAGCAGGCATCTGAAAACTCTCGATTTCCTACTTCTGATGAGCAGCAGTGGCAGGAGAGGTATAAAAATCATAAGCTGATGAAGGATTATGCATCTAGTATTACACTCTTAAAAATGTTTAGAGTTGCCGGGCACCTTTAATCCCAGCACTTGGGAGGCAGAGGTAGGCGGATTTCTGAGATCGAGGCTAGCCTGGTCTTCAGAGTGAGTTCCAGGACAGCTAGGGCTACACAGAGAAACCCTGTTTTGAAAAACAAACAAACAAACAAAAAGTTTAGAGTTCATACAAAACTTTAAAAAAAAAATCAGTTTGTTTTTTGGTTTTGTTGTTGTTGTTGTTGTTGTTTTTTGAGACAGGGTTTCTCTGTGTAGTCCTGGAACTCACTCTGTAGACCAGGCTGGCTTTGAACTCAGAAATCCACCTGCCTCTGCCTCCCAAATGCCCTGGCCCACAGCTTATTCTAAAAAAATAACCCTCATTTTTCTTTCAGGGTTGGGGAGATGACTCACTGAATAAACATGCCTGCTCACTAACAATTTGAGTTTGGTCACCAAGGACTCATGGTGGAAGGAGAAAACCAACCACCATGGTTTGTCCTCTGACCTCCACACATGTCCAGAGCATGCTCACACACATACAAACTGATCACAAAAATGACTTTTAAAGATTTGTTTTTATATCTATGAGTGTTTGCCTGCATGCGTGCATGTGCACCACGAGTGTGCCTGGTGCTTACCAAGGCCAAAAGAGATCAGATTCTCTAGAACTGGAGTTACAGGTTGTTGTGAGCTGCAGTATGGGTGCTAGCACGCAAACCCAAGTCCTCTCCAAGATTAGCAAGTGCTCTTAACCACTGAGCAATCTCTCCAGCCCTCACCCCATTTTTAATTTAGTCCCCACATTTAATCTTAATATACCCCAAGTTCGGTTACAATGACTTTGCTGAATGACAACTCAGCAGACTCACTTAAAAAGTGTCCATAGATTTTACTCAGGATGGGGTGTAGTGGCACAAGCCAGGTCTACATAGTGAGTTCCAGGACAGCCAGAGCTACATAGAGAGACATTGTTTCAAAAAATAATAACAAAAACAAAAACCAACACAAGATTTCACTCAGTTCCATCTTAGCTGTCCTGCACCTGGCAAAGGCTCACACCATGCTTAGAGCCCTCAAGGCTCTGGCTACATTCTTGTTTCAGATCCAAACAATCTCCTCCCCATCATTTGGGAATAAAAGGCTTATGACTTGGGACAGGTTGGGCAGATCAGTGGTGCAGGATTTGCAGAGCATGTGCTCCACATACCCCCAGTACCCAGCCCAGGACCCCCAGCTCAGTGTGTGCACATTCTCTGATTCCTACTGGAGATGCACCAGGGTTATCCCTCTGATCAGGATTTATGACTTCTGTTACATCTAATTAACTGATCATAATCACCATAATTGGCTGTTCTGATGACTGTAAGCCTGGAAAGTATGTCACCAAAAACAAGGAAAACTTCTCTTATACAAGCAAAGTTAGACTTCCTACCCCTGTGGAAAGAGCTTCATTAAAAACAGAAATCTCTGAAAACAGGCACTGGACCAGAAAGACAACTCAGGGGTTAAGAGCACGGACTGCTCTCTTAGAAGACCCAAGTCTAATTCCCAGTACCACACCAGGGGATCTGACAGCCTCCTCTGGTCTTTAAGGGTACCTCATTTGCACGTACCTCATTACACAGAGCACACATAAAAAAAAAAAAAAAGATAAAGGCAGCCATCAAAGCATCCAGCATGGAAGGCAAGTGCCCCACCAGCAGTGACGGCCCAGACCTTCTCCTGTGACTTTAATTGAGACTCACTAAGTTGCCCAGGCTGGCCTGCTTTGGCAATCTTCTGCTTCAACCTCCTGAGTAGCTGGGCTTACAGGTTTGCTAGAACACAGCCTCTTAAAAGTGTTTTGGGAACTTTATTCAAACATTAAAAATCACCCCTTAAATAGTAATCAACGTGATAAGATCAACAGTCATTTCCCCTGTACACACTACTTCATACAGTGTTGTGAGCATTGGGCAAGATTTCCAAAATGGTTGGCCTTTTCCATGAAGCTCTCAATGTTATTGGGGTGACTTTATTATTAGGCTAAGAAAGGCACTTGGCAACACTTCTAGTGATGCATAGGTGTTGATTGCAGACATCTCTTCTAGAGATGCTTATCTCACAGCCAATGAAACGAGTACCAAAATTTAAATGTACACAGTCAAGATTTAAAATTCTATGGTATCTAGCCAAAGACTGGGAGAAGTCCAGGGATTACTCTCATGCAGTCAGCAAGTACCCATGGAACCTATAAATACCCAATATGAATTGGGAGTGGAGAGATAAAAGTAGATTTCCTGTTATTGGGAGTCAATCTTAGTAATGAGTACACGATTCAACTCAAATACTTAATCACCAGAAAAGATGGCCAAGCAAGACGGTACCTAACCCAGAACTACCTCGGACACAATCATCCTCAACCATACAGCAGCCTCTGTGTGTGTGTGTGTGTGTGTGTGTGTGTGTGTGTGTGTGTATGTTTGCTTAGAAGTTATCTTAACCTGGTCCCTTCTTCCATCCTCCACACTTCAAAAGGTTGGCCGGTGCTCTGATCCTCAGTGCTCTAGCCTAGCGCACACCATGATGAAATTCTGTGGGAGATTTTTGTTTTCTTTCTCTGCAGTGGTGGGGATAAAACCCAAGGCCTTGGTGCAAACTAGGCAAACATTTCACACCTTAAGGATCTCTACCGTCCACTATCATGTGCTAACGGGTGCCCCTGGAGCCTGGAGAAGGGCATAGATCCCCTGGATCTGGAAGTTGGACAGTTGTGAGCTACCATGTCCAAACCAGGATCCCGTACAAGAGCAGCCAGATCTCTTAACCAGGGAGCTAACTCTCCAGCCAAAATGTTGTAAGCAAGTAAAGATTCAAATCCTGGCTGCACCTTCACTCTCTGATCAGGAACCACTAAATCTTGGAGACTCTTAAGAAGTCCACGCACATGTCTTGGAGGTATACTGTCCTTTAAAGTGTCTCTCTCTTCCTTAAAGCCCGTGCTTAATTCTATATTAAAACTGTTTCTTAATAAACTCTAACTTCATTTCATCAAAGGCAAAAGGAGGGGGGGCTGGGGAGATGGCAAAAATAAAGTACTTGCCACACAAGCATGAGAACCTGAATCAGGTCCCCAGTACCCACACCAAAAAAGTGTTCCCTGTAGCTTGTGGGCTAGCTAGTAGTAGTCTAGGCAAATCCAGCTCCAGGTTCACTAAGAACCTGTCTCAATGAAAGCCAAGGCTAGTGTGACACCAAGGAAGATAGCTAACATTTTTGCTAACCTCTGGCCTCCACATGCACACACTGTGAACACACATACCAAAAGAAAAGACAGGCAAGGCAGTGGTCCACACCTGCAATCTCACCACTTGAGAGGCCCAGGCAGGAGGACTGCTCCAAGTTCAGAGTCTTGCCTGATCACCTGATCTACACAGCCAGAGCTGTATTGTGAGATCCTGTCCCCCAAAATTAACACACAAATCAAAATAAATAAATAATCCCCCAAACAGTAACTCTCAGAGGCTGAATAGAAACTGGGACTGTAGCTCAGTTAAACAGCCCCTATCTAACGTGTGTAAACCTTAAAGTCAGTCATCACTAAGTAACAAGCAAGCTCCCCCCCCCCATCCCACTAACACGCACCTCCCCCCAAAACAGTCTATGTAGCCTGGACTGTCCTGGAACTCACTCTGTAGACCAGGCCTGTTCAAACTCATACAGATCTACCTGTCTCTGCCTCCTGCATTCTGGTATTAAAGGTGTGAGCCACCGCCACCACCGCCCAGTAACAAGCTTGGCAAGACCATTTTATTTTAGACTCCTCTTTCTTCTTTTAACTGCGACTCTGGTGGGCGGGAGGATCGACTATTACTCTGTAGTATAGGCTGGCCTCAAACTCACTACATAGCCCCGTTGATGTCAAAACTCCCAAGACTGTTCCTGCCTCAATTTCCAAATACTGGGATGTCAGAAGTGGGTGACTAATTGGGTCTTCCTTTGAAAAGTAATTCTAGGTTTGTAGGTTAAAAGACCCAACAGTTAACTTCCAGGAGGTGGCAGGGGGTGGGGGGACGATAGGGGGTCTTACCACAAAACTAGGTGACGCTGTAAAACTTCTGCCAGTATCACATCTAAACTCCACAGACAGACCGAGCCTACCACATCCAGCAACACATTTCCCAACCACAGAGGTTGGTCATCAGCTCTGAGACACAGCCAGCTGCCAATGACCTAGTCTCCAAGGCGCTTCCCTCTATGGAGCCAACTTCCGCGAAGGGATGGAAGGACATCCCCTTGGCTCTCCCTTCCAGACAGCTCGGAATCAGGGACTGCCTTTATTATTATTTTCCATAAAAGGGTCTTCCTCAGTGGCAGAGGGCTGACCTCAAAACTCACGGCAATCCTCCTGCCTCAGCTTCAGGACTTCTCATTCAGAGACAACCATAACCTTGGCCTCTAGCACCTGGACGAGTATTCAAAACCCCGCGCCACAGCAGCCGCACCAGCCGCGGGACCCACGCGGGCTCCGGATGGGACCCGCCCGGCTGCAACCACAACTCCAGACTCGGACAGGATCGGAGCGGCAGCCGACGACCGGGGAGCGTGTCCTCCGGGGAGCCCGAGTCCCGCCGAGCTGAGAAGAACTCGGCCGAGCTGGAGAGGCCGAGAGCAGCAGCAGAGCTCCGACGGCCTGGCCCTATGCGCCCGCCCGCCCGCCCTCCCGGCTGAGAGGCGGAACGGAGCGGCCCCGGTCAGCGCGCGGCCGGACACCGCCGCCGCCGCCCCGCTCCGAGTGGGAACGCGCCTCCGGAGCCCCCGTCCCTCCGAACCTGCTCCGCGGCTCCGCCGGCGTCCGACCGCCGCTCCCAGCGCCGCTTCAGTCACTCGGCTCCCTGCCCCGCCCCTGCCCCCGCACGCCCCGCCCCCGGCACCGCGAGCACGCGCGCGGTGCGTACGCGTGGCGTCATTTCCGTGACGCTTCGGACTTCCGGGGACTGGCTGGCGGCTGGCCGGAAAAGATTGCGACGCTCTGGAGGCTGTCCACCCGAAGGGGCAGTCCCTGAGGGCAGGGGACACCGAGTGACCGTGAGGCCCTCGCTGGCGTGTCTGTGACTCGCGAGAAGCCGCGGTTTCCCCTGTCATCCCTCATTCCGTCTACCAGCTTCTGCTTGCATTAGCCTGAGGGCGACATGGAGCCCCGAAGACAGCCATACACGAAACGGGACGTCAAAGTCTGGGACCAGGAGACATCTCCCAGCGAGTAGCGAATGCGGCCGCCAGAGGGAAATACAAACACACCTTTCCCCTAGTGAGCAGTTAGCAGGGAATAGATAGTCAGGAACAAGATCGAGAGGGAAAAGTTTAGCACATAACTGCCTGTCTGTAAAGATAGATAAGGCTCCCAGTGGACAGTTGACATGCCACCTCACTAGCTTTTGTTATCTCCCTGAGCCAAGAACCGTCGGGGTGGAGGAGATGAAGTTATAGGATAGGCGAGGAGAGAATTCAGAATGAACCCTACAAATGAGCAACCCAGAGTCCGTGAGACTGGCTCTCAGCTCTGGAAAAACAAAAACAAAACACTGTTCCCAGCAGAATTTTTTTTTAACCCCTGTCTCAATAAATGCCTGTTTTCACCTTTTCTGACTCGCTGCTATTTTGTTTTTCACTCCTGGGCACTCGCCCATAGAAAGAGCCTGGTCACCTGGGCAGATGGCCCACAGAAATGAACACTCCTGGTTTGCTCTTTTTAAGAGCAGGACTTGAAACTGATTCAGTTTAGGAGAATCTTAAGGAAATTGGTCCAATAGCAACTAGGCTGTGATCCCAGCCCAGGGTAGGTGGAGACAGGAGGTTCAGGAGTTCCCATCTCTAGTGTTCTTGGCCTGGGCAAATATAAGGAAGGTTGTGGGGTATAGCTTCATATCGAGAGCACTTGATGATGCAGGAGTTGTGAGAATAAAAGGATCTTTCATGACCCAGCTGTGCTTCGCACAAGGCTGTAGGGTGCCAGACAGGGTCAGGTTGGCCTAGGGAAGTGGCTCCAAGTTGGATGTTTAAGGTCTATGAAGATTAAAGACAGACAAATGAGGTGAAAGCGAGTTTTATGAAAGAGGATTACAAATAAAGAGGGCCAGAGAGATGTTTTGGTGTGTAAAAGGTTTCCCATTCAAGCTTGACAACCTAAATCCAAATCCTGGAACTGACCTGACAAAAAAAAAAGGAGAAGGAGGGGATGGAGAGATGACTCAGTGGTTAAGAACGGTGCTTGCTCTTTCACAGGACCTGGGTTCGATTCCCAGCACCCACATGGCAGCTCACAACTGTCTGCAACTCCAGTTGCAGAGGATCCAATACCCTCACACAGACACACATGCAGTCAAAATACCAGTGTACGTAAAATAAATAAATGGTTTCAACAAAAAGTAGAGGGAGAGACCCAACTAACAAAGATGCCCACTCACCTCCATGTAAGTATCATGGCATCCACACACAATAATCATAATGTAAGGAAACATGAGGAAGCCTCTCCGGTACATTTACTACAGAAGCGGGGAAAGCTTTTGGCATCAGTGAAGATAGCTGGACAGTCAGGTTGGTGCCAACTGCCCAGGAGCTTGCTTCATCAGGTTATCTCAGACATCTTTGTTTCTCATCCCTGGTGTTCTTGGCCTCGCTGCTTCAACTCTTAGCGTTCATTTAAACCATAGATACATATTTTCACAGCAATATGTGTGAACTATGGGCAGTTCCACTCTGAGCCCTTTTCCTTTCCTACCTACAGAAGGCTAGCTCTTTCCTCTGGAGGACCTAGGTTCAATCATCAGAATTAAAAAAAAAAAAATTGGGGTATAGCTGAGACCTAAAAATTAAATAAGTTAGCCAGTGGGGTTTTTTGGTTTTGTTTGTTTGTTTGTTTTGGGGGTTTGTTTGTTTGTTTGGTTTTGAGACAGGGTTTCTCTGAATAGCCCTGGCTGTCCTGGAACTCACTTTGTAGACGAGGCTCACCTCAAACTCAGAAATCCACCTGCCTCTGCCTCCCGAGTGCTGGGATTAAAGGCATGTGCCACCACACCCGGCTAAGTTAACCAGTGTTACACAGCATTAATAGTGAAGACATGAACAGAAGCTAGTCTTAGTTCCCATTTCAAGAATGCTAGAGGCAGCAGATAAATGTTGTCTACCTTGTGAAGTTCTCTAAAAACCCACCCTTGTCTTAAAGATTCTGTAGACTGGTTTTGGAGAGTTGGAATGTTATAGAGCCATATCTCAGACTGTCTTTAGGTCCATTGAATATCCTTTTAAGACTCATTCTAACTCTGATTTAACATCCTTCTGGCCAGCCGGCAAAATCTTTGGAATGTATTCTTACATTCCAACTGTGGCATCCACCAATCCACAAGCCAAGAATGTGAACAGATCACATGTGAAGCCAAAGTCAGAGCTTCCCTGACTTTGTCCTAACTCCCTCTCTGTTAAGCCCCACCAATGTGTTCAGCAGTTGTGTTCACGTATGACTGGCTCACTGACTTTATATAAAAAGTTCACAGACATGATGGCACATGCTTAGAATCCCAGTGCACAGGAGGCTGAGGCAAAAGGAACGGGAGTTGCAGCTGTATAGTAAGTTTAAGGGCAGCTTTATCTACATGAGACCATATTACATTATTTTTAAAAAGTTCACGTTGGCTGGGCGTGGCGGCGCACGCCTTTAATCCCAGCACTCAGGAGGCAGAGGCAGGCAGATTTCTGAGTTCGAGACCAGCGTGGTCTACAAAGTGAGTTCCAGGACAGCCAGGGCTCTACAGAGAAACCCTGTCTCAAAAAACCAAAAAAGTCCGTTTCACACCGGGCAGTGGTGGCACATGCCTTTAATCCCAGCACTTGGGAGGCAGAGGCAGGCAGACTTCTGAGTTCAAGGCCAGCCTGGTCTACAGAGTGAGATCCAGGATAGCCAGGGCTTCACACACAGAGAAACCCTGTCTCGAAAAATCAAAAAAAAAAAAAAAAGAGGTTGGTTTTATGACTTTTCTTGGGAAGGCATGACTTTTCACTCCAAATATCTCTCCAAATAGAGCACAGAAACTATACCACCCAAGTCTGCTTGCTGAACCACTACATTTAAATAGGGAATATTTACAGCAGCATGGACGATTTATAGATAGCTATGGCACTGAAGAGACCTCACTGCAAACCACCCACCCCGAACATTTTTTTTTCTGAAAAGCTATCTGTAATATAACAGACTGGCCTCAAATTTATTATATAGCAGAGGTTGACTATGAAATCCTGATCCTCCTGCCTCCATCTCTCTTGTGTTGGGATTATAGGCATGGGCCACCACACACAGCTCTAGGCCTGTCCTTGACCGAGCTTGGCATCATATATTACATCAAGTGCAATGTACTTCTTCCAAAGCCAGAACTCAGGGACTCAGGAATTAAGGAGACAGGACTCAGAGTGGGCCGTTGAAGTTTTGCTTTTTATCCCCACAACCTTTAGCTCTGTTGGCCTGAGGTCTTAGTTCCAAGAGGAGGGATGCTTCCACCAAGAGACACAATCATGATTCCCCTGAACCAGAGATTAAAACTGCCATTTTAGCCAAATGGCCCATACCTTTAATTTCAGCACTTGGGGGAGTCAGAAGCAGGCAGATGTCTGAGTTTGAGGCCAGCCTGGTCTGAAGACTGAATTCCAGGGCAGCCAGAGATATACAGAGAAACCTTAAAAAAAGAAAGAAAGAAAGAAAGAAAGAAAGAAAGAAAGAAAGAAAGAAAGGGGGGAGGGAGGAAGGGGAGGAGGGAGGAGGGAGGGAAAGGGGAAGTTTTTTTTGTTTTGTTTTGTTTTGGGGAAGGGGAAGAGAGAAAGAAGAGTAAAGGAAAAAAATAAACATATTCAAGGATGCTACACACACTCCAGTGAAGTTTGCTTGGCAGGCCCAGAGGCCTGGGAGCACTCACGAGGCAAAGAGTTTCACAGAAACTCACCTCCTGGAACTTCGGTGTTCTCACGGTGTTCTCATAACCCGTATATTCATACCCTATCACTGAGTTAGTCTGGTGTATGGATCCACGTGCTCTCTTTTAGTATTATCTTATTATAAGTTCCTTTTAAGATTGAATTCTGACATAGCTAAGCCTTTGCCAGTGTTCCAATGTCCTAGAAAATGCTTGAAGCTCAGGTGCTTGGTAGAGACAGTGAAACTAATTAAGCATTACAAAAGAACCAAGCCAGAATAGCTCAGGGCTGGTCTGCAGAGTGTTTACTTGAGGCAGTAGCCAGTCTTACCCAAACACAATGGCCTAGCAAATAGGTGGGTTTACCGTGAAAGAGCTAGGGAATCCCACTGAGATAGAAATCTTCAGTACAGGCTACATTGCATATTAGAAGCAAGTTGGTGAATTCTTCTGACAAATGGAGATTCTCCACAGATACTTAAAAGTTACACTCATACAAGAATTTATCAAGGCCTAGGAAATAGGGGGGTTGTGGTATTGCATTATTAATGAGAACGTCTGCTAGACCAGAACCCCCCCTGGTGCTAGCTTTCACAAGGTTCAAAGGAGTAGCACTAATTGTGACTAGGGTGTGAAATCCTTACCTGTCATTAAGCTGACCCTAGGCAGGACTGCTTTATCTTTACTGTAAACATTTACCTGGTTCCTGTAAGTCCTTTTGAAGTCATTCCTTTGTTTTGTATCAGGTAACTTCAATGTACTTTGCCTGCTGTGACTTCCTACCCCCTTTATTTTCTGTATTACATAAGACTGGTGTTCACTTTGTGACAATACATTCAGATTCTATACAATCTCCTATGTGCATCTGTCTGTCATTTCCGCCGACTCCTTGCCCATCTGCACCCAGAGACCTGTCTTACACAGACAAGGGACACAGAGGGTCTGCAGCACGAGGAGTTGGCATCCCAGTGTGTGTTAGGTTATACTGAGAATGATTTTGTCATGCTATGGGGAAAATACAATCTTGTAGACAGGAGGCAATACATAAAGCATCTTCAGGCAGAGTGAAAAACTGTAACTCTAATGGTTAACATTATATTAACTTAGCTGGGTCACAAGGCCAAATATATAATCCTATATACTTCTGATGTTTCTGATGTTTCCTGGATGAAACTTATCTTTTTTACAAAGAAACTTTCTCATGTGTTTTTTCTTGTTACTAGGAAACTTCCTAAAGCTAAGACTGATTACATATTCTGCTATGTTCTGTGCCCTTGGAAACCAATCACAATAGAAGTGAGTAGATCTGTTTTGTATAGTTACCCACAATAAGCTTGGACCTGAACCAACCACACAGCAGCACTGCCTCTATGTATAAGCTTTTATGGTGTTTGCCTTTATATGATGTCCCTGGGATGGCCCCAACATAAGAGACATCTGCATTATAATAAAAAAAACTATTTGGAACAAGACTTCCCTTTTGAGTAGTGGTATAGTAAATAAAGTTCCCAAGACCTCCCTGGGAACAGACATCCTACTCAGCAGAAAGAGACATGTACATAGGCAACTGACATCCTGGTTGGCTAGTTAAGACATGAATGTTAGACAAGGCAAGTCCCCTGCCACAGTTGAATACCCCAACCAATGGAAACAGGATACATGTACAACAAATACATGTTCCTACGGAAATCCCTTATACTTAAATCCTGATTTGTGGCATAGATGTTTGTGGATTTTGGCCTTAAAAACTCTTAACTCGGGGGTCATGATTCAGTTTCTGAATTTGGACCTTGGCCTTGGTTGGGCCAATCAGCCCTGGGGCATATGCTCAATAAACTATCTCTGACTGACCGAGATCATTGTTTGTATGGTTTGTGAGGCGACTCCTGGACCCCAACACCGTGGGTACCTGGTGTCAAACTTGGGCCCTCTTCGAGAGAAGCCCACACCCCTAGCTGCTGAGCCATCTATGGAGCCCTGGGATTTACCCTGAAGCTTGTAGACTAAGTGGAAAACAGACAGGACTCAGTTTTATGGGTGGACCTCGATTAGGCAGTTGAGGGTGAGAGTAGAATTTAAAAAAAAAAAAAAAAAACTGACTCTGGAAAGCAGATGGGATGCCTGACAGAGGAAGCTTTCAGAGCATCTTATGCTGCCTGCTGGAGATAAGAAAGGAAGCAAGAGCCTTGGGCGACTGCTCAGGGGCTGAGCACTAACGGTTCCTCTACAGTACCCAGGCTCTAGTCCCAACCCCAAATGGTGGCTTTCAACCATCTGTAAACCCAGTCCCAGGTGATCTGACACCCTCCTCTGAAGGTACCTGGTGCACATGTCATACCTACCCATACACGCAAAACACACATATGCATAAATTTTTAAAAAGAGAAAGACAGAAAACCCTGTGAATGAGGTACGATGGTACACATCTGTGATGCCAGCATATATAAGGGCTCATGCAGTGGAGGCAGGAGGATCGCTGTCTGTTTAAGGTGAGCCTGGTCTGTACAAAGTGCAGGCCAGCCAGGATGACAGAGCAAGACCCTCAACCCTCTGTGCTGACGAACTAAACCTTCCCAGAGAGGAGACAAAAGAAGCACCCCCCTCCCCCCTGCGAGCTGTTCCAGGCAGGTATTTGGCTGCAGAATTGAGAAAGGGAGCTAATTTGGGAGGTGATGGGGGGGGGCCTTAGCCAAACCAAGAGGTTATCTGTAGCAACGCGGTTGAAAGATTTCACAGGTGACATCGTGAACAGATTCAAGCTCTGTGTAGGAGATGCCACAGCAGTCAACAATGGGCTATGTGTAGGAAAGAGAGGACCGTCAGGGATGTGCTGACTTTGGTGAACGGTGCTACCAAAGATTGGTTAAAATGATGGAGATGGATGCAGGAGAGAGGAGTAAGGTGCGCCCGTTCTTAGGTACCCATGCAAGCAGTGATGTTAGCAGGTAATTTGAGTATAGCATTTCACTCACGTCTGTGAAAAGAAGCCTGGATGAGATCATAAAACTGGGTCAATAGACGTATAAACGGGATATGTGGTAGTCGGGGTTTTCCACAGTCACAGAATGTATGGAATGTCTCTCTAGATTAAGGGAATTTATTGTGATGACTTACATTCTGGAGTCCAACAGTGGTCAGCTGTGAATGGGAAGTCCAAGAATCTAGTAGTTGCTCGGATCCCTCGGGGCTAGTTGTTTCAGCTGGTCTTCTATAGAAGTCAGTTCCAACAGATGTGCTGGCAAGTAAGTGCAAGCAGGCGAAGAAGAGTGAGTCTTCCTTCTTCCAATGTCCTTATGTAGGCCCCCAGCAGAAGATGTGGCCCAGATTACAGGTGTAGATCACCATGCCTGGATCTGGGACTTTCTTTGTCTCAGACTGACCTAGAACTCAGCGATCTCCTTGCCTCAGTCTCCTGGGATTAAAGGCCTGTACCACCTTGCCTGGGCCTAAGCTTTTCATAGCCACTATGCCTCAAGATCTCCAAGCCAAGATCCAGGTCAGAAACTTGTATCTCTCACCCTCCAGATTAGGATCACTGGTTTACCATTCTGGATTGTAGTTCATTCCAGATATAGTCAAGTTGATAACCAGGAATAGCCATTACAGGATAGTTATCAACGGATTGTTTCTCAGTTTCACCTTTCATTGCTTTTTTCAGGAGGGGATCAATGGAAAAGAGACCTTTTAATTTTTTAATACGTGATATTCCTCTTTGTCGGTAGGGGGCGCGGGCGAGACATGGAACAGACAGGCATTTGCCTACCTGGATGGGTTGGGTCCAGCACCAATGTGTGTTGATATTAACCAGAACTGTTCTTTGTTGGTTTTACACTGCAGTGCCCCCAAAGCAAGTGCTTGGAGACATCCCTGCTACTCTGTAAGCCAAGAAGAACTGGACCTCAGTTTCAGAGAGAGAAAGGAATTCTTCCTTTGGCCTCTATCCCAACTCCAGACCAAAGCTTCTTAAAATTTTTTTCCTCCTGATCCCTAGAGGTGGGGCTTGACATTATATATAACTGGATATATGGAATAGTTCACAAGCTAGACATTTACTAAAAATAAATCATAAAAGAATTTGAGGGCTGGAGAGATGGCTCAGTGGTTAAAAGCACTGACAGGTCTTCTAGAGGTCCTGAGTTCAATTCCCAGAAACCACATGATGGCTCACAACCACCTGTAATGGGATCTGATGCCCTCTTCTGGTGTGTCTGAAGACAGCTACAGTGTACTCATACACATAAAATAAATAAATAAATCTTTTAAAAATTTTTTGAGAATAATTCTTTAGTGTGTGATATACACTAAAGTGTGTATACTTTAGTGTGTGTATGTATATATGTATATGTGTATAGGTATATGCACAAATGTGTAAATATACATATACACTATATACACACACATATATAATTTTATATATCTTTTTTTTTTTTCCGAGACAGGGTTTCTCTGTGTAACCCTGGCTGTCCTGGAACTCACTTTGTAGACCAGGCTGGTCTCGAACTCAGAAATCCGCCTGCCTCTGCTTCCAGAGAGCTGAGATTAAAGGCGTGAGCTACCATGCCCGGCTAATTTTACCATTTATAAAAGATGAAGGCAACCTTGCATTCTAGTGAGATGCATGAAGAACTAAATCTTAGCTGGGCGGTGGTGGCGCACGCCTTTAATCCCAGATTTCTGAGTTCGACAGAGAAACCCTGTCAAAAGAAAAAAAAAAAGAACTAAATATTAGCTGAATATTTGATGCTGCATAGAGCATCTCCCGTGATTTTTCAGAGTTAATATTTTGATTTTACAATACTCTCCAATGCTGAGAATACTGCTTCACATACTGTCTTAGTTAGGGTTGTACTGCTATAAACTGACAGCATGAACAAGGCAATTCTTATTAGGACAACATTTAATTGGGGCTGGCTTACAGCCATTATCCTCAAGGCAGGAGCATGGCAGCATCCAGGCAGACACGGTGCAGGAGAAGCTGAGAGTTCTACATCTTCATCTGAAGACTGCTAGCAGAACACAGACTTCTAGGAAGCTAGGGGGAGGGTCTTAAAGCCCACACCCACAGTGACACGCCCACTCCAACAAGGCCACACCCCCTAATAGTGCCACTCCCTGAGCCAAGCATATACAAACCATCACACATACGTACACAGTACAGAATGGCAGAATGTACAGGTCTATCTGAGAGAGTGCAGGATGGCTAATGAGAGGGCCTCCTGAGAGCCCCCACCACGCAGAGCTAACATCAGGCTCTCCTCTGGCCTCCACATGCTGTGGCACATGTGTGCCACCCCAGTGAATAAAGTAGAAACAAAATAGAACAGCAATGGTATCAGGGTCTAGCTGGGTGCCAGTGACACATGCCTGCAACCCCAGCTACTTGGGAGGCTAGCCCAGGCTATGTAACAACAGGTTTCAAAAAAGAGTTTAAAAACTGGGGGGGAGGCTGGTGCTGCTTGCCTACCGCTCACAGAGACTTATGTTCCAGGCCCTGCACTATATAAACTAGGCATGGTGATACATGTCTGCAGTCCAGGCGGGAAGATTAGGAACTAACAGTCATCCTTGATGACGCCATGAGTTCAAGTCCTGCCTGGGACACATGAGACCCTGTCTGAAAATAAAGTAGTGGTGAGGTATGGTGTCTCACAACTGTAATCCTGGCACTCAGGAGAATGAGGCAGGAGGACTGCCATGAGTTCCAGGACAATCAAGGAACAGTGTGAACCTGTCTCAACAGGAACAAACAAAAGATAATATAGTGACACTTGTCATCCCAGCACGTGGGAAGTGGTCAGGGACATCAGGAGTTCAAAGTTTACCCTGGGCCGCCATACAGCAAGTTTTCGGCCAGGTTAGGGTATACGAGACCAGCTTTTAAAAAAACAAAAAACTCGGGGGCTGGAGAGATGAATCAGTGGTTAAGAGCACTAACTGCTCTTCTGGAGGTCTTGAGTTCAATTCCCAGCAACCACACAGTGGCTCACAATCATCTGTAATGGGATCTGATGCCCTCTTCTGGTGTGTCTGAAGACAGCTACAGTGTACTCATATAAATTAAATAAGTCTTCAAAAAAACCCAAAACCCCTCAAATTCAAAATCAAATTCCAGGCTATAACAATTAGGAGATTTCTCTAAGTCATGCACTGTTGGGAAGATGAATTATAACATGGAGGGCAGAAAACACTAAAAAATTTCCATAGGATCTGATTCCAGTTTCCACTCTAGTTTCCACTTCTAGTCATGAAGTGTTTCTAGAAGGTTCCAAGTCTTTCACACAGCGGCTCTGTTTTCCCCTGATACACAAAGGCCCTGGTTCTGTTTGGTGTCAGGTGGAAGGTTATTTACAATGATATGCCTTGGGTCTTAAATGTCCCCTTTAAATGGCTGTTAGAGGCGTGGTCCCTATCTGGGTAAGGTGGCCTGCAACCATAATCCTGGTTTCTCTGAAGGCAAGAAAAGTGTGCAATCCTAACTTTCAAAACCAGCTGGGCAGCACAAGCCATGTCTGGGGGACAAAAGACGAGACCCTGTCTTCATCCAGCTTGACACTGCCAAAGGGTGACAGCGACTTGAGGAAGAGGGGCCTATCAGGAGGTTTTAGATCAGTGGTTTTCAACCTTCCTAATGCTGTGACCCTTTAATGCAAAGTTCCTCATAGTGTGGTGACCGTCAACCACAACATTATTTTGTTGCTACTTTGTAATTAATTTTGCTACTACTGTCATGAATCCTAAGGGAAATATTTGCTTTTTTTCTGATGGTCTTAGGTGACCCGTGAAAAGGTTGTTCAACCCCCCGGGGTCACGACCCACAGGTTGAGAACCTGTTTTAGAGCATTGGTGTAAACTGAATGCCTTTGCTCCATCTCAGGATCAAAATCAAACTGTTCTCTAAGATGGTTATCTCAGGTAGTTTAAAAAAATGTTTCTTTCATTCATTCATTCATTCATTCATTCAAGTGTGGGTACAGGATCTCTGGCTGTATTTTTTTTTTTGTTGTTTTGTTTTGTTTTTGTTTTTCAAGACAGGGTTTTTCTGTATATCCCTGGCTGTCCTGGAACTTACTCTGTAGACCAGGCTGGCCTCAAACTCAGAAATCTGCCTGCCTCTGCCTCCCAAGTGCTGGGATTAAAGGCGTGCACCACCACTGCCCGGCGGTCTCTAGCTGTTTTACAGAGCAATTTGGCAGAAGTCCTTGCAGTTCAGTGGCTAAGCTGCCGTTCCTGCTGTTCTTTTGTGTTGGGGAGTGTGAGAATTTTGAAAGAGGAAGTACAACTCTGGCTACTGGAGCTCTTAGGCAACCCCAGTGTATCAATTCTATAGTAACATTGTTAGTTTTCAGTTGTTAGTTTAGAATCAGGTGTTCCCCTAAGAAAGAAATGAAGTCCACAGCTAATAAGAACGCTCCAGAGGTGACCTGAGAAGCAGCAGTGTGTGTCTCCACCTATTCCGGATAACTACTCCCTTCCCCAGCACCCTCCTCACACATGGTAACAGGCATGTGTGTTGGGCTGGAGAGATGGCTTCTGAAGGTCCTGAGTTCAAATCCCAGCAAGCACATAACAGCTCACAACCACCCGTAATGAGATCTGACGCCCTCTTGTGGTGCACCAGAAGTCAGCTACAGTGAACTTAAATGGGCCAGAGTGAGTAGGGCCAACTGGAGCAAGCAGAGGTCTGTACAGCTACAGTGTGCTCATATACACAAAATAAATCTCTCTCTCTCTCTCTCTCTTTTTTTTTTTAAAAGAAGACTTGTGCCATCCCAGCATTTAGCAGGTAGAGGCAGGAGAATTGTTACAAGTCTGGGGCTAGCTTGGGCTACACAGTAAGATCCTGTCTCAAAAAAATCAGGCAAAAACACAGAAAAGGGAAATTAGAGGAAGGAAAAGGAAGGAGGTGGGGAGAGAGAGAAAGCTGAAAGGGCCAAAGGATAAACAGTTAGATGTTAAGGGATCATGCTGTAAACATGCCAACCCCAAAACAAACTGGTGGGGGAATCCAGTTGTTGGGAGGTGGTGGCACTTACCTTTGATCCCAGTACTCAAGAACCTCTCTGAGTTCAATGCTAGCTGGTCTACAGAGTGAATTCCAGGACATCCAAGGCTTCGCAGAGAAACACTTGCCAGAAAGAAAGAAAGAAAGAAAGAAAGAAAGAAAGAAAGAAAGAAAGAAAGAAAGAAAGAAAGAAAGAAAGAAAGAAAGAGAGAGAGAGAGAGAGAGAGAGGGGGGAGGGAGGGAGGGAGGGAGGGGGGATTTGGGGGGAGGGAGGGAGGGAGGGAGGGAAGGAAGGAAGGAAGGAAGGAAGGAAGGAAGGAAGGAAGGAAGGAGGGAGTTTTGTTGTTGTTTTTTGGGTTTTTTTGTTTGTTTGTTTGTTTGGGGTTTTTTTTTTTTTTTTTTTTTTTTTTTTGGTTTTTCAAGACAGGGTTTCTCTGTGTAGCCCTGGCTGTCCTGGAACTCACTCTGTAGACCAGGCTGGCCTCAAACTCAGAAATGTGCCTGCCTCTGCCTCCCAAGTGCTGGGATTAAAGGCGTCCGCCACCACTGCCTGGCAACCAAGGCAAGTCTTATAAGGACAACATTTAAATAGAACTGACTTAAAGATTCAGAGGTTCAGTCCAGTATCATCAAGGCCGGAACAGGGCAGCGTCCAGGCAGGCATGGTACAGGAGGACTGAGAGTTCTACATCTTCATCTGAAGGCTGCTAGCAGAATCCTGGCTTCCAGGCAGCTAGGAAGTGGGTCTCATAGCCCACATCCACTGTGACACACCTACTCCAACAGGGTCATACTTGCTAATAGTGCCAGTCCCTGGGCCGAGCATATGCAAACCATCACAGAGGGGGGCTGGAAAAGAGATCCCTCCGTGGTGGTTAGAAGCATAGGATGGTCTTCCAGAAAAGCCAGGTTTGCTCTGAGCACACACAAGGCAACTCAAGACCATCTGTGTAACTTCAGTCTTAGGGACGTCGTACCTGGCTGGCACACGCATGGCACAGACAGAACGCCCATACACACAGAAATCTTGAAAAGAAAAGACATCCAAGCATACTGCACGTACTTTCAATCCCAGCACTTGGGAGGCAGAGGCTGGTAGGCCTCTGAGTCTAGCCTGGTCTACATACAGAGTGACCTGACCTAAGATATTTGTCTCTGGCCATTCTGTCTTCCTCTACAATGGTCCCTTTGGTCACTGTCCACTCTCACCCTTGAATGGGCCTCAAATTATTCTGGAGTGAACCACATTTTCTACACTAAAAAGTAAAAAAGGCAAACATTGCTGGTTTGGTGTCCCAAGCCAGCCTCAAACTCTTGGGATCAACAATTCCCCCCACCTTAGCTTCCTAAGTAGCTCGGACCATGGATGCTTACCTAGAGAAGCTGTCCTGCCATTTCCTAGAGTCTGTGTGCTTCGAGTCTTCTAGGCAGGGTAACTATTGATCTGTAGGAGGGGGAGCGAAGGCAATCACTGCTCCAACCCGATCCTGGGCTCTGCTGTTTGGGTTGACCTGGAAGACTACATTGCTAGACGGTCATTTCCAGTGGGTAACGTGTTAGCATCAGAGGGTCAGGGAAAGCACTCAGCAAGGGTGAGCACCACTTTTTGTGAAGAGTCAGACTAATCAGAGACTTAAGTCGTTAAGGGAAACGACTAGCCCGTTAAGAAAGCTTCTCAACCATTCTAAAGCTGCAACCCTTTCATACAAACGCAGTTCCTCATAGTGGGGTGATCCCCCAGCCATAACATTACCTTGGTTGCTACTTCATAACGGTAATTATGTAATTCCTAGTTAGGATTTGTAACATTAACTCTCTGAGCGGTCTCAGGGGGTCGCGACCCACAGATTGAGAACCCCTGCCGTAGTAGCTTTTTGCAAACTGGGAACCTCAGAGCTCACCTGTGTAGTCAGTCCTGGAAGTGACTCTAAGAGTGTCCAGATGAGCTTAGCCAGGGCGGTGGCCACACTCCACTGTGTGGGTGGCAGGGTGGTGGTAAACTGTACCCATTTCTGCAGGGGCCCTGGTCATCACTACTGAGGCTCATGCATGCTTAAAACCACTCTTTCTCCCTTGAGAAAGCGGTGAATAGGACAGAAGGATTTCTGTTAGAGACTCCTCCCAGGGCACTTACAACAAGTGGGAGGGGACATTCCATGAGGGCCTTCTCAGGGCCACTGAGTCCCCTCTCAAGTCCAGAAGTCCAGCGCTGGTTTCCAGGGAGAGCTAGGATTTTCTCTAAAGATTGATTTATGTATAAAAGTGCTCTTTTCATGCACACCAGAAGAGGGCATCAGATCCCATTACAAATGGTTTCAAGCCACCACGAGGTTGCTGGGAACTGAACTCCAGACCTCTGAAAGAGCCACCAGTGCTCTTAACCACTGAGCCATCTCTCCAGCCCCAGGTTTATTATTTTGTGGCCTCTCCAAACACCAGATTTAAAGCAGTGATCAAGGCATACTTGCCAGCAAAGGAGGGATGTCATAAGTCAGTAAAGTCTTGTCACCAAGGTTCTAGGTCTTGACTTTAATGTCTGGTGGAGCTGGGGCTCCATGTGCAAGATTACTCACAAAGAGATATGTTACTGAACACAGGACATGTTGTGCTCTGTACTAAAAAGCCAAATTTATGCAAATGAAGACAATGGGCCCAGTTGACCTCCCACACCCACTCTCTTCCCTCTGAAACTCAAGAGATCTGACAGCCTCTGGCTCTTGAGGGCTGGGATTAAAGGTGTGCACCACCACTGCCCGGCTGGTGGAGTTTTTTTTTTTTTTTTTAAAGATTTATTTTATTTATTTATTATATGTAAGTACACTGTAGCTGTCTTCAGACGCACCAGAAGAGGGCATCAGATCTCATTACGGGTGGTTGTGAGCCACCATGTGGTTGCTGGGATTTGAACTTCGGACCTTTGGAAGAGCAGTCGGGTGCTCTTACCCACTGAGCCATCTCACCAGCCTCCTGGTGTTTTTAATTAAGGTTCATTTCAGTCTGGGATCACACACCAATAAACTCTCCATACCCTGCCTCCTGCGCTTGCTCTGTCTCCTGAGGGTCTGTTAGTCCTCCATGAAGCAACTCAGAACTCGATCAGCCTGGGACTGAGCACTCAGTTACTTCCCAAACAGCCTAAGCCCCAATAGAGAACAAGAGGTTCCACCATGGTTGGCTTCACGGTTGGGTATAAAACAGCCAGGTGAACACACAGAGGTAGGGCATGGATGGTGATGGTTCCCCCACTTAGATCAGTAACAGGGAATTCCTCCCCCTGGGATGTGCTGTCTTCCAGGATGGCTCTCTCGCCCTGTCTTCCTGTTGCCACTCTATGTTTTACTTTGCATTGCGTTCTGCTGTGGCTAATGTTACACCATGTGCTGCTACCAAAATCTTTTCCCCAACAAGTGAGCATGTCTCCCAGGAGAAAATATGCCCAAAGGAAAAGAGGAGGTGAACTCAAGGATTGTGGGCGCTTGGGTCTGATTCAATGACGGCCGATCTGGCTCAAGCCAGACAAGAGGTGTTGATTGACAGGACACACACATACTTGTGAGAAGGTATTTCCTGTGGGTCAAGAAGCTTTTCCTTACAAGTCTTTTGATCAGGGCCTGGGCAATTGCAACCGGAAAAAGGATCAAACAGGCCAAACTACTTCCCACAGATATGACCCTTTTATTCAGAAGTCACCCCCAGCCACCACATGCAACAGCGCATTTCAGACGTGGCCTTGGCTTCTCGTGAGAGAGCCAAAACAGGCTATGAATTCTTTTATTCCATTTAAGAGAAGTTCCAAGAGGGAAGAGAAGGCTAGTGAGGAGAGAGTCCAAGTAGCAAAGATACACTTGGACATACTTGGTTTTTGGTGGTGCTGAAGAGGGAACCCAGCGCCTTGGGCACACTAGGTTGATATTCTACCATGGAACCACATCCCAGATCCCAATATATATTGCTTTATTTCATAGTTCTATTTTACTAGTCAAGGGAGAATTAGAATTATAACAAACATATTTTGTAGTACAAAGAAAAGTTTCCGTGCTGCAAGACGGCGGACAAGTCGCTGGCTTAAAAATGCAAAGGGTTTTGTTATTTAAAAAAAAAACCACACAAGAAGATTCAGTACATGGTTTGATCCCTAATACCATAAATATCAAGTCAACTATCTATAAAAAAAAAAAAAGAGGGGGGTGGATTGCTGAGCTGGCTATCTTGTATCCCACCCCTGCCTGCTCCAGCAGCCTAGAGCTTTCTCTTGCCACAATGGTACAAACTATATCATCCTGAGAATAAAAAAGGGAACAGAAAAACAGTATCTCCAGCAAGTCACAAAGACGGCATCTTTACCTAGCATCTTTCAACCTTCAGCAAGCAGTCTGGGCCCGGTTTTTGAGCGGATACATTTTCTGTCTTATATTTGTGAGCTCTAATTTTCCAAGCATTGCAATATTCTAGAGCAGGAAGTAGAGAGCCCCAGGCTAACTGCCCCGGGCTTAACTGTCTGCTTTCTACCCACGTGGGCATCATCCTGAACGGTGTACTTCACTAGCTCTCCAGACAATGAACATAAGAGCTAGGTGAGGCGGGACATGCCTGTGTCCCCCAGAGCTTCGGAGGTAGAGCAGGAAGGTCAAGAGTATAAGGTCGTCCATAGCACTACGGCTAATATGAGGCCAGCCTGGGCTACATAAGACCCTGTCCGAAAAATAAAAATTAAAAAAAAAAAATCGGTTGAAATAAGGAACATCTTTGCTGAAACAAGGCCAGAGCCACAGTGCTGGACGAAGCTTCGAGCAAGGACATCAGCACCTCAGATGATGTGACTGTTTGCTGAGGAGAACAGAGAGAGCAGCTGTCCTGGATGATGACTGCCCCTCATCCCTGCCATGGACCTCAGCCTCTCTGTTACACTCAGAGTGAGACCCACGTTCAAAATTGTGTGTTTCCACAAGAGCCCAGGAGAGTCACTGCCCTCCAGCTGCACAGAGGAATTTAGCTCAGAGTCAGAAGCCCCAGGCCTTTTATCCCTCAGACTGTTCCACTCTGATCCTACAGGACTGAGCTTGGCAATGCTGTCCTTAACAATTCCTTACATTTAAAAAAAAAAAAAAAGAGTTTCATTAAAAAAATTATCATTCAAGGACACCCATGACTACTTAGAAGCCAAAGTGCAGCCTGGACATGCAATGCTCTCAGAGGAACGCTAAACAGCTCTCTCTTTAGGGGGTACAGGTTGTACCCTGTCCCTGACTGCAGAGCAAGTCCCCACCACCCTGAATAAAAACTATCAATGAAAGAGAGCACCCCTTCCAGAGAGGTTTACCACACTGGCTCCCACATAAGACTCCACAGCAAGGCCCTGTGTTCTTGACATCTGAGAGGGATCCTACATATCAAGAGGGTCCAGGCTCCTTGTCTGCCTGCCTTGGGGAATCTTCAGAAAGAACCTTTAGAACTTAACATTCCATCCCTGTGAAAGGGTAACCCTGCAAAGAAGGGAGAAGCCAAAGCCCCGGAGCAGGGCTGTAAACATTGTGGTTTTTCTAAGGCCCAACATGGTACACGGCTTTGGCAGCTATGGTTAATCTCCAAGAGAAGGTGACAGGTGTGTTCTGGGAACATGGGATATATCTTTCTACATCATAAGACAAGATACTGCAAGTCACTGGAAGACTAAGGAGCACACTGGGAAGAGATGCAGGCTTTCTTCTTTGGCCAGGGATACAGGGCAGATGTTTGGGCAAAACCCCTAGCTCACTCTTTATCCCACCCGACACACTTGGGAAGGTTCAAACAACGTGAGGCAGTGATGCTATCTGCGTCAGGGACAGGCAGGAACTTTCCTGCAGGGCGTCAAGAAGGTATCAAAAGCTCTCTGGACTCCCAGTGACATCCTTGCTAGATCTTGTGGCTTCCAGTGAAGACTGCCAGGCCTTGAAGAGAAGACCAGGTGAGAGCAGACCAAGTCCCCAAGATCCACGAACCAGGGAGACTGTAGCAAGCGCCTGGGCCTCTCTCTCTGCATCTGTGCCTCTGCGCTCTGTCCTCTCACCTCAGCGGCTTCTGGGACAGTCAGCAGCCCCTATGGGGATCAGACTCCCAGAGCCACCCAAGAGGACGGACATCCTCCTTCGTGGGACTCTTGCTTCTGAGGACAACTCACCACCACGTGATTTTGAACTCATAGATGGGGCGTTTGCAGTAGTAATGGTTGACAAGGTGCTTGTCACACACCCCGATACACTGGTGGTCCACCGTGAGGCCCTGGGCTGAGAGGTCAGTGACCAGGCAGTGCAAGAGGTCGTACACATCAGCCACGGCCTCCCAGGGCCCAAAAGACACGTCCACTTCACAGTGGTGCTCAAAGAGCTGTCCATCACTCTCACTCCGCTCAAAGCGAAGGGAGTTGAGGAGCGGACACTCGTAGGGGGTGATGGGCATCTCTTCCTTGAAGACACAGACTTTGAGCTTGGCAAAGCGGGCCTTCCGCTGTACTGCGCGAAGCCGGGCAATCTCCACGATCCGCTCCAGGTGGTCTACAGAGTTTAACAAAGCAGCCGTTAATGGACAGAGGTGGAACAGGAGAGGAGTGAGACAGACAGACACAGGGACACACATCCAGTGACAGGATGCAGAGGGAGGAGGAGGAGGAGGCAGATTTCACAAGGGACTCCATGGACTCAAGAAGGACACACTTCAATAAGGACCACAGTTTGCCAAAGCAAGGAAGCCCCCACAGGATGAAGGTGGGAGTATATGGGAGATAGCTTTCTTAACTTGAAAAGTCCCATTGTCACTGAAAGAGGGAACATTTTCTCCTAATCTGGATGAACGCTGTTTCACCTACTTCTGGGAAAGGCCTAGGAGCTAAATGATACCTCATAACCCCTCCCCCCCCATGGAAGGCAGCTGGCCCCTCACCTTTGTAATAGGGCATGAGTCCCAGGAAGGCCTGGCGCACCTTCTCGCCCTTCAGTGGCTGCATGTTCTCTAGCTGCTCCAGGAGGGGCCCAATGGCATAGTACTGGGCCTCCTTGTGCACAGCTCGCACATGCTCCCGGGGGGGCAGGTCCCCCGAACGCAGGAAGTTCAGCACATCTCTATGCAGAGAAGAAAAAGGTGAGAAGCAGCTAAGGACCAAGCGGTGGGATGGGATGGGAGGGTTATTAAAGAGGTTAGAACACAGAATGTGGGCCACATCCCTAACTAAAACTTTGGCCAAGTGAACTGGACCTTTGTGTCTATCAGTGTTCTCAAGTATAAAGTGAAAGATTTTTTTTTAAAAATTACTTCATATGGTTAAAAGAAAATTAAGCTGGGTATGGTGGCAAACTCAGGAGGCAGAGGCAGGTGGGGCTGTGAGTTCAAGGCCAGCCTGGTCTACATAGTGAGCTTCTGTCTCAATCAAAACAAAACAAACAACAACAAAAATGTAAATTCAAGCCGGGCATGGTGGCATTTAATCCCAGCACTTGGGAGGCAGAGGCAGGTGCATTTCTGAGTTCGAGGCCAGCCTGGTCTACAAAGTGAGTTCCAGGACAGCCAGAGCTATACAGAGAAAACCTGTCTCGGAAAAAAAAAAAAAAAAGTAAATTCAATCAGGAGGGAAATTGAATGAGCTAATATATGAAAAGTACTAAGATGACATCTAGCACAGAGTGAGCCCTCAGAAATTACTACCTGTTGCCTTCCTACGTCATTACCATTATGATACTTATAAGGTACTCACGTGTGTAATGGAAGGCTACAACGCCATTGATTTAAAACACATATACAGTGGCTTTTCTCAGACAAAGTGTCATGTAGCCCAGGCTGGTTTCAAACTTGCTAGATAGACAAGCCCGACCTTGAACCCCCTGTTCCTCTTACCACAGTCTCTCAAGTGGTAAGATTGCCAGCACGCACCACCACGTCAGGCTATGTGTATACTTTACAGATCTCTGTAAATTTGAGGCCAGTTTGGTCTACAAAGCAAATTCCAGGACAGCCAGGGCTATAGAGTGACCCAGTCACAAAAAAAAAAAAAAAAAGAGAGAGAGAAGGAGGAAGGCTCTGGAAGATGGAAGAGGAGGAAGAAGAGGAGGAGGAGGAGGAAGAGGAGGAGGAGGAGGAAGAGGAGGAGGAGGAGGAAGAGGAGGAGGAGGAGGAAGAGGAGGAGGAGGAGGAAGAGGAGGAGGAAGAGGAGAAAAGTCCTTTCATGGACTCAGCACCATTTTCCCAAGTACAAGTTAGAAATGTTCAGTCATAAGTACACAGATAATGGGATAGCTATAACCTCACACTTCCAATAGTAACAAACACATTCTACCCATTCCACATTGTTACCATCACAATGTTACCATCATTCTATAGCTGTCTGGGAAGACAAAATACCAAATTGCAAGAGCTAATATTAGCTGGCGTCTCAGCTAAGTAAAGCCACACATGGAAAGTACAGTCTTTCTAATCCTCTTCAAACCCTTTAGTGCCGGGGGTAACAATCAGGCCTATTGTCAGTGGTTATGGGAAGAGAGGGAGGAAACACCTAGATCTCTCTGTTACATCAATAATTCATCTAAACCATAAAGCAACAGCAGCTAACACTAAGCATTAATCTAGCCACTAACCATATACCACCCATTTGATCCTCTTAATGACATTATAAGGCAGGTTTTTCTCTTAGCTCCAGTCTATAAATGTAGCCCAAGTGGGGTCTATAAGGTTATGGAAAACCTCTGTTGGAGAAGCCACAGTTGACACAGGCTCAGGTCCAGACATAACTCACTCTGAGCTGACAATGACCACGGTCCTCACTTCACTGAAGCAAACAATGCCAGCTGCACAATGAAGACCCCCATTATTCCTCCCCCCAGACCCAAGCAGCCCCCAGGATGGTAGACAAGTTTGCATGAGCTACAACAGCAGAGAAATGTGTGTACCTTCCAAATTCCCTGAACCTATTTTTTACATTTTTGAAAAACTCTAACTACTGCTGATAAGCCACAGACTATTGCAGTCCAGCAGTCTGAGCCTAAACACTACTACATCTCCAGACCAACAGACAGTGGCATCTAAGCCTCAATTCGGATGGGATCCTGTTCTCCCTCCCTACAACCCCTTTAAGGATTTTTAAATCATTTTTCATTATGTTTGGGTATGTGTGTGTGTGTGTGCTCAAGAATACAGGCACTCAGTGGAGGCCAGAAGTTTTGGCTTTCCCGGAGCTGAAGTTACAGGTGGCTGAGAGCCAATTGACCTGAGCTCAGGTCTTCTGCAATCTGCAAGAGCAGTAAATACACGGAGCCTCGCAGCCACCTTTCCAGCCCACGCCCACCCCTTTAAAGTCAGTCCTCTGAGATGTTCAATAAACCCTTATGAGCTCTGACAAGCAAAAGCCCGGGCAAGGCCCAGCTAAGAGCGCTATGGGAGATGCCAGCTGGGGCCAGCACTTCCCTCCCCAAATGGCCTGCAAACAAAAAAATCTTTTTATAGTTCCACAGAGTGATGTGACACTCTGTTTTCTCACCATCAGAGGCAGCTGATAGCCCACTGGGGAAAATCAGACTCTGCAAAACAAATTATATCACTAGAGGCGCCTTTGTAAGGATAAAAATGACCCTTGTGGGCACTCTTACTTGGAGGTCAACACAAAGACATATACATCGATTGAAGTCTCTGCCTCTCTGGTCACTGGTTCAAGGTCAAAAGCTAGATCGATCCTCTAGTCATCTCCAAGGAGAGACTGAAGGAGCAGAGGATTCTAGCCATGTGCTTTGAAGATCTGACCTCCCCGGGGTCACACACAAGCTCTTTCCTTAACCATCACTGATACGCCCACTAGACAGCCACACTTATTTCTCATATCAACAAGGAAACTGAGGGCTAGAGGGATGGTTCAGTGGTTAAGAGAACTTGCTGGACTTCCCGAGGTCACAGTTCAGTTCCCAGCATCCACATCAAGAGCTCACAACTGCTTGTGATTCCAGCTTTAGGGGATTCAGCATCCCATTCTGGTCTCACGCACACAAGTGATATGCACATATAAATAAAAAATAAATCGTGGGCTGGTGTGATGGCTCAGTGGGTAAGAGCACCCGACTGCTCTTCCAAAGGTCCAGAGTTCAAATCCCAGCAACCACATGGTGGCTCACAACCATCTGTAACGAGATCTGACTCTGTCTTCTGGAGTGTCTGAAGACAGCTACAGTGTACTTACATATAATAAATGAATAAAATCTTAAAAAAAAAAGATTCCAAACTTAAAAAAAATCATAACAACAACAAAAAAACCCGTGATGAAATTAAGGCATAATTTTTTAAATAAGTTTGCCAGAAGCATTTTCATGGGAAGCTGTAATAATCACATCTATTTCTTTAGGATATGTACATATCGGACTGTGGGTTTGTGTGTGTGTGCGTTGTTATTATTGCTGTCAAAATCCCACTAACATACAAGTTTGATTTTTGTTTTGTTTGTTTGCTTATTTATTTTTTCAAGACAATTTCTTTGTATGTAGCCCTGGTTGTCCTGAACTTGCTCTGTAGACTGAGGCCGGCCTCAAACTCAGAGATCCACCTGCCTCTGCCTCTGAAGGGCTGGGATTAAAGACTCGAACCACCACAGCCCTTGCTACGTTTGTTTTTAAAGGTTTTCTTAGCAAAATGCAGGAGCAGCGATCGGGCATCAGCCCATCCTTCACGGTGTCTGCTGAAAGTCACTGTGAGCCTCAGAACCGTCACCATGCACCCCAGCCCCTCCGGGCTGCAGTAGCTTTTGGTGTTTGTTGGGAGTGTTGACACAGAGTCTTGCTGGCTACGTAGCGCAAGCTAGCCTAGAAATACTTGCAATCCCCCCCCCCCCCCCGTTTCCACCTAGAGCGCCACCACGCCCAACCTGCATGGTATTATTGAATCCAAGTATCTCAGTGTAAAGTTTTTCTCCAGGACGGTTTTCCAACATTCTCCTGACTCCAAGTGTGTTCCTCTCCATACAGATAATGATTCTCCAACTCTCAAACTGCACTGGATGGGAAGAGTTTTATCAAACCCTGCCAGGATTAGACTTTCTCTTGCTGGGCTGAGGTGGCACACACCTTTAGTCCCATCACTCAGCAGGCAGGTGGATGTCTGAGTTTGAGATCAGCCTGGGCTACAAAGTAAGTTCCAGGACAGTCTACACAGAAACCCTAGCTCAAAAAAAACAAACCAAACCAAAGAACTCAAACAATTTCTCTTGCTGTTTTTACCTGGGGTAAAACAACTTAAGCATCTTAATAACAATTCAATAAGAATATTTATTAAACTCCACCATTAGGCTATCTCCTCTGGTACTGTGGAATGCCCAAGACCCAATCCCAGGCTACTTGCTGGCTATGACTACGGAGCTGATCGTAGAGGAAGAGACAGACATACCCAAAGTGTGTGCCATCTCGATCGATGAAGTACCGGCCCTCGGAGTCTGTAGGGATGTAATGCCGCCCGCTGAACATGGCAGCCAGCATGGTGTCTTCATAGCGCCGCAGAGTAGACAAGCGCGTGGTAAAATGAGCCCCTCCAATGTTCAGGGGGACGACCTCGGGAAACTGGAAAGGAACCAGCACAGCTTTCAGACTGGCACAGGCAACAAGATCTGGGCTCCTCCAAGTCAGTCTGCCTAGATCTGACAGATCACAATCAGTCATCCCAAACTAGGGGACACCTGCACCCCACTTTCCTTGAGCATTCATCACCAAGTCCTACTCATTCGACCTGACAGCCCTTAAATGAGGTGTCTCTTCACCCCAACCCTCCAATCTCTACCAGCTTTCATTGTCTTTTACTCCTTTTTGAACATCTCACCTTTAAGTCCTTACTCATGCTGGCTTTTTGGCCACAGATGTTCTTAATGCTCTCCTCCCGCCCAGCTAGCAAACGAAACTGCCACACGTGGTGGTGTAGGTTGTTCACTGTGAAAACACCTGGATGACACACTTTTGTCTGTCCACCCAGGTGTGTGTCCAACCCTAAATTACACCAAGGCACCACACAGTTGGCAACATGGGTCCATTCCATCTCTATTCCCTGACCACTACGGCTCTTCCCTCCATCTCGCGTCCAAGAAAGAATCCCGTACATGTTCCCCCCTTATTCCTTCACTACACTCTCCTCAATGACAGCACCTAGATCCATACAATGGCAACCATTTTCTCCTGCCAACCAATTTTCCTAGGTGCCAAGCATCCCAAAGGCAGGGAGAGCATGTGTGCTTGCCTGTTGTGAACAGAGACCAAAAGCTCTTTGTGATTGCATTGCGGTACCCGCTCCTCACTGTCTTCCTCTTATCCAGAGCCTGGCAGGTGCCATGCTGGAGCTCTACCGCAGAGCTTCACACTCAGCACCAACCATCGCTCTCTACCTCACCCCATTCTCTCCCATTCAATCTATATCGATTGATTAGTCTCCACGTCACCCAAGGTTTTGGTCACAAGGACTAAGAGAGGACGGGAAAATAACAGTAAAGGTTATTAGCCTGGAGAACCTCAAGTCCCAGTTCCAACCAGCTGACTCCAGATGAACTAAAACTTTATCTCAGGGTAAATTTTATCCTAGATTCCCCCCCCCCCCCCCGCCAAATGTTACATCTCTCTGGCTGTGGTGAAAGTCTAAAGCCTTTATAGTTATCTAAATAGTCCTTTTCCCAAATTTCCACACATCCTTTGTTTAGGGGGGAAAAAAGATTTCACTGTGCATGGTGGTGCACTCTTTTGATCCCAGCCATTGAGAGGCAGAATCAGGAGACTCTCTGAGTTCTAGACTAGTGAACTCCATAGTATAGAGTGAGCTCCAGGCCAACGTGGGCAACCTAGAGAGACCCTGCCTCATTAAAAAAAATAAAGACAAAAATGGATGAGATAAAACTTACCTGAGACTTGCCTTACAGTAGAGACTAAAATTCACAAAATATCAGTGAATTAAATGCACAAGATTTACAATTCTAAGTATGAGCTCAACTCTATTATTATTTATTATTATTATTATTATTATTATTATTTTGAGACAGAGTTTCTCTGTGTAGCTCGGGCTCTCCTGGAACTCACTACATAGACCAAGCTGGCCTGGAACTCACAGACAGTTGTCTGCTGTCTCTGCCTTTGGAATTGGAGGTACCACCAAGCCCAAAAATTCAACTCTTACTCTCACGGTGCAAAATGCCTTCCACATTTCTGCAGAAATGCTAAGCCCACTGTAGGTATATACTAAGACTAAGATGTCACTTAGGTCTAATGCTTTGCACATCTGGAGTTCCCTCTAAAAGACAGCACCCACTAATGCACTTCTTTGCTCCATATACAAAACAAAAAAAGTCAGGGAAAAGAGTCCTAGAACTCACAGGGTGGGGTGTGACTCACAGGAGGTCCGGGCTGGACAGCTGGCCTACAGTCTGTGGGATTGTGTGTCCTGTCACTCAAACCACAACTTCTGCCCAATGACAGTGCACAAAAAAAAGTGTCACCGCCGTGTTGGCCTTTTTCCCTGACTGCAGAGTTATGTCTAGAATTTTGCTTATTTTCACAAGTTTCCCACGATGCTGGCAATTCGGGGATTCTAACCCTAATACAATACTGTCAGCTGCCAGAGAGCCTCACTCAAGCCAGCCCCCTCGGACTGTCGAGTCTCCACATCTGTATCCATCTTCCTATCCATCTCGAGGGTCAGTTCAGGTGCAAAGTGTCACACACGCGAAGGGCTACTAACGAAGCCACCGCACTGCACAGTACAGCAACTGATAAATGAAGCCCCTATTCCCTCCCACCATCTCTGCTCTGAGTTCAACTCACCATTACCCTCCTATTTCCCGAATTTATCTCCTGTATGTCCTTGCTCACGCTGCTTTCTTGGCCCCAAATCCTGTACCGTTCACTCTTGTCCATCTAGCAAATAAAATTACCCCATGTGGTAATGGAGATTGTTTGCTGCATAACGGCACCTGGATGAGAATTGGTCCACTCAGGTGTGTCCTTTCCTTAAATCATACCAAGGCACCAGATGGGTTAACTGCACGTAGTTTCTAATGCCACTCCCCGTGCAGCTGGAGGATACACCTGGACAACCCAGGTCCTCCTTTGGATTGTATGGAACATGCTATGTGTTGAGTCCTCTTCTAGTTGATAAAGGTGACATGAAATACAGGAATGGAACTGACATCTGGTAGCTACCGAGTATGGGAAGAAGGGACTTGGAGTGCAGGTGACTCTGGGCAGGGAGGATACACCTAGTGTAGGAGTAGCATATGGGGTGGATAGCTCCTTGGGAGGCTCACCGCCCAAGGTCAGCTCTGCAAGCACCAGTCTCTCCCTCGCTTCCCATCAGCCCTCCCTTCCCCCATCGCTCGATCCAGGTACCTCCTGGGGCAGCAGGGGCAGCCCGTGCCCCGCTTGCGTGGCCGTAGGAGTGGCCGGCTCCAGGAAGTCGTCTTCGGCTTCGGAGCTGGACATGGCACCGTCCGAGTGACGGCTGTCTGGCTCCCGCCCGGTGACTACCACCATCCCTCTGGCTCTGGGCGGTGGGCGCGGCTTCGGGTAGGCGGGTGGGCGGAGGCCTGAAGAACTAAAGCCAAGCAGTGCCTGACATGACGAGATGGGCCGCCGGCGGGCGCTAGACGCCGAGGACCTGCAAGCAGTTAGGATGTCCTGTGCTGCCCTCCAACAGTCTAACGACAACCGCGCCTACAGTTAGTCGCTGGTCTGACCTGGCTGCCTCCAGCCATTGGCCGACTCTTCGCTGGCTCCGCCCTGATTGTCAGGAGGTTCGCCCAATCACAGAACAAACAATTCGGCCTTAAGCCGTAGTGGCCACAGGCCTACCCAATTCTGATTGGCTCTTGGCTGACAAGCGCGAGCGACGCCTGTCTGCTCCGGGGTTTGGCAGAGGGGAGGTGATCGCCCACTGACGACCTCGATCAGCAATCACCGCGTGGACCCTGCGCTGCAAATCGGAACCAGGCGCTTCTTGCTATTGGCCGAGGTTTCATGAACTCCTGCTATGATTGGCAAGATCATTGTCCAATTATAGGGTAAACACGTCTGGCTGGGTTTGTTCCATTCTGATTGGCTATCTAACTAACGGGAGCGCTACCTCCCTTGGAAGCGGCTCTCTTTGCGCAGAGCAACCACAGCGCAGGTAGCATCTCTGGCCCGGTCGCCTCCTACTATTGGCAGTGTCCGATTAGCTCCGCTATGACAGTTAAAGGTCTGATCCAACCATCGAGGTCTCAAACTAGAGTGACAACTGACAACGATTTGCCGACCAGTCCCATTCTTATAGGCCACCTAAAGGGCACGCGTTCTGCACTTACTACGTTCAACGACAGCGCTGGTCCCCCGGCGCGGTCCCTGCAAGGATAGACCACCCAATTGCTCCTGCTTATTGGCTGTGTCCTCGCTGGCCTCCGCCCCTGATTGGCAGGAAGCCCGCTCATAGGGGTAGCACCTTGGTCCTGCTTTCATTGACTTTCTCACTAGCAGGCGCGAAGCTCCAGGCCACTCCACTTTATCATCTCGGTCCATGTGTCCTGGGAAAGGGCCCAGGACTGGCTGGTTTGTCTCCATAGCAGCGGGCCAGTGAAAAAAGGCCTAGGCAGGCTGTCCTTGAGGATGTGCTACGGAGGGCTGAGGGCACCTGCTGTGTAATAGAAATTGAGCACTGCTACACCTTGGCTGGCAAGGACATGGCTGCTGTGCTAGCGCTTTTTCCATGGACTCACACAGGAAGGAAAACCTTGGTTGCAAATACCTTTAATTGCAGCGACTTGGAAGGTTAGAAGGATTTCTGAGAATTCAACTCTTGTCTCTAGTATAATAAATAATAATAATAAATAATAACGGAACTGAGTATGGTGACTCACGCTGCAATATCAGTACTTGGAAGTCAAGGCCAGCCTCAGCTTCATAACATTGTGAGTCCAAATTAGGTTACATGAGACTGCTAAAATCAAATGCTAAAAATGAAAAAAAATTAAATAACCACAGATGAGAAAAGAGAAAACCCTACTCCCAAGCAGGGATCCCCTTCTCAATCTGACCTGCCCACACATGCGTACGCGCAAAGCTGTGGGTTTATCAGATGCCTCCTATTTGTTTAAATTAGCCATTCAGAAATAAGTGGATGGAGAGTATACCAACCAAAAGGCTCAAGCCCTCCTTTTGAACTGGATTTCTGAATATCTTCTCCCCTGGCGGGGAGTCTGTGTGTTTTGCTGTGTGTGACTTCAATAAAGCTTGGCTGACTGCCGAGTCCTAGCCTTTCCTGCTTGGTCATTCTTTCAACTGGACAGAGAAAAAGAAGGCATACCTGCAACTCTAGATGACCTCGCCGTGATGACATCATCACCTCTGCCCCAGGACACAGACAGAAACAGGCACTCCCAGAAGGCTCTTCCCAGCCTGTCAGATGACCCATTTGAGGCAGCACGTCTCAGTCACGCATCGACTGTGTGGCCGCTGTTGGGGGAGGTTCCTTCAGAAGAAGCCCCGCATCTGTCCGCAGCTCCAATAGGCCTTTGTTGCCTGTCCCAATAAACCACTTAAAAGAGAAAATCCGAGACTTAATCCACAGGGCCCACACTGCGAAGAGGAAATGGTCATGGCAATTATCAGATGAACGTTAGGTTTAAGTAGATGACGGATTGAGGCAGAGGCTATGCACTAGTCAAGACGTGGGTTGTCTCGGTTTTGATTCTGTAAGTTGGTCCAATGAAATCCTTTCAGGATGTGGCAAGCTGATTAGGATAATTCCTACTCCAGGTGCGGCCTCAGTATCACAGATAATTGTTCCTATGGAGTTGTGGGTGGGTGTCTATTCTGTGAGCCTCTGCTGGTCCTAGAATCCAAGATGACTTTCAGATTTTGAACAGCGACTCAACGCCTTTCTGAGCCCCTGAAACAGAACACTGTCAAGAGTAGGCAGTAAGATGGCTCAGTTATTCATTCTGTTGCCTTCAGCGGTGAAGGGAACTGGGATAGGCTAAGGCAGATACTCAAGTGATTCACCTATGTGGAATCAACCAGGACTTTGACACAAAGAAGAAGGAGATGAAATGAGGGCAGAGATGTGAGTCTGGGTTTTGTGTGTGAGGGCACCCAGATGTCCTTTGCGAGGCCAGAAGAGGGCCTCAGATCCCCTGGAGTTGGAGCTAAATACAGGAGGCTCTAAGTTGGCCAATGTGGGTGCTTGAATCAGAATTCAGGTTCTCTGGAAGATCAGCAAGTGCTCTTAACCACTGAGTCATCTCTCCAGCCCAGACTTTCGTTTTTTGGGAGGGGGGTTGTTTTGTTTTTGTGGTTTTTCTCTGTAGCCCTGCCTGTCCTGGAACTCACTCTGTGGACCAGGCTAGTCTTGAACTCAGTTTCCACCTTGCCTTGGCCTTCGTCCCCATCTCTACCTCCGCCTCTTCCTCCCTAGTGTTGGTATTCAAGGTGTGTATCACTACTGCCCTGTTAGAGTGTCTCCATTGCCACAGAAATTTGCAACCAAATTTGGTTTAGGTAACAAAGAATTTTATTATCATACATAACAAGAAGACTGAGCAGGCACAGGGTTGATTTGTGGGACCAGGGTTTTGTTTGTTTGGTGTTTGTTTGCTTGTTTGTTTGTTTTTCATTTATCCACTCTGCTAGAGTGACTCTTCATCCCTAGGAATCCATGTGAGAAAACTGTGTAGTTAAGGAGCATGGAGAAGATTCTGACAAGCTAATGAAAATTCCAGGAAGGAGACACTTTCCTGCAATCCCTTGGGGAGATTGGGAGGCTGCAGTGGGAAGAGCTTGAGGCCTTGGGAGACACTGTGAGACCCTAAAAGAGTTGAAGTTGTAGTTTAGTTGGCAGAGTTTCCTGCACTAAGCCTGGGTCCCATGTAGTTAACAGTAAGGTAGTAACTGGTGATTGTGGGAATAATAAAAGTAAAACTCGGACCAGTGAGGTGGCTCATGAGGTAAAGACACTTGCCACCAACCTGTGTGACAGTATACTCACATACATCAAATAAATACATCTTAAAATAAAAAAGCAAAAATGAAAACAAAACTGATAACCTCAGCCCTCGAGAGGTAGAAACAAGAGGATCAGGTGAAGGTTATCCTCAGCTACAGAGCGGTATTGAGGCCAGCCTGAGCTATGTGAGACCCTGTCTTAAAAATGAAAGTGGGCAGGGCTTGGTGGGGCATGCCATCCAACCAGAGGCAGAGGCAGAGGCGGAGGCGGAGGCGGAGGCGGAGGCAGAGAGGCCAGCCTGGTCCACAGAGGGAGTTCCAGGACAGCCAGAGCTACACACAGAGAAAGCTTGTCTTAAAAACAAAACAAAACAAAACAACAAAAAGGTAGGGGAGGAAGAAGGAAGAAAGAAAAGAAATTAGGGAGTCCCAAAATGCCAGGGGGAGAGACACAAGACATATAGATTGGGTTTTGTTGTTTTTAGATGTATGTATGTATGCATGCATGTATGTATGCATGTATGTATGTATTATGTATGCATGTATGCATGTATGTATGTATGTGAGTACTCTGTTTTCATGCACACCAGAAGACGGAACCAGATTTCATCACAGACGGTTGTGAGTTATCATTTGGATTCTGGGAGTCGAACTCAGGACCTCTGGAAGAGAAGCCCATGCTCTTAACCACTGAGCCATCTCTCCAGTTCCCTGTAATCAGTTTTCTGTGCTGGAGCTTTCTTCTACTTCTGCCAAGAATTTCCTTTAGGAATGCACTTTCCCATTTGGTTTCGTTTATACAGCTTAGGAACTCCAAGGTCAGCAGCCTGGGATGAGGGCTGCTGGGAAAGTAGGAACGGATAAAGGGGGAGGTCTGGGAAGGAGGGCCAGTCGCTGGCAGCATGCAGTTACCAACCGCACCACTCTGGGAATAACTTCCAGCCAGCTCACAGGGCGGCTGCAGAAGGGTAGGGGGCCTCTGAGGATGGGCTAGGCAGCACATGAAGATGCAGAATAGAGGCTGTTATACCTTGGAACTCCACCAAAGAATTATGTCACATGACACCAAACCCTGAAATTAGGCGCTGAGTTATTTATCTTTTTTGCCAACTCTACCCAAAGGAAACTTTTTTTTTTTTTTTAAGAAAGGAACCTCATGTGCTCACTCAGTTGCTATTTACTCTCCTGATTTTATTTTCCTTTATGCGTCTCTGGGTGCTTATGGACCTGTATATGGGTACCAGCAGAGGCCAAAAGAGAGGGTGGGATTCCAGGTGGTTGTGAGCCGTTTGACTTGGGGGCTAGGACCTGAACTCAGGTCCTCTGGAAAAGCAGCAAGTGCTCTTAACTGCTGAGCCGTGCTTCCAATCTCTATTTGATCCTGAAAATGGGCCTCACATGTCCCAGATTGGCCTGGAGCTCCCTAGGCAACCCAGGATGAGTTTGAACTTCTAATGGCCCTGCCTGCATCCCCGGAGGATACACCATCGTGCCTGATTTACCAGCTCTGAAGTTCTGACGTTTGCAACTGAATTCTGCTGAATCTCTTTCGTTGGCTGGAAAATGTAAGGCTTGAGGAACTAGTACTCCTGAGGCAATGTAGGATTAAACAAGCAAGAGTGTAGGTTAGCCGGCCCTTTCTGTCCAGAACCACAGAGTGAAGACCTTCAGACTTGGCAAGCCTTTTGGTTTCTGTCATTGTAGCAAGAAAGCAACCGCAGACAAGACTGAAATGAGTATGTGTGGCCAGCCAGATGTGGTTTTCTGGCCAACATTTACCACCGCTGGGGGGGGGGGGGGAAGGGATGGAAATCTCAGCCCAAACCAGCTCCATCTGACTTATATACATGAGCTTCTGCCTCGTTCTGATTCACATTGCAATTATCTAGTTGGGAAGACCAATAAGGAGCCGATTCCCGACGGCATCAATAGTGCTAATCATTACTCAAAAGGGACAGAGCTCACCTGTAGGATTAGAGAATTCAATCTTTTGGGTTCCCCCAACCCCCTTCATCCATGTTTGGGGACTGGAGAGCTGGTTCAGCAATTAAGAGCACTGACCGCTCCTCCCGAAGATTGGGAGTCAATTCCCAGCACCCACTTGGTGGATTAAAACCCATCTGTTAACTCCAGTCCCAGGGGAGCCGACATCCTCTTCTTGCCTCTTTGGGTACCAGGCACTCACATGGTACACAGAGATGCAGGCAATACATATAAATAAAAAACTTTAAAAAATGGTCTTTGTTTGTTCATAGTAGAGTCTCGTGTAGCCTAGGATGGCTCTTCATGCTCTTATGCAACCCAAAGTGACCTTAAACTCCTGATCCCCCTGCCTCCAAGTCTGAAGTACTGGTATTTCAAGTGTGCACCATCACATCCAGCTTAATTAATAATAATAATAATAACCCCACCGCAGTGGACATTTTGTAGAAAAAACCTTCTCCTTGTTATTTTTTAAAAGTTTAAAAGATTTATATGTATGAATGTCGTAAGTGCGCATACGCGTATGTGTGTGTGTGTGTGTGTGTGTGTGTGTACATGCACTAAATGCCTGCCTATGACCAGAAGAGTTGAGCAGAAAGTAGTGGATCCCCCAGAACTGGAGTTACACATACAATGTGTGTGCTAAGAACTGCACCCAAGTCCTACGCAAAGGCAACAAGTGTTCTTTTGTTTTGTTTTGTTTTGTTTTGTTTTTTTGAGACAGGGTTTCTCTGTGTACCCCTGGCTGTCCTGGAACTCACTCTGTAGACCAGGCTGGCCTCCAACTCAGAAATCTGCCTGCCTCTGCCTCCCAAGTGCTGGGATTAGAGGAGTGCGCCACCACTGCCAGGCACAACAAGTGTTCTTCATCACCAGGCCATAGTTCCAACCCCACTTTCTCTTTTTAAAAATAATATTTTCATGTATTTGTTTTTTCTTACGTATTCTGTGTATTTGAGGCCCAAGGACAACGTGTAGGATTCGGTTCTCTCCTCCCAGCATGTGGGTTCCTGAGATAGGCCTCAAGATGCCAGGCTTGACCTTAGCTGCCTTTACTCACTGGGTCCAAAGTGGACAGAACTTCCATTTGTTCATAATTCTTTCCAATGGCAAAAGTTTTTCAGATTCGGCAGTCATTCCATGCTTGGCCAGCAGAGGGCACTTTAGGCTTTTCCTATCAGAGCCAGACCACAAGGTCAGAATTCTACACTACGTAACACCAAAACAGTGGCTTTGCAGTGAAAATCGACCAACTCTAGATTCTTAGTAATAACTCTGGCGTGGATGAGACACACTTATTTATTTTTCTAAGAAGATAGGGCCAGGTATGGGAGTGAGCTCCTGAGACCTAGCACTTGGGAGGCCGAGGGAAGTGTTCAAAATCATCCGATAGCTGGAGGCCAGGGTAAGCCCCGAGAACCACCTTACAAAATCAAAAATCAAAAATATTAAACACAGGTCTTTATATAAGCATCGTACATACGTACATACATACACCACACACACACACACCTACAAATTGAAAATAAATCTTTAAAAACAAAAGGACTCAAAGCAACAACAAAAACCAAGCCAGATTTTAAGGAAAAAAGAATGCCCTGCCTAACCAATTCCCTACCAGCCTGTTTTTGGTAGTGAATACTAGAAGCCTTGTGACTGCTTGAAATAAGGGTTTACATTAAAGTCCTAAGGACAGTAATCTGCCTGGAGTCCTTAGGACACAATCATGCCTGAGAAATGACTGAGTCCAGGGTGGTATTTAAGAAGTTCCCATGAGTACTAATGACGAGTTAACAGAAAAGCTCCCGTGGAAAGATGTTGATTGGCAGGTAATGACTGAGTGGTGATGGTCACTGGCAGGTCATTAAGACCTGGGCTCTGGGTCCAGGCCACTCCATTTGCACCCCACCCCCAACACTTACTCAATGGGCAACTTTGCGTAGGATGCGTGATTTCCCTGAACTTATTCATGATCTTGACAGACGTGGGTCTCAGCACAGCATCCACCCCGAGCTCTATCGTTCAGGCTCCAGCTCCGGGCAAAGCGGTTTGCCCTGGCCCTGGTTCTTGAGGCGCTCTAGGCGATCCTTCTCAGAATGGCTGGTTATCGGATGTAATACAGAAGGGCTGTATGTTATTTTCTCCTTGCATTCTTTTTTTTTTTTTTTTTTTAAAGATTTATTTATTATATGTAAGTACACTGTAGCTGTCTTCAGACACTCCAGAAGAGGGCGCCAGATCTCGTTACAGATGGTTGTGAGCCACCATGTGGTTGCTGGGATTTGAACTCTGGACCTTCGGAAGAGCAGTCGGGTGCTCTTACCCACTGAGCCATCTCACCAGCCCATCTCCTTGCATTCTTTATTGCCTTATTTTTAAAAACAGATCTTAGGTTTTAAGTGTACGAGTGTTTTGCCTGTATAGCAATACATGCCTATAATTCCATCACTTGGGAAGCTAAACAAGGTGTATCATGAATTCAAGGCCAACAGGCTACCTGAGACGCTTTCTCAAAATAAGATTAGAGAAAGGCTCTAGTTGTTATTAATACTTGCTTCTCTTGCACAGAACCCAAGTTCAGTTCCCAGAAGCCTCACGGTGGCTCCAGCTGACACCCTCTTCTGGTCTCCTTTCACACAGCACACACATGTGACTGTCTTTCCAAAGGTCCTGAGTTCAAATCCCAGCAACCACATGGTGGCTCACAACCATCCGTAATGAGATCTGACGCCCTCTTCTGGTGTGTCTGAAGACCGCTACAGTGTCTTACATATAATGATAAATAAATCTTTGGGCTGGAGTGAGCAGCCAGGTCATGAGTTCAATTCCCAGCAACCACATGGTGGCTCACAACCATCTGTACAGTGTACTCATATACATAAAATAAATAAATAAATCTTTTAAAAAAGAAAAATATATTAAATAAATAGATAAGGCAAGCAGAGGTGGCACGAGCCTTTAATTCCAACACTAGGGAGGTAGAGGCAAGAGAATCTATAAATTCAAGGTCAGCCTGGTCTACAGAGTGAATTCCCGGACAGCCAGGGCTCCACAGAATAACTGTGCCTTGAAAAACAAACAAATAAATGAACAATAAATAAAATGCAGAAAGGAATATCTTTTATCATTTGGAAAAGAATTGCCTTTCTTCATGAAGCTCAAGAAATATATTCTTAGACCAGAGCCAGGCATAGTGGCTCATACCTAAAACCCTGGCGGAAGGGTTGCTACAATTTTGGGGTTAGCCTGGACTACATAGTGTAGTTTACCTTGGTCTACAAAATGAGACCTAACGACCACCAATGCAGAGGGGAGCAGAAGTTAAGTTTATGATCTGACTCCCAACACCAGCCAATCATGTTAAAGGCCACAGCAGCTCTCCAATTAGATGCTTGCACACGTATTCCCTGCTTGCTGCTTACAATAAAGCCTTGCCCCGATAGACATTCAGGGCTCCCACACACACCAAAACCGTCCTGCATGACGGTGGTGCGTTGTGGGGGCTCGAATAGAATAAAGACCCTGCTGTGAGTTGCATCAGATCGGCTCCTGGGTGTGTCACTAACATTTCCCTGTCAAACCATGACCACTCAGCTTCCTGGGCAACCAGACACGACAGCCACTCTCCTTCGCCTTCCCTCCGTTGATGGACTGTAAGCCAGAAGCAGCTTTTCTTCCTATGAAGTTGTTTCTCTCAACTATCTTGGTCACAGCAATGCAAAGGAAACTAGCACAGGTGTCTAGTTTTAGAACAAGAGCTAGGAGAATCTTCCAGAGGACACTGGACTTGCAGAGACCTCAGGATAGAGAGGCAGCTACCAGGTCAGGAGCAGAGGGGAAGACATTCTAGGGAAAGAAACAATGTACAGAGGCCTATGGAGGGATGGAGCCGAGAACTGGGGCTGGATCGCAGGAGATGGTGGGCTCTACTCCCAAGGAGAGGCGACCAGGACAAGAGTGGGACTGGTGGGTCTGGTGAGATTATCTACTGTAATGGTGTCTTCACAGAGAGTGAAGTCTTTGATTAGGGTTGGGACAGAGGAGCTGGAGGTTAAATGGATAAATTCAACAAATATTTGACGGTGGGATCAAAGGTCTTGTATTCTTGTATATGCACGGGTGGAAAGAGAGTGACCTTTATGTGTCTGGCTGAGTGACAGGGCAGAAGGGACTTTAGTTAGTGACGCAGATATGACCAAACCAGGTGCAGATGTGAAACCGGAACGCCACATAAAACATCTTGTTCTGTACCTGGCAGAGGAAACATAATCGATACTTGTGGTTACTATTATCTCCGCTATTCTGTGTTCCACAATAATGACTTACTGCAAAAAGTAGCGTCTTTGACCTTAAAACACAGGACGCCATAATCAACTGGAACAGGACTCATAAATGAATGGCAGCAGGTCTCTGAAATAAGTTACAGAAAATGTCCCTAGGTGACTGAGCATGAGGCCACACCCCTTAACCACTGTGCTCTGTGAGTTCCATGCCGGCCTGATCACATAAACCAACCAGGCATACAGAGAAACCCTGTCTCAAAACAAATATACAAAATGTCGTTAAGAAGTGATCATGCCGAGGGCTAAGGAGATAGATGTCTTAGCAGGTAAGGTGCTTGCTGTGCAACCATGAGGTTGTGAGTTCAGATCCCAGCGCCTGTGTAAAAAAAGCCAGGCATGCCGGCTGTGCTAGCCTCTGTAACCCCAATGCTGGAGAGGAAGAGCAAGCAGATTCCTAGGGCTGCTGGCCAGCTAGTCTAGCAGCTAGCCCAAAACACAAGTTCCAGGTTCACTGAGAGACCTTGTCTCAAAAAATATGGTAGAGAGTGACAGAAGATACCCGACATCAACCTCTGGCCACACATGCAGGCATGTACACCCGCTTGCTTGCATGTGTGTGCACGTGCATGCGCGCGCGCGCACACACACACACACACTCGCACACACACAAACACATACACACAGGCACGCGCACACACAGACACAAAGGGAAGAAAGGGAGTGAGAGTAAGGGAGGCAACAGGGCAGGGAAAGCGAGAGGGGACGATGCTGCGGGGGGGGGGGGGGCAGCTATAACACAGCCCACAGGAGTTAGTTTAGCTCCTTCTCAGGTCTGTGCCTCTGAATGATAGCACTGAAAACGGAACCACTGAGTGCTTCACATTTAAGCTTTTATTTTGAAAAATAAAATACAAAAGTCATTAGGTTGTAAATGTATACAGTAATTTCCAAACGTCTCTGAAACAATACAATGAATTATTTAAATAATTAAGGTATTTACTATTATCCACATCAATACGTTTCAACAGGCACGAGTGTTCTACAAAACATCGGAACGTGTACAGAAAACCTATTCGGAATGAGACTGCCCGATTTTGTTAACAGAACGCCATCTTCAAACTCTCCTTTCCTTGAAATTAAAGACTGGAACCTGGGAAGGAAAGACAAGGACAAGAGGAGCTGTGATAGAACTGTGTCCCTGCTGGGCTCCTCATCCTGAGGGCCATGCATGTTACTGGGCTCAAGAGCCATCACTTGGGGAGGCCCGAATGTGTGACGCCTCCCCCCCGGGACAGGAGGCTGGCAGGTGAACAGGAGCGATGGGCACAGACACCCCTTGTTGCAGCAGACAGCCATTCCCGAGATTTCCCTTCCATAGACAAGGCAGCAGTCATTCCTAGGAAAACACACAGCGCGTGGTTACAGGCAGGAATCAGAGCTGCCTCTCCTGTATCTCCTCCTCAGTCCTTGTTTGTGCCAGGGGGTGAGTGGGCTCCTGCAGCCCAGGGGCATGAAGACAGACAACCACCAGCACAAGCCTCGGAGGGACAGGCATGAGGGGCATAGTTTCCTATCAGTGATGTTTCCAGTACCTGCAAGTAAGTTCAAGATACAAAGCAAGAGAACAGGAGGGCTGCCACAGGTCCTTTCTAATGATGGTGACAGTCACCTACCTGCACCACCACCACCAATGTCCAGGGTCCAAAGCAACCATACTGACTGCTCATCATGTGACATGACTTTAACAGATGGGCTCTCTGGGATCTTTTCCCACCAGTACACAGGTAGCTGGGCTCTCCAGTCTCTCTGGCTCTCTACCTAATGATTCATAATGCTACAGGCCTCTTGCAAATGCTATCTCCACACTTTCTTCGTGCCAGACTCTCTGAAGAAGCCATGTTAGTGAGATCTTACCATGGACCTCTGCTTAGCACACTCTTCCTATTACAGTCAGGGAAACAGACACAGAACTAAGCTGCTTGGTGCCAGGAAGTGGCAGAGCCAATGCCGACCCAAGCTGCCTGAGGCCAGAGGTGTACCTTCCATCTGGACACACGGCTATCTCTGCTAGCCCACGGGGAAAACTCTACCCAGCAGCACCCACCAGGCCTCACCTCACCTGTGGGAAGTTATGGGCTCAGTTACTCCACTTGCTCCGTCTGTTGAAGGAACCAAGAAAGATGTTAAAATCCTTGGGGTTGCTTGGTTAGTAGGGACTGTGCCCACCAACACATCAGGTATGGCTAAAAGGGTTATAAGGGTTAACCTTACATTTAAGGTTTAAACTGACAGTGAATAGTAGACAGAGACAATAAATAAATAAATAAATAAATAAATCCCCTAGCTTGCATAGGCTGTACTCTAGCAGCCAACTTCCTTTTCCCTAGACACTGAAGCCTATACTTAAAATTGACTGATCTTACATATATGATAAAATAAGACCCTGTCTTCACATAGGCAGGATACATGCAGTCTTGTAGCTTTTGCCTTTATAAGTCCTATGCTGGCAAGGCTAGGGGCTGCATCTTGGGAGTGCTCTCAGGTACAGTCCTGGACCTGTGTTGGGGACTAGTAACTAAATAAAGAGCCTCTTCTTGTGAAAATTTATTCATGGTTATTTATGGTGAATCTCCAAGGGACTCCTCATTTGTAAGAGGATCTCCCAGACTTTCAGATAAACTCAGCCTCTAACTGTTTGAAAGAAAGAAAGAAGAAAAAAAAATCTAGGCTGGTCTTTCCCACATTCCAGGGAGAGTCTAACTCCTTGGCATCTCCTGAGCAACAGACACCTTTGTTCCTCATGAGCCCCATGGATACCTCTGAGTCCGTTAGGACATGAGGTCTCAGAAGCATCAACACTGTGGCCCGGTGTTTGAAACTCTGAGCCTGCCTAGAAGTCCTCAATTCAAATGCTGGGAGCTAAAGTTCAGGGAACTTTTGGTTATTGTGTCCATGAACAAGGAGAAGAGCGTGGGGCTCTGATTCCACAGGAAGAGGACACAGAGCTGTCTCCGGGATTCTCCCAGACCCGGCCTGTGTACCTCTTCCTTAGTTCTGACTGACCGTGAACTCTAGTATGTGGAAGAGCTGGCCTTGCAGTGGTCCTCCTGCCTCTGGGATTAGAAGCATGTGCTGCTGGGCCTAGCACATTTCTATTTCTTTTTCCTTGCTGTGATAGGGTCTCGTGTAACCCCAGAGGGCCTTGGACACTCCATGCAGCTGAAGATGACATGGAACTTGATCCCTCTGCTTCTAATTCACAAGTACAAAGACAATAAGCATATGCCCCCACTTGGATCCATTTCTTACTTAAACCATAACCTTGCTTTTAAATATTTATTTCTCTATTTAAGGAATATGGGTATTTTGCCTGTGTGTATATTTACAATACTATGTGTGTGCCTGGTATCTGAAGAAAGCAGAGGATACCCTAGAGCTAGAGTTATAGGTAGTTAAGAGCCACCATGTGGGGGCTGGGAATTGAACATGGGTCCTCTGGAAGAGCAGCCAACGCATGCTATTTTTAACATGTCTGTCTGTCTGTCTGTCTAAGAGTATATACATGTGAGTGTGATGACCCAAGAGGCCAGAAGAGAATGTCAGATCCCCAGGAGCAGGAGTTATAGCCAGTTGGAGGCCACCTGACATGGTGCTGGGAATGGAACTAAGGTTGCAAGAGCAGCCAATAATCTTAATCACTAAGTCACCGACATGGCCCCTAAGCCACAATCTCTCATTTCTCTAATGTGTTTGTGGGAAAGATTCAGTATGGTCAGCACAGTAACTTGAAATGTTTATCACCGCATTCTAGAACCTTATTTACATATAAGACTTCTCTATAGTCAACAAATTTGTGTTGTATTTAAAAAATAATTGTCCCACTGAAGGCTTATTTTTACTATTTTTTTATTTCTAGTTCTTAAAGAATTTATCTTTGGAGCTGGGTATGGTGGTGCATGCCTTTAATCCCAGCACGTGGCAGGCAAAGGCAGTTGTATCTCTGTGAGTTTCAGGACAGCCTGGTCTACACTGTGAATTCCAGGACAGCTTGATCTACATAGTGAGTTTCAGGATAGCCAGAGCTACAGAATAGAAAGACCTTGCTCAAAAAAAAAAACCAAAAACCAAAAAACAAAAAACAACAAAAAAAACAAACTTTATTACTGGGCTGGAGAAAAGTCTCAGTGGTTAAGAGCATTTCTTGCTCTTCCAGAGAACTCAGGTTTGACTCACAGCGCCCACACGGTGGCCCACAACCATTTAACTCTAGTTCCAGGGGATCTGATACTCTCTTCTGGCCTCCTTGGGTATCAGGCACACATGTGCTCCACAGACATACATGCAGGCAAAAAACGTACATACTCTTTTTTTTTTTTTTTTTTTGGTTTTTCGAGACAGGGTTTCTCTGTATAGCCCTGGCTGTCCTGGAACTCACTTTGTAGACCAGGCTGGCCTTGAAATCCGCCTGCCTCTGCCTCCCGAGTGCTGGGATTAAAGGCGTGCGCCACCACGCCCAGCACATACATGCTCTTAATATAGAAATAATAATTTAAAGTTTATTACTATTATTTTGAGACAGGGTCTCACTATATAGCGCTGGTGGGACTGAAACGCACCATGTAGGCCAGGCTGGCCTTGACCTCATACACATCCACCCACTCTGCCTCCCATGTGCTGGGGTTTTCAAGGTTGTGTCGTCATGCCCAACTCTGGCATTCATTTTATTTTTTTAAATATTTATTTATTTATTATATGTAATTACACTGTAGCTGTCTTCAGACACTCCAGAATAGGGAGTCAGATCTCATTACAGATGGTTGTGAGCCACCATGTGGTTGCTGGGATTTGAACTCAGGGCCTTCGGAAGAGCAGTCAGTGCTCTTAACTGCTAAGCCATCTCTCCAGCCCTGGCATTCATTTTTTAAAACATTACTTGTTCACTTATTTTTGCATGGATGAATGCTGGTATGAATGCATGGGGGGAGAGAGATGTGTGTACATAGCACATGTCCGTAAGTCAGTGCTGGTGTGAATGCTCTGTGGGGTGGGGTGGGGGTGTGTGTACACAGCATGTGTCTGTAAGTCAGAGGAGAGTCATTTCATTCTGTCCACCTTTATGTGGGTTCCAGAAATTGAACTCAGCTTGTCAGGTTTACTGACAACACCTTTACCCACTAAGCCATTCACCAACTCTAGCATTATTTATTCATTTTCTGTTTTGGTTTTTTTTTTTTGGGGGGGGGGGTTGTTTGTTTAAGATAGGGTTTGTCTCTGGAGCCCAGGCTGCCCTTGAACTTACTGTCCTCTTGCTTTTGTCTCCCCAGTGCTGGGAAAACAGGCATATGCCACTCTGCCCAGCTATGATATGTTGATATGATAAGTTGTAAGTCCTCAAGTCAGGTGTGTAACTTCTCATTCTTCAAACCCATTACTGAAGGCTTCTTTCCCTCTAGAGGACATGGACATTCCTCCGGATGTCCATGTTCATGTCTACCCACTTCTTCTCCACCTGGAGATGACCTGGCTATGTGCGGAAGCACAGGGACACCTTGAGTTTTGCTCTCAAATCGCCTGTCTCGGCTTCCTCGAGTTTTTCCTGCCTCTTAGATTGTTTTCTGGCTACAGGTTCCACAGCGGTGAGTAACCGTCCCTTCGGGAAGCCAGCCAGGGCTCTAGGATGTCAGGTGCACTCCCTCTATGCCAGAGTCGGAGTTTGGAGGAGCTCAGGGGTTCCTTGAGAAGCCTTTTCCTCCCACTTCTCAGGACAGATCCTGAGTTCTCACTCGTAACAGATCCTTGGCAACCAGTTGTTAAATCCATGAAAATAATGGGGGAGTGTTAAGGATAGACTGCCAAGAATACGCCTTGAAAGCACTTTAAGCCCCTAGTGTCAGCAGTCAGTATGGGGGCTGATGACCGAGAGTGCTCAGGTAGGGCAGAGCCTTCATCTCTGGTGGAAGGGAGGACACCCCCCCCCACACTTGTTTCCCCCAGGCTTGCCGCAGGAGACACAGCTCACACAAACATGTAAGAGAGTATTTCTCCAGCGATCATAACTGAAACATTGCAAGAAACTAAGCTCAGTATGGATAGCAGCACCCAGAGGATGCTGAACAGCAAGGCTGTGAAGACAGCAGGGGCTCCCACTTCTCCCAGCTGTTCACAGGTGACAGGTGGTGACAGGGCACTCTGGGCCACTTTAGGCACTTTAACATTCTCTGTTCTTCTCCAACTCAGGACACAAGAATGGAATGTAAATGAACTGAAACATTACAACTGTAATTATAGATTGGTTTCTGGGTTTGTTTTTCAGGCAGGGCCTTACTCTGTAGGCCTGGCTCTCGTGGAATGTACTCTGTAGACCAGGCTGGCCTCAAACTCACGGAGATTCACCTGCCTCTGCCTCTGCCTCCAAAGTGCTCAGATTAGAGGTGTGTACCATCACATCCAGTGCTTTAGGTTATTTTTAAAGCATAAGAACGACAAGCTTTGAACTCTCACCAGCAGCTGACAGCCATGTGAGAACAGTTAACACACCACAGATGTGAATATAATCCAAATACCATGGCTGCATATTCTTATGCAAAGTAGACACTCAGGAGGCTGGGTGCTCTGCAAGCATCTCCTTATTTATATGTGAACTACTTTGTGGCTGCGTATGATCTGTTATCAAAGCACTTCCCTAGCTTTGGAAGACCCTGGACTCTCAGATCACAACAGTTCGCTACCAGGGCACATGGCATTATCTTTTCCTATTTCCCGTCTTTATTTGTTTGTACACTGAGAGGGGTCTGACCTGGACCTCTGTGTAGCCTAGGCTAGCCCTGGACTTGTGATCCTCTCACCTCAGCTGATGGCCGACATTATAGGCATAAACCATCCACAGCTGGCTTTTATTTTTTCCTTTTCACTTAAGTCTTGCTGTCTCTTCCAAGGCTTACTGGCTGGAAGAGCGAGCTCTTACGTAACAGGAGGAGGAGGGAGAAGCTGTACAGTACCTGGGGTTTCTCTTTCAGAAAGTCAGGTAGCTGAAATTCTCCTTTATAGACCTGGAAAGAACAGAGCAGGGGTCAGTTTAAGGAATCAGGTGCACCCTAGTGCACACGTGACCTCTGCAGCCACTGCGCTGGGGCACTCTTGGGCAGTCTGGAAAGAGAGGGAGAGAACCCATCAATCAGTTCAGGGACAGCCAGAGAAACAGACCTTAGTGAGACACACACCACCCCCCTCTCTGATGCCCCTGCAGCAATGGCTCAGTGCTCCTGAGCTGGCTGGCTAAGAAAGGGCGGTTATGCCTGGGGAGAGAATCCAAATTAAAATGTCAATGCTATTCCTAGGGACTGGGGAAAAGCAAGCAGTAGGCAAGCTCCCTTGGGATTCTCTTTGGTTAGGAGCAAGCTTCTCCCAGTTGCCCATCAATTCTCCAGTTACCACCCTGGAGGTGAGTCAACTTTACCCAAGGTCCTATTTAAGATGTATTAGATGATCCTTAAAGTGACATCTAGTTAAAGCTCACAGATCTCTTGTCTGAGACAGGGTCATCCCAGGCTGGCCTCAAATGCATTATTTAGCTAACAATCACCTTGAGTTTGTAATCCTCCTGCCTCTGGTGCACTGCCCCGGTGCTGGGATTACAGGCACCCGTCACTATGCTCAGTTTACACAGTCCTAGGATCAGACCCAGGACTTCTGGCATGCTGGGCAAACACTCTACTAACTCAGCTATATCCTGGCCCAAGCTCATAAAACTTTATAATAAAAAACATACTTTCAGGCTGGAGAGATGCCTCAGCGGTTAAGAGCACGGACTGCTCTTCCGAAGGTCCCGAATTTAAATCCCAGCAACCACATGGTGGCACATAGCCATTCGTAAGATTTGACTCCCTCTTCTGGTGTGTCTGAAGACAGCTACAGTGTACTTACATATAATAAATAAATAAATAAATAAATAAATATTTAAAAAAAATACTTTCAATATTACAAAGGATGTTTCTAGTTCACGTAGTAACTAGGAGATGATTTTTATTTTATTTTCTATGTTTTCTGCTTGTTTGTTTAGTTTATTTTTTCCAAGACAGGGTTTGTCTGTGTAGCCCTGTGTGTTCCAGACTCTATAGACCAGGCTGCTTTTGAACTTAGAAATCTGCCTACTTCTGCCTCCCAAGTACTGGTATTAAAGGTGTGGGCCACCACTGCCCTGCAATTTTTTTTAGATTTATTTTTATTATTTTATATGTGACTGTTTTGCCTGTATGTGTGTCTCAGCACTCATGCTTGGTGCTGAGGAGGTGGTGAGCCTTCATATGGGTGCTGGGAATTGAACCTGGGTTCTTTGCAATAACAACAAGAGCTCTTAACCACTGAGTCCAGCACCATTTAAAAAAAAAAAAACTACACTACTTTAACTTTTTTTGTTGTTTTTGTTTTTTGAGACAGGGTTTCTCTGTATAGCTCTGGCTGTCCTGGAACTCACTCTGTAGACCAGGCTGGCCTCGAACTCAGAAATCCGCCTGCCTCTGTCTCCCGAGTGCTGGGATTAAAGGCGTGGGCCACCACTGCCTGGCTATTTTAACTTTTACAACCCTACTGAATATTTAACAATAAATATTAAATTAGTCCCAATTCCTAGCATCTTTTTTTTGGAGAGTCTAAATTCCTAGCATCTTTTTTTTGGAGAAGAACAGCAAAAAGTCTGCTGTAAAAATGATATAGGAATGCATAAGGCAAGGGCTGGAGAGATCATTCAGTTGTTGGTTTTTTTTTTTTTTTTCTATGAATCATGAGGATCTGAGTTCCATCTCCAGAACCTACATAAAAGGCTGGGTGTGGTGGAGTGTATTTGTAATCCCAGGGCTAGGGCGACAGAGGCAGCAGGACAGAGACCCACTGCTGGCCTGCTTAGCCTAATCAGCAAGCTCCCATTCTCAGTGAGGAACCTGTTTTAAAAGACAAAATGGAAACCTGAGGAACAGCAGCAGCACTTGTGCATGCACACACATGCACGCGCGCGCACACACACACACACACACAGAGCAAAGAGTCAAGGAAGTCATGACAGGAAAAGCAAAGTGGGAGGCTTATGCTACCAGGTATCAAAGCACTGCATTCTACATTGTAGTCTAATATGTTAGTGCACCACCTGTGGTGGGTTAGACGGGAATGACCTCCATAGGCTCGTGTGTCTGAATACTTGAATACTTGGTCTCCAGTTGGTGGAACTGTTTGGGAGGGCTGGGGTGTGTGGCCTTGTTTGAGGAGGTGTGTGGCCTTGTTTGAGGAGAAGGGAAGACTTTGAGATTTTCAGAGACTCATAGCATTCCCAGTGTGTCCTCTCTCTGTCTCCCTCCCTCCATTCCTCCCTCTCTCCCCTTTCTTTCCTGTTTGTGGACTGGGGAGTGAATGCTTTTCTGTTGCTCCAATGCCAACAAACCTGCTGCCATGCTGTTCCTTCCTGATGAACTCTAACCCTCTGAAACCTTGCGCCCAACGAATTGCTGTCTTTTATACCCTGCCTCGGTCATGGTGTGACAGCAACTGAAAAGTAGCTAAATACAGTATGTATGCATGCACGGACACAGAGAGACACAGGCAGATGTGCATTCCTGCCCGATGGATTAAGTGACTATATAATTAGGACAATATAGTTTGCCATAAGGACATACGATGTAACAAACCATCACTTCCGGATACAGCTGTCCTATAGATCATGATCAGAATGGAAAAGCCAGGCACAGGGGTGCCCATCTATAACCCAAGCAGTGGGAGGTAGAGGCAGAAGAATCTCAAGTTTAAGGCCATTTCTGAGCTACATAGTGAATTCAAGGCCAGCCTAGGCTAGCTGACACCCTGCGTCATCAAACAAACAAACAAGCAAACAAATAAACAAACAAACCTCCAAATGGGCAGGATGTGTTGGTGTATGCTTTTAATCTCAGCACCCAGGAAGGAGAAGCTCTCTGAGTATGGGGTCAGCTCTGTCTACACAGCAAGTTACGGGCTGGCCAGGGATACGCAGAGGACCCTGGGATATTTTCAGTCCCCAGATGAGCTAGTTCACAACCATCTGTAGCTGGAGCTCTGAGGATCCAATACCCTCTTCCAGACCCTGCAGGCACCTGTACTCAGACGTGCAACATCTCCATACACACAACACTAGATTAAGTAAACCTTTAAAACAACAAACAAGCCAAGCTCCCACATGAGTCTCCGAATCTTAGCTCGGTTGGTTATGCGGGGCAACTTGCTCCCAGATGTGCACACCCAGGAAGCAGAGTGCTGGTCCTTCCACATAGGAAAACATCTGAAGCCAAAGCCATGTGTCACACACATAGGAGAGAGGAAGCAGTCACAGGAGACTGCGAGGACCAAAGTCTATGATGTGTGTATACAGATAAGAGGCCCACGATTCCTTCAAGTCTTCTCTGAGTCAAGTCGGGAAGACACAAACTTTTAACTAGCAAACACATTAACCTTAAGACGTTCACGGGGCTGGACCACGAGGACCTCACAGGGCTGGGGAGATGCTCAGGGGAAGAGCATTTGTTCCTGCAGACGACCAGGCTTTTGTGGCTCACAGCCACCCATGACTACAGGGTCAGGGAAGTACGGAAACTGCAGCTTCAGTTTCAACCTCCCCCTCTGACTTCTTCGGGCACCAGGCACACATGCAGTAAGCAGATATAAATGTGAGCAAAACATCCACACATTTAAAAAAAAAAAAAAAGAAAGAAAGAAAGAAAAGAAAAAGAATCCCATGAGGGGGCTGGAGAGATGGCTCAGCAGTTAAGAGCTCGGGCTGTTCTTCTGAGTTCAGAGACGCTGTTCACTGACGCTGGCCAGCTCAGGCTCCAGGGGATCCACACCCTCTTCTAGCCGCTGTGGGCACCCCAGCCCCAACCCACAAACACATGTAAAATTATCATCATCATCATCTTCTTCTTTTTTTTTATTTTGATTTTTTTAAAGAACTACTTATTTTATGTATATGTGTACACTGTCGCTGTCTTCAGACACACCAGAAGAGGGCATCAGATCCCATTACAGATGATTGTGAGCCACCATGTGGTTGCTGGAATTGAACTCAGGACCTTTGGAAGAACAGCCAGTGCTCTTAACCGCTGAGCCATCTCTCCAGCCCCATGTAAAATCTTCTAAGGAAGAAAATAAAACAATAACTTAAAACAAGTGTTTGTGCCCTGATGCCTCCTCCTCGAGGGAGGGAGGGAGGAGGGAAGGAGGGAGAGAGAGAGAGGGAGAGAGAGAGAGAGAGAGAGAGAGAGAGAGAGAGAGAGAGAGAGAGAATATGAATGAATGAATGAATGAATGAATGAGAGAATATATCATTTGTGAAGGCACGGAACACAGAAGGCAAAGAACAACTATATCATGTAACAGAGAATAAATATATAAATGTTTTAGGCTTTGTGGGGCCACAGAATCTCTTTCCCAGTGCCCAGCTCTGTCCTTGTAGGGCACAAGCAAGCAGCCTTACAGAACATTCCAATGAAACATGCTCTGGTAACAACTGGTCCACAAGATTACCTGTAAGTAACGACCTCCAACCTCTTTAACCTAAAAAATAAATAAACAACAACAACAAAACCCAAAAACCTTACAACGAGAAAGCTTTATGCATCAGCCAGCAATAGATCACTAAATGCTGTGCCCAGATTCTGTACCTGGTACTATACTAAACACCTTAGACTAAAGTGTTGCTTCTAGGTGTAGTTTTTTTTCAATATACACGTACTGTGTTTTACTTTATACTTACTTTGCAGTACTTTGGATAGAACCCAGGGCTTGGCATATTCAGACAGGCGCTACACACATATCTTGCTACAGCCCAACCCCATATTTTTAACTGCAAAGGCCAAAGGTTGGTCTCACAGTCTCTTCACATCCAAGGCCATAAATTCAAATTTTGCTGGAGGTTAGAATAACCTTTATTCTTCACCCTTCTTTCTCTAAACTCACTACTATAATTCCTGCTTTTTCCCTCCACTTATACATAATTCCGTGTAGACTGAGTTAGTTTTCATTTCCGTCCCTGACAGAATCTCACCAACAGGCTCATCAGGAATAGAATTCATTGTTTTTACTGCTTTTTCTCTTGAGGAATTATGACTTGGTATTTTCACTTGCAGAGAAAACACAATCGCAGCCAGGAATGACAGTACAGGAAGGAAGGCAGCTTTGAACTTCACGTTCCTGGTCCCTCTGGGCTTCTGTGACCCAGAAGAGGCTCATTATCTCCAGAACAGAAATGCTAACAGCTGGTAACATGCGTGTTTACATGTTCTCATCTGACTTCAAGCTTTCTGGTGGTGTACATATCAAATTGGGTTCTTAGAAAGTTCAACAGCCTTGTCCTGTCTGGAAACAACGAGGAAAATGATAATGCTTCCTACAATAAGGAGGTAAATGAATTAATCAGCACAGAAATACAAAAAATCTACTCCCAAAATGTCGTTAATACAAATTCACAGTTTTAGTGCCATAACTGCTGGATGAAGATGAATCAAAATGTGCTTCAATCAGGACGATAAGCTACTGTTACACAGAGAACTTTTCCTAGCACAGAATGAACTATCAATACACAAAATTCAGCAGTAAGACCTTGAATTCGGGCCCAGGATGGTGGGACATGCTTTTAATCCCAGAACTTAAGAGGCAGAGAGAGAGGAAAAGCTGAGAGTTTGGGGCAAACTTGGCCTACATACTTTGTTGCTTGTTTTCATTCTATGTGCATGTGTGCTTTGCCTGCATGTATGTCTGTGTAGGACACTCGTGTCATTCCCATGGAGTCTGGAAGAGATCCTCCCTGGAACTGGAGTGAGTAACAGGCGGTTGTAAGTAACCACGTGGTTGCTGGGGATTGAACCTGGGTCCTTTGGAAGAGCAGCCAGCGCTCTTAGCTGTGAAACCATCTCTCCAGCTCCCAGGATAAGGTTCTGAAGACTACGGCTCAAGATCAGTGTGCTGGACCATGTTTATCAAGGATGACAGCAGCAGCGTTACTCTAACTGTTAAGTGCTCCAGAGTACCAGCCAGTGTCACATGGAGACCGGTATCCTGGCCCAGCTCCCCATCGCTCTGTGAAGAGGCTGGGGATACATATGACTACATATATGTACACATAAAACTAAGTCCATTTGGTGTTGCTTGTATGTACATGTGTTTAAGGCTGACCACTTGGGACTGGATAAAGTAACCAGGGGCCCAACCATGAAGAAAATTCCAGTCCTAAGGGATCAGAGTCCTGAACTCTATACACATGTGGTACACAGACATGCAGCAGGCAAGACACTCACATACATACATTTTGTACAAAAAATAGAAAAGAAAAGAAAAGAAAAGAAAAGAAAAGAAAAGAAAAGAAAAATTATGAGGCAGTGGGTTGGGCATGGTGGCACTCATTACGATCCCAGTCCTCAGAGGGTTGAGAGAGTAGGATTGTAAGTTTGAAGCTAGCCTGGGCTATATAATGAGTTCCTGCACAATTAAGTCTGCATACCCAGATCATGTGTTGAAAACTGAAAATTAATAAATGTAAGGGAATCAGAGGCTAAGGGACATGATACATACACTCTACTCTCAAAAGCTAGTAAAAACATTAATTGTACAGTGACAGTGACAAACCACTGCAACGTATGTCGTTTCTAACATTTATTATTCCCAGTGAGAACACTGCAGCCAGGACTATTCTGGTTCGCTGACAGCTCCTCCCTGGTCCTTCCTCCTCCTTTTCTTTTTACCTTGATACCAAGGTCCTTGGAATGTAAAACACAACCCCAGTCTCTCTAGGTTCTGCTATCTTCTCACAGCGCTGCTTAGAATCAGTGAGAGCTCGCTAGGTTCTGCTATCTTCTCACAGCGCTCCTTAGAATCAGTGAGAGCTCGTCCTTGTCAGGTCACAGCCAGTGTGAAAGCTTTCCATCTCTCCTTTGGAGGCATCTATTATTCACTGGACAATCCTCCATTTTGTTCCTCCTGTGTGAATTTTCTATAATTGCCACCTTCACCTCTGATCTTAAAAAAAAAATTAGTTATTATTTTACTAGTTTTTGCACGTATGGGTGCTTTGTTTGTGTATATGGCTGTGTATCAGATGTGTATGTGGTACCTGCCAAGTCCAGACGAAGGTTTCAGATCCTGTAGATCTGGGGTTGCAGGTGGTTGTGAGCCACCATGTGGGTGTGGGGAACTGAATCCAGGTCCTGAAAGCACAGCCAGTGATCTGAACTTCTGAGTCATCTCTCCAGTCCCCTCATTTCTAACCTTTAGCTGTGCATCCTGGAGGAGCATCTCCAATGTGCCTGCATCCCTCACTTGAACATTTAAACAGTTTCTGTTCTGTCCTTTAGGGTTTTCTAGGGCTGGCCTGGCCTGAGTTGCCGGCCTTTTAGGCAGGGTAGCCCCTCTGCTTTGGATGAGAGGAGCAATAAAGATAGGTCAGTCTTGCTCTGTCTCCCCACTTTAGAAGCCATATCTGAGTTTAAGGAGCTATGTGTATTGGTCATAAGCTTAGTGTAAATATTTCTCATCCTTCAGCATAGAGTTTTCATGTCTTTATTTTATTGTGTCTTTGTAAAAGAGTATGATTAGAGATCAAAACGAAACAAAAGAAAACAACTGCCAACTCTGAGTGCCCTGGCACCCACTGTATAGTCTAGGTTGTAGTCTTTGGACTAACTCTGAGTGCCCTGGCACCCACTGTATAGTCTAGGTTGTAGTCTTTGCCCTGGCACCCACTGTATAGTCTAGGTTGTAGTCTTTGCCCTGGCACCCACTGTATAGTCTAGGTTGTAGTCTTTGCCCTGGCACCCACTGTATAGTCTAGGTTGTAGTCTTTGCCCTGGCACCCACTGTATAGTATAGGTTGTAGTCTTTGCCCTGGCACCCACTGTATAGTCTAGGTTGTAGTCTTTGCCCTGGCACCCACTGTATAGTCTAGGTTGTAGTCTTTGCCCTGGCACCCACTGTATAGTCTAGGTTGTAGTCTTTGCCCTGGCACCCACTGTATAGTCTAGGTTGTAGTCTTTGCCCTGGCACCCACTGTATAGTCTAGGTTGTGGTCTTTGGACTCAGGACAGCCTTCTACCTCAGTCTTGGGATTTTCATACGAACCCATGAACAAATGGGGTTTCTAATACTTTTAATCCCCTTAAAACACAGTGCAGGGGCTAAAGAGATGGCTCAGTGGTTAGGAGCATTTTTGCTCTTGTATAGGACCTGGGTGGTGTGGCTCTCAGCACCCATGGTGGCTCACGACCAGCCATCACTGCAGTTCCAGGGGATCCAGGGGATCCACCTTCTTCTGACTTATGCAGATACCAGGCATATTTACATGCAAGCAGGCAAAACACTCACACACACAGGCTTAAATAAACACATCTAAAAACAAACAAATATAAAACCACAGTGGAGCTGACGGGTGTCCGAGAGCATGCCTGTAACTCCAGTACTTGAGAGGCAGAGGCAGGAGGATCAGTTCAATGTCATCCTAATCACACAGTTAGTTCCAGCCAGCTTGGGCTTCATGAGACCCTGGTTTCAAAAACAAACAATAACAATAAAAACAAAACAATTCCCAACATCCTCACCGGCTCCCCCACCCCACCCCCTACCAACAGTGGAAGCTGGTGGCAGTACGAGCACTGGGGTGGTCCCTGTGTTCAGCAGGGGGAAGACTAAGTAAACCTGGGTGTTCCGTAGCAGAAGCACGCTGAGTCCACATAGCCAGCACCTTATCCCAAACCCACTTTTCCCCTCAATGTCAACATTCCCAAGGATGAGGCAGGAGGATCTCTGTGAGTTATGTCAGCCTTATCTATGCAACAAGTTCAAAGGCAGCCAGTGCTACACAGAGAGACTGTCTCAAACAACAACAATAGCAGAAAGAATGTGGAAGGTCACTAAGGGTATAAACACATCTCTCGGCAGGCAGCTGGACTGCAGGGGTGTGTGTGTGTGTGTGTGTGTGTGTGTATGTGTGTGCACCGAGGATGACTGGAGCAGGGCTGGGGGCAGGGCAGCAGCAGGCAACTGACTTCCCAGAGACCAGAATTCAAACTTTAGTCCAGCTAGGTCCCAGAGGCATTACTAATACAAATCAGGGAAATCAGTCCTTTATCTAGATAGCACATGTGGTGTCCTGGGGATGTGGGAACTAGGCTAAAGGTCAGTATCTCCCTTAATTCACTTAACTCCAAGAGGAAAACCAAAATTAAAAGTTGGTGTTCAACCGCAGAGAAGCTCACTCTAAGACCTGAATCACTGATCATTCCAGCTAAATGAAGGAGGAAAAAATGTGTTTATTTCACTCCACTTCCTACTGTAGTGTGTGTGTTTTTATATACATGCTTACATGAGTGTGTTCATGTGTGCATGCATGCAGAGGCCAGCAGTCAATGACGAGTGTTTTCCTCCACTAACTGAGACAATCCCACTGACCTCATTGCTCACCAATTCAGCTAAACTAGCGGGTCAGGATTCCTCCATTCTCTATCTGTGTAGCACTGGGTTACTGGGTCATGCCACCGTGCCTGGTCTTCACGAACCGAGTCATCGCTCCAGTCCCATAGCTCTGCCTTCATACAAACGGCCCCGCATGGCCACGAACATCTAAGCCACAAGGACATGCAAATAAATACAATCCATAACTAAAGGGTCAACAGAGGCTCATGGGTGACGACACTGAAGGTGAAGCTATCTCTGAAGGACTGGCATGGGATAGAAAGAGACACTTAAGCAGGCATGGGAAGGGAAAGGCCCCTCGCTCAGAAGTCTGTCTGAAGCCTCTCACAAGCTAAGAATCAAAAATTCCAAAACAGGTGGCCCACACCTTTAGTGCTAGCACTCAGGAGGCAGAGGCAGGCAGATCTGTTATTTCATGGCCAGCCTGATCTACAGAGTGAGTTCTAGGACACATGGAAATCCAGTCTCAAAAACCAAAAACCAAAACAACCAAACAAAAAAATCCCAAACAGTGAACAACATGTGCTGTGAGGTTGCTGTCCAGGAGACAGTAGGCCTTTTACAGTGAGATTTCCAGTAAGAATGTCTGTCACAGCAGCGATCATGTGTAACTCCTGAGCAAATATGGCCCTGAGGGGAGCTCTACTCCTCTCCCAGATGAAACCATCTCCCAAGCAAGACTATTTAATTCACTGTAGAACTATCTCACGTCTCTGATCCGGGGCAGATTTCCTACTCAGCTGTAGGCCTGTGCAGTGCACACCAGGAAACACCCTAGCATCTCAACTGAACCCCTCAGCCCTCCTTTGAGGAGAAAAACTCAGAACCTTCCAAAATTATATACACAGCAACAAAAAGACAGGGAGGCAAGCATCCCCCAGGAAACGCACGCCAGTGTGTCCTACACCGACCTTCCCCTGAGCGACTGTATTTCTAAACCTAAGTTAATCTCAAATCAATGCCAAATTCTTCTCATGAGAAACTCCAAATCCACTTCACATCAGCACCGAGGGAGGACAACACCCCAGGGTTGGACTGAGCAGAGAACTTGGAAGACAGACCCTTCAGGCAGCAGCGCAGAGATGTTTCTGGCCAGTGTCACTGACACACTGAAGAACACAGAAAGACAAGCATAATGAAGAGATGGAAAGTTCCAGAAGAGAAATGGAAATCTAAGAACTGGAAAGCACATTGTTTGAAATGAAAATGTCACTGGGTGGCAGATTAGATTCATAAGAAAAAAGGGATCAGTAAATTAAAGAATAAATCCATTTAGTTATAAACTAATAAAGAGCCAGAGTGGGGGTAGGAGATGGCTTAGTAGATAAAGCACTGTCAGGCAGAGAATGAGGGTCCACAGCACTGCAGGGTGGCTCTGCTGACTCCTCTGCACTCCCAGGGAGGGGCTGAGAGTGAAAATGAGGGACTCCCCAGAGCAAACTGGCTAAGTCTTATCTGTGAGATCTGGGTTCAATAGAGGGACCCCACCTCAAAGAATAATGTGCCGAGTGACTGAGGAAGATGTCTGAAGTCACCCTCTGGTCTACATGCCCCACCCTACCCCCACACCCCAACACACACACAGATACACACACACAGAGCCAGGCACTGTGGTGCGCATGCATCTCTCACAAAACAAAGTAAATGCATGCCATTAAAAAGTTCTCAAAGACAGACATTTTCTCTTAAAAACCAAACTAAGAATTAGTAGCTAGCAAACCCTAATAAGGCAGGCATCTGGCTGAAAAGAAAAGATGCTGGAAAGAAATCTGTATGGAGAAAAACAGTACCCATGCGGCCCACGATGCATAAAATATTTAATAGCTGTCTGTTTACAGGAAAAAATGTGCAGCCCTTGTTCTGGAGCAATAATAGACAAACACAAAGCATAGCAAAAATGAGCCGATAATTGCCACACTGGATAAAAGACTAAAAAATAATAATACTAGATTAATCCCAAAGAAGCCGGGAAAATAAAAGAGCAAAGACAGACAGTGCAAAATTAAGAACGGCACACTCGATGGCAGGCTTCAGCCCAAGCAGATGAGTATTTACAAAGCATGTAAGGAACTAAAGATCTCATCTAAAGTGAAGGGACTGTCACACTACGGTAACTACAATACTATCACTTCATCACGTTAGATATACAGACAGATTAAACATTACAGGATGCGGAAAACAAACCGAGCATGCCCTCTGCTTATCAGGCAAGGCCGACCTCTAGGAAAGAATGTCAGAGCTGGCGCGCGCTCCTCATGGTAAGAGTCACTTCTTCAACCACAGACGGCTTAGCCTCTCAGTGATGCACGCTCAGAATGCGCGAAGCAGGCCTGACATCGAAAGCAGAGAGGCCACTGCCACAGCCGCCTTCTCAGAGTTTATAAATCAACTAAGAATGACCAGACAGAACAATATGGTAACAGTTATAGAGCCTCATAACTGCACAACAGTTTTCCATATGAACACAAGGCTGGCCACAAAGCAATTTCCAAACATATTTAAAGAATTGAAGCTACAGTCTGTGTGTGTTCTCCGACCACAGAACAATCACATCAAAAACCAGGATCCAAAGAAAACAAAATCCCCAAATACATAAAAAAGCAAATGCTGTTCGAAGAAATCTAGACTATATTCCATGCTAAGAATAGACCAACTTAAGAATGTTTTTTAAGATTTACTTTAATTTTGTGTGTGCATGTGTGTGTGTGTGTGTGTGTGTGTGTGTGTGTGAAATGGTTTCAGGTGCCTGCAGAGGTCAAAGAGGATATCGGATCTCCTGGAGCTGGAGGTAGGTATAACCTGCAGGTCCTCTGCAAGAGCAAGCTCTCTAACTACAAAGCCATCTGGTCAATTTTACTTTATTTTTCAGTAGTACAAGGGATTGAAGTAGTACAAGGCCTCACAGATTCTAGCAAAGTGCTCTACCACTGAGCAACACCCAAGACCCCAACTCCTCAAGTTTAACAAGCAGGTCTTTAAACAGCATTGGGCTTGACCTGTGCACTCCAACTATCTGCTCCCTGGCTTGCAGACTGCACACGGAGGGCACCATAGCTACACTCCTATTACCTGGTCTAGACTGCTTCCAGTTATGCAACAACTGCAGCCAGCCTCTGTCTAGCAAGCAACAAGTTTGGACAGTAAGTTTCAGCCTGTATTCCGAATTTGAGGTTCTTTGGTGCACCCATGTAGCTGTTAGGAACAATGAACCCTCGGCTCAGCAAAGGCCCACTCAGAAAAAGCCCACAGCGTTACAGTTATCAGCAAAGAGGTTGTAATAAAAGTCTTAGGAGCGGATGAGCTTGACAAGAACACCATTGTGTCCACCGAAATTCACTGTATGTATATGCCTATGCCTCTGAGGTAGGGAGGAGTCTATATTTGGTCATGTTCCCAAAGAAGTCACTAAGTCTAGAAAGCTTAAGAAGCGATGGAAGAGGGAGAAGGCTGAAACGTGACCTGGAGAGCATTATTTATTAAAGTGTGCCACAATCTGGGGATTAGAGGCTTGTGGAAGAGGGCATGGAACGTGTTAGCATCTCATTTTCAGTTTACTGTCTGAGTCATGGCAACCGCAGCACACATGACTTTCATTTAGAATTGGACAATGTACCCGTCAGATGTGCTGACTCAGACGGCACTACTTTTGGGCTCTGCACACTCTATGAAAACCAACATTTTTAGGCCTAGAGGTGGGGATGCCTATTTTCCAGTCAAATGGGATTTTTCTCCTACCCCTTTCCTTCCCACTTTCCACTGTAAGTAAAGGCACAGCTTCTCTAACCGCCCTTTTCTTCCTCTGGAGCCACACACACAACTCTGACAATTTAGAGCTTTATGGAGTATATGATCGCGATGCAAGCTCACGACCGCTGCATATTATCAGCATCCGAGTCATCACAGGCAAAAGGAAGAAAGAAAAAGGGAAAGTTTTGGAGATGCACAGGATTTGGTTTGAAATGCAGCTAGCAACTGGTAAGACAAACAACAAAACAAACTCAAAAAAATAAGGTCAGGGTTGGCAAGACGGCTCACTAGGCTCAGATGGCTAGGGGTGCAGCCCGGGGAAGCTGAGCCTGACTCCTGGATAGTGAAAGGGGAGGACGCTTTCCACAGAGCTGTCCTCTGACCTCCACATGCGTGTCACAGCGTACGCACTGAATGTGAACTAACTCCAGGCATATTAGTGTGGCATGCAATCTTACGAAGGGCTCAAACATGGGGCTCATCTTTTCGTTCTCCACCACCCGCCCCCAGTGTGCGTCACAAAGCCCTTTCAAAAGCCACAGAGAGTAAAGCATATCCTCGTGTCTGCTGGGTTCAAACCCCAGCATTCTTTCCAATCTCCACTCAGGGAAGCCGAGAATAACCTGGCCATGATGACTTGCACATGTGAGACTCTAGCCTGCTGTCTTGGGAACCCTGACATATTACTGACATGTATCTCTTGGCTTACGGAAATTCCTGCCAGTCTGTGCACAGGAGAAAGCTGGTTACCAGCCCATTACAAAAAGGCTTGCAGGGATTGCTAAGTGGAGGTCAGACTAGTGCTGATAGCAAAGCAAACAGCAGGTCAAAACTTCAGTAAGTGTAATAAAACCTTCCAGAGACGTCACAAAACACATGCAAACAGCTGATAAACTGGAAATGTTCACTCACATTAATCAGTAAAACAGGAAATCTCCTCCGTTACACTGATTTTCAGAAGGTCTCTTGTATACATGTATGGGCATCAGCATCTATCAAGCACCTTAAAAAATGTTCAGGTACTCTGACCCAGTCTAATGTCGCCTTTATTAGTGGAACAATAAAGAAGTCCCTAAAATACAGGCCCTGAGGTCAGTGTCCAGGATCTGTTATAGAGTTAAAATTAAAGACCAGCCTGAGTCATGTGAGGCTGTCTGAATCCTCCCTCGACCCTGATCCCACCTCTAATCCCAGCACTTGGGAGGCAGAGGCAGGTGGATTTCTGAGTTCGAGGCCAGCCTGGTCTACAGAGTGAGTTCCAGGACAGCCAGGGCTACACAGAGAAACCCTGTCTCGAAAAAAAAAAAAAAAAAGAAAGAAAGTGAGAAATGCAGGCTGATGATTTGAAACCAGATTTTACCATTAAGGTATTTATTCAGATTAGTTCTTTACGGGTTTAGCACAGCATGTTATAGAGCTGTGACCCTATTCATTTATTTTTATTGAATAAATGTTTTGCAGGAATGTATGTAAGGGCACCACATACATACAGTGCTCTTGGAGGCCAAAACGGGCATCAGAACTGGAGTTAGAGAAGTTGTGAGCTGTCATGTGGGTACTAGGAACCGAATCCGGTCCTCTCCGAGAACGTGCAGTTCTCTTAACTGCTGAGCAGTCTCTCTGTGACGAACTGTATTCATTTTTATTAGGCATGCGTGCTTATACTTGTTGGGGGAAGTGCACACGCGCATGTGCGTGAAGGCCAGCTTTTCTGGGGGTTCTAGGATGTGAGCAGGGAGCTTTCCTGACTGAGCCATCTCCCCAGCCCATATCTTTCAACAGAGAGCTAGTATATACAACCATTCTTCTCCCGGAGCTACTGGCTGGCCCTCAGGAGGTCAAGAAAACACACCTCATCCAAACAAATCCTCAAAAGCAGAGCGGTCCTTACACATAAGGAGGGGAAAAAGGAAACCAGAAGTCAGGTCACTAACAATTGTGTTGTTTGTGCAAATGTTACAAACTGAGCAAAGGCATACTGCCGCTCCTGGGAGAAGGGTTTTGCGGATGCTGCAGTCTTCTGATGATAGAGCATCCAGCAAGTTAGACAACGGCAATTTAAGATAATTTTCTGGTCATAAAAAAGCAAGAAACAAAACAAGAAAAATCTACTCAAACCAAAAAAAAAAAAAAACCCCATGTCTATTTTTCCTAGTTACTTTGGGGGTCTCACTTACCCTCCGGGTGTTTTCAAGGATCTTGGGGTCAGGTTTTCCATAGTTAGGAGGATTGGCGTATGGGTCATATCCAAGCTTGGCGAGCATGGGTGCAATCACGGCCATGTCTTGTAAGACGTCTGGGGGAATCTTCCCAACCCACTTCGATAGTGCCCCCACGTTGACGGGTTTGATGACTTGGTCTGTTGATCTTTCCACCCTGAAAACAACACCATGAACAATTATTTATGTAAACTCTAAACAAAATAAAAACACGTGGCATGCATAGAATCTCAGAGCTCCAAAAGCAGAGGCAGGAGGATTAGGAGTTTTAGGTTATTCTTGTTTACAACAGCAAGTTAGAGGGCATCCTAACTACATGAGACTCCTAGCTTATAAAAAGAAAAAAAGGAGGGGGGTACCCAGGGAGGCTCCCCCTTCTCAGGGAAGAGGGGGGAAGAGCTGGGGGAGAATCTACGTATGTGATGGAGTACTGGGAGGAGAAGGGGAGCTAATATTAGGATGTAAAGTGAATAAATAAATTTTATAAAAGATGCTAAAAAAGAGAAAAAGATAAACAACTAAATTCTCTGAGAGCTCTAAATTCCTTAATTGTCTGATCAGGTGAGATGACTCAGTGGATAAACGCATTTGAAGCCTAGTTTGACAACCCACCACAGAATTAGACAACTGGCTCTCAAAACTTATCCTGTGTGTGAGCGCGCACATACACACACACAGTCTCACACATTCAGGCTTACACAGTTTTTAATTTAAATTCATAATTGTCTACATTATAAGCCAATTACAAAAGATTGGATGGATGTTATCAGAGCCTTTAGCATAGACAGTCTAGGAACCAGATGTGCTGGTACAAACCTTTAATCCCAGCTCTTGGGAGACAGAAGCAGGTAGATTTCCTTGAGTTCAAAGCCAGCCTGGTTCACTTTGAACTCACCATATCATCCATAGCCCAGGGACCCAATCTCAAGAAAACAGAACAGACAGTATGGGCCAGTGAGATGGCTTACCTTTGTACCTGCTCCGAGTCTATCAACCAGAGTTCCTTCCTTGGACCAACATGGTGAGAAGGGATAACTCACAATGGTTGTCCTCTGACATGTGCTCACCCACCCAAATGCACAGACAGACAGACACACATCTCCTTCAGTCTTAGAAAGCAGCCAACATGTTCTTAAAGTGTGCCAGGGCTTTCAGTCAGCATTCTGGCACCCTCCAGCTCCCTGGAACCTTAATACACAGTGCTCGACACAATGGTGGCCTTAAAAACCCACAGCCCAATGTGGCAAGGCAAGGGATCTTTGAGTCAGCCAGCAGCCCATTCATCACTCCTGAGAGTCCAGCCTCTCTGTTCCCTTCTCAGCACCACTCTAATAGCTGTTCATGTTTCTTGAGATGGAGCAGAAGCAGGTGGATCTCCATGAGTTTAAGTTTGAGGCTGACTAGGCCCAGTTCCAGGTCAGCCGAGGCTACACAGGGCTTTTCTCTTTAATTTACTAATAGATTAATTTATGTTGACCGTTGCTACAATAAAAGTTATTTGGTCATGATAGCTTAACAGTCTTTTATATACAGTTGAATTCTTTTTATTGCTATTGTTTATGATTTGAACATCTGAGAGATATAGAAAATTTTATCTGAAGCTTCCTTCCTGTAATTCTACTGACAATTGTGATTAAGTTTTCATAAAGTGACAAGTTTTTAAAGATTAAAAATTTTTAATTATTGTTTTTGTATTATGTGTATGGGTGTTTTCTTGCATGCATGTCTATGTATTGCATGTGTGGTTGTGCACAAAGAGTCAGAAGAGAGCATTGGAGCCTCTGAAACTGGAGTTTCAAGTGGTTGTTACCTGTCATTTGGGTACCAGGAATTGAATCAGGGTCTTCTGAAAAAGCACCAAGTATTCTTACCTGCTGAGCTCTCTCTCCAGCCCTATATATTTTTATTTGTAAGTGTGTATGTGTGTGTGTTCATCTGCTTGCAGGTGCCTATAGGGATCAGAGGTATCAGATCCTGTTTAAGTCAGGGTCCTGCTGTGTGTTGTGTGTGTTTGTGTGTGCATGTGTTGTGTGTCTGAATTTAAGTAAGTGTTAAAATAGTAACAGCAGCCAATTCACACCCAAGAAGCTGAGAACCAGGTAGGTTATTTGGTCCTTGAGGATGAGTGCCTCAGTAATCCAGAGTGCCTGAAGCTAGAAGCTTCCTGGAGCGCTCCTGGTCTATTCCCCAATGAAAGCCTGGATCCCTGGCTCTGCTATCATCTAAGGAATCAGCAACAACAGAGCAAAGCCATCCAGGCCACGCAAGCAGAAAGTCTCCCTCCTCACAAACTTTCTGTATCTGAGCTCCTAGATTAGATGGTGCCACCTTCACTGTCGGGGGTCGGGGGGGGGGGGTGTCTTCCCACATCAATCAGGGCAAAGAGAACAGTTCCGGTGAGGCTCCCTACCTAGTCAGGTGAGTCTAATTTGTGGTAATTGAATTTGTGACATTAAAACCACACATAATTGATCCTTGGAGTTACTGATGGTTGTGAACGGCTAGACATGGGTGCTAAGGAATCAAACTAGGGCTCTCCCTTTGCAAAAGCCCGACTAGCCCTTAGCCGCAGAGCCATTTTTTCCCACCACTTCCCTGTGTTTGGTATGCTTTTGAGATAGGGTCTCAAGCAGCCCAGTTGTGTTTGTGTTATGGGTAGCTTCATGTCATACTTGACATAAACTAAAGTCATGTGAAGGAGGGAAGCTCAACTGAGAAAATGTCCCAGCTGTGGAGCAGCTTCCGGCTATGAAGAAGAGCAATCTGGACGGACAAGCCAAATGTTCGATCCCTTTCCTCCAACTTCCTTCTGGTCGTGGTGGCTCATCACAGCAATAAAACCCTAATAAACACAGTCTCTAACGCTCCATGTAGCAGACCCTGCCCTTTAACTCCTGGTCCACCTCCAAAGTGCTGGGATTACAAGTGTCAGCCACAATGCCTCTCTTTTATGACCTAAAATGATGTAACATTAGCCTATCTGTTCCCTAATGGTTGAAAACAATCCACTTGTGATCAGCTTATATAGGACATTTGTTTACCACGTCTAATTTCTCTGATGCTAATCAACCTGCTTGAGCTCAATATCTCTAGAATGCAATAAATAAATAAATAAATAATGCATTTCCATGATTGCTTTAAATGGTTCTTAAAATAATGCATTTCCATGATTGCTTTAAATGGTTCTTATCTTATTGTTTCTCCTCGTCTACTGAATAAAAGAAGCTGGGGAAATCTGTTTCTGATTCAGAAACAGTGAGCATTCCCCAGTTTAGAGAACAGTTAACCCCAAGACCAAGGAGCAGCCCCTCCCCTAGTCAACGCTCCACCCCCGCACATGTTGGCCATGCCTCGGTCTTTCTTCTTCCATGTGGGGGGAAAGCAGTTCTGGTGTGGTTTGTCCTTGGTTGTCTTATTTTCTCTGCAGAACAACATCTCTATGTGTGGCCAGCCAGAGCTGCATTCTTTATGAACAACAGATCTGATTTCATTTTTTTTTTAATGGGCCTAATGTGGTTATAAAAACACTGCATCCTGGTTCTCAAATGTTCCCTCGCTAACACATGCTGCTTTGGCCCTCCAGCATGAGGTAACAACCAGTGTGGTTAAATGCTGCTTATAATTATGAGCCTTTTCTGGACTTCAAGACTAACACAGGGGCCAAGGACTTAAATTCTAAAATTCAATATGCTAACTGGCTTAGTTTTCCTTCTGTTGCTGTGATAAAATACCATGACCAAAAGTAACTTGGGGAGGAAAGAATTTAGTGGGCTGATCACAGTCCATCTGAGGGAGGGCAGGGCAGGAACCTAGAGGAGGCATGAACTGAAGCAGAGACCACAGAAGGCCACTGTTTCTGGAATGCTCTCTCCATGGCTTGCACTGCATGCTTTCTTACACAACTAAGGACCATCTGCACAGGGCATGTTTTCTTTTTATTTTTAAAGACTTACTCATTTTCATTTTGGATGTGTGTTACTGTTTTGCCTGCCTGCATGCGTGTGCACCATATTCGTTCTGTGCCTGTGGAAATCAGAAGTCTTAGATTCCCTGAAACTGGAGTTACAGCACCATGTGGATGCTGGGAATTGAATCTGGGTCCTCTACAAGAGCAGTAAACGCTCTTAACTGTTAAATCTTATCTACAGAGCCCCTAAGAAGCATTTTCTCACTTGAAGATCCCTCTTCCCAAACAACTCTGGCTTGTGTCAAGTTCACAAAAACAAAAAAACAAAACAACAACAACAAACAAACTACCTAACCAGCTCAGAAACCAACAGACTCATAATTAGGCTTATGTTTTTGGGTTGGTTTTGTTTGTGTGTTTGCGTTTTGTTTTGTCGTTATTTGAGACAGTGTCTATATAACCCTGTCTGTCCTGGAACTCACTATGTAGACTAGGCTGGCCTTGAAATTACAGAGATCTATCCACTTCTGGTTTGTTTTTAATTAAAAAAAAAATCAGTTATTCAGAGCCTGGGAGATGGCTCCATCCATAAAGTGTTTGCCTTGCAAGTGTGGAGAGCCGAGTTTGATCCTCAGAACTTATGTAAAACTGTGCATGCTTACTATAATCTTAGTGCTGCAGAGGTAGAGACAAGCAGATTCCTGGGGCTCAGAAGCCAGACAGCTTGGCTTAATCAGAGAACTTCAGATCAAGGGGAGACCCAGTCTCAAAAAAACCCAAGGTGGGCAGCACTGGAGAAACAACATCCAAGGATGACTCATACCACCATGTGTACACGCACATGTGCCCGGGCATTAGCACATAGGTGTACCCCACACTCAAGAACACACACAGTTTGCAGTCGTTATTACTCAATAAATAGTTTTCTTCAAAACTGACTCTACAAAGTCTGCACATCTTTTTTTGCTCTGTATAGCGATTGTCTGTGTTTGTCAGACTGGCAGTGAGGGTTTCTCATATGCCTAAATTCACAAGAGCTCTGTGTGTATTTGGAGCACATTGTTCAGCCAGTTGGTTTCCAGCTCTGCCTTTGCCTTTTCCTGCTTCGGTGGAGTCTTGAGATCAGCCAAAAATCTTCCCTAGGCACGCACGCAGGACCAAGGCTATCTGCACTTGCAGAAACATGTCATAATCCTTGTATGTTTTCAGGGGTTCTGGTGTTTGTCCACATTGCTATCTACTGACTCAGGCAGCATGGCAAGAGCTTTGTAAATGCTTCTGGCGGCAGGAGGAATAAAGAGGCTTTTAAACTCACTTTCCAGGCAACTACAAAAAAAAAAAAAAAAAAAGAAAAGAAAAAGGAAAACAAACAAACAAACAAACAAAACCAAACAGTACCAATAATCCAGGCTGTCAGTTCAGTCCACCTGATATGAAGAATGATGAGCAGGCCTGGGGTAATAAAATGCCATCAATATCAACCTTCCCTATGAACTTCAGATAGGTTGAGAATAAGCACTCCCCAAGATGTTCTTAATAGAGTTTTATTGTATATGCATGAGTGTTTCTGCCTGCATATATACCTGTGCACCACAGGCCTGCAGTGAAAAGAAGAGTCTAGAGGAGACTGTTAGCATCCCTGTACCAGGAGTTACAGACTATTATCAGGGGCTTGGAGTGCTGAGAACCCAAACCAGGTCCTCTGCGAGAGCAGCAAGTCGTGGCTCCAGCCTCACTTCATCACAGTTAAGATTTACAGATATCTACTTGCATTATTCTATGTGTGTATCTGGGTGTATGCACAGGCACTACATGTGTGCAGTTGTCAGTGGAGACAGAAGAGGCCGTCAGAAGCCCTGAGCCTAGAGTTACACATAGTTGTGGGTACTGGAACCTGAGCTTGGGTTCTCTGCAAGAGCAGCGAGTGTGCTTTAACCACTGAATCTTGATTTCGGTCCCCAGCAAGGCACTTAAACCCACCTGAAGTTGCCTCTTCCCTTCCCTCCATTCCTACTAAAATCAATGTATCCAGCACTTAATGTAAATGTGCAATGCTGTAAAGCTAAGAGAGAACTCCGACAAATGCTATGGTAAATGATACTGAATTCCAACTGAAACTGCAGCAGCTGTGATGCTGCATGAGGTCCAGGAGCTGTGATCACCATAAGCAGCCAAGCCACCTGAGAGGCACTGTCCAGAGGGTTTCTTCACCCTCTACATACTGGGAATGCAGAGTGAAAAGTAACATAACTGTGTTAAAGAGACAGAGCAGAAAACTGAACATTCAGAACAGGACAGTTACCACTACAAAACCCAGAAGGTATTAACACATGATAGAAAGAAGACAGGATGGGACTGCTGGCTCTTGCCTGAAATCCCAACAGTTTGGAAATAGAAGTAGGAAGATCAGAAATTCAAGACCATCCTTGACTACTGTGATGGCTATTTTGAGTTGTCAACTTGACTGCATCTAGAACGAACTACAATCCAGAAATGGAGGGCACACCTATGAGAAATCTTGTGCTTGGTTTGAAATGGGTAGATCCACTTCTAGTCTGGACCTTTGAGGCAGGATGACATGTGGCTTTGATCAGGTTCTTGAAGTGGGAAGACATGCCTGGGCCATTCCTTCTTCTGCTGGAAGTATAACTGAGGTCACAGAAGAAAGCTTTTGCTCTCTGCCTGCTAGTCCTCGCCTTGCTAGCACATCCATTCTGGCATTACAGTCTACTTCTTTGGGACTCCAGTGTGTACTGAAGACCAGCTGAGACATCTAGCCTTGAGCAACTATTAGATTCTTAGAGTTTCCATTCACAGTCAGCCACATCTGGACCACAGCCTGTTAGTCATTCCAGTAAACCCCCTTTATGTATACAGAGATTCATTCTATAAGTTCTGTTACTTCTAGAGAACACTGACTGATACAACTACATAAGGAGTTCAAGGCCAGTCTGGGCTATATGCTACCTGTACCACCATGAAGGTTGAGTCAGTAGACAGTAAGCAAAAAAAAAAAAAAAAAAAAAAAAAGGAGCTGAAAGACCAAGGAAAGGAGAATGGCTGTGATAAGGGGAAAGATACATCCAAACCAATGTATAGGGAGCTGCGTCCAACCCTTATATGGAAGCAGCACAGAGCCTGTTCCTACCATCCAGGTGGGAGAACTCTATCCTGTAGAGAGCGTTCAGGAAGGCCTTACTTGTAGAAACTATAAAGTAAGTAGTTCTCTGACTCACCAAACAAATCATAGACATTCAAACTAGCCAAGTAACTCAACTCAACTCCACAACAAAGCTCGATATTTATAGAGTATTTATAGAAAGTACAAAAATATCTGAGACCCAAAATAGTAATGTGGACAATACCCAGCACACAAGTAAGCAGAAGAGCGTTATTAGTAATGAGGAAAATAATCAAACAAAAGTGACATAAACTTAGAATGAAGAAACACATTTAAGGGCTGGAGAGATGGCTCAGCAGTTAAGATCACTGACTGCTCTTCTGAAGGTCCTGAGTTCAACTCCCAGCAACCACATGGTGGCTCACAACCATCCGTAATGAGATCTGATGCCCTCTTATGGTGTGTTTGAAGACAGCTACAGTGTACTTACAATATAATAAATAAATAAATCTTTAAAAAGAAAAAAGAAACACATTTAAAAAGCTATTCCACAGATTTTTTTTTAACTAGATGGATAATATCACATCCATGCAGCCAAGGGCAGAATGCAGGGAATGAATGCAGGCTCATGCATGCCTCTTCGGTCACACCAGGACACCAGCTCATAAAATGGAGCTGCCCACATTCAGAGTAGGTCTTCCCACCTCAGTTCATCCAATTATGAAAATCCCTCACAGCCTTGTCCACAGAGTAATGTAGTCTCAACAGAATCTCTCATTAAGATTTCCCTTCCCAGGCGACTCTACATTGTCAACTTCACAAATAAAACGAATCATTCTGGGGGGGGGGGGGTAAACAAACAACGCAGCTACCCTGGAGGGCAGCTTGGCAGCTTCTGACGAAGCTGATCTTATTTTTATGATCCAACAACCATGTATGTTCCTTGGTGTTTATGCAAATGAGATAAAAACTTATACCCACACAGAAATCTGCGTGGATGTGTACAGCAGCTTTATTCTTTATTCATAATTGCCAAGTCTCAGAAGCACTCAAGAAGCTCTGGCTTCTTGGATGAATAATAATGACCACACGGAACTGTGATACACATAGACAATAAGATACTACCCAACACTGTAATCCAGGAAGGGAAGGAGAAGCTGGAAGTGCACATTACTAAGTGGAACATGCCCATCTGAAGATGCTCTGTCCTTATGGTTCCAACGCTATGAGAGTCTCAAAAAAGCAAAACGTTGCCTAGAGTACAAAAATAGAAAAAACAAAAACAACCAAAAACACAGTATCTAGGGCCATGGGATGGAAAGGATGAGCAGATAGAGGATGGAACACTGCTAGGACAGTGAAAGCACTCTGCATGCTGGGGCTGGAGAGACAGCTCTGTGTTTAAGAAGCTGATTCATCCTGCAGCCCTGAGTTCCAGGGTGTGAATTCCCAGTACCCATGCTTTGCAGCTCGCCACTGCCTGTAACTCCATCGCTAGGGGATCTGAAGCCCTCATCTGGCTTCATATGGCACATGAGTGGGCTCCTGCTATCTATCTGTCGTCTATCTATCTAGATATAGATACAGATATATACTTATATATATAGATCTAGATGTATCTACATATGTATATATGCATATAGACACATAGATATAAATGGCCTCTAACTGACAGGTGCTATAAGCATTACCTCTTTAATTTCTACTTCAGGAATCTAAGGGTCTAATTGTGGGGTGAGGTGTTTTTTGGTTGTTTTTGGTTTTGGTTTTGTTTGGTTGGTTTTTTTGTTTTGTTTTGTTTTGTTTTGTTTTGTTTCGTGGTTTTTCAAGACAGGCCTTCTCTGTGTAACAGCTCTCGCTGTCCTGGGACTCACTTTGTAGACCAGGTTGGCCTCAAACTCTCAGAGATCCTCCTGCCTCTGCCCCCTAAGTGCTGGGAATTTCTCCTCCTCCTCTTCTACTTCTTTTCCTTGCTAATTGGGTTCTTATACCAATAGATAACTAGCACTGGAGTCTCTAAGTCAACATACACACATAAGGAAGTCAGCCTTTGATGTTAGGAGAAAGTACTGGCTGATCATCCTCAGATAACAAAATCTGTACACACTAAAGAAGACCCAGACTAAATAACACAGCACTTGCACAGAACGTATTCACATCCTCTCATATACAATAGCCAATAGAATTTAACACATGCTCAAACTCTCCTCTTCACTGAGTGCAGGACCCCACTTGTAAAACGGAGCTGCCTGCTCTATTTATGTACTATACCTTCATACTACACAGTTCAAAGAACAATAACAAGAAAGGGTCTGTGTGTTTAGTATACACTTTTCCAAATACTTCTAGTCCATGGTTCGCTGAATCCATGTGTGCAGCATCCCCTCAAGACACAAGATGGTACACCTGTGAGCTCAGCACAGAACAATCAGGAGCTACTGAGACCTTGCCTTAAAACCCTTTTAAAAATCACCTAGTCTATAATCTGGAAAGGGCAATAAACTAATGTCAGCAACTAGAGCTCTAACTTCCTCTGAGTCAGTAAGAGAAGCCTAGATGAGGGTTAATCACTTGTAAATAATCAATGGCTGAAAGGCAGGTAGGTATAAGCACCCAGCTGTTCCTTTAAATCGGCTACATGAAAAAAATCAGTATTTATCATGTAATTCAGGAACCTGACAGGTGAGTCTACAGCTGAACCACCCCACCCATGCACAAATTATAGAACCAACCAACCAACCAACCAACCAGGAAGCTGCCTTGATGGAAGCCAGCGGGTACAAAAGGATGAGCATGGCTTTTCTCTTTTCTTCCTAATGAAACAGAGTTGGAGTTTCATTAAAAAAATATATTTTAATATATTGGTCATAATTCCAGGACTCAGGCAGATCTCTATGGGTTTGAGGCCAGTCTAGTCCACATTGCAAGTTCTAGGACAGCCAGAGTTATACAAAGAAACCCTGTCTCAAACAGAACAAAACAAAGTTAATATAGGCTCAAGCATAATTAAGGGACAAAGAACAATATTCAGAAAGAAAGACCCACATGGAGAGCATGGTGGGGGGGGGTGTCTAAGGGAGTTCTTTAAATAGGGGGAATATATATGAATAAAAGTGAAGTTTTAAGTATAACCAATTTACTTTCCTGAATTTAACACCTACTTCCATTTGCAAAGCTTCATTGCAGGAAAAAAAATTGGGTTATAAGTGTCAGGACAGCTAGCTCAGGAGAAAGGAAGCAGGCCTTGACATTTCACAAAATACCAGAGTCACTGCATTATGCATGCTGAACCTAATAAACTTCTTATATAAACTAGGTGCCCAAATTTTGTAGTCTTTTATAAAAACACAATGTATCCTTCACATGGCCACAGAAGCAAGACATGGGGCACAAGCCCTTAGAAGAATGTAAGAGTCCAGCAAGGGCAAGCGTTGGATGCTTAACGCTAGCCTTGATCTTTCTGTGGCTTACCAATCTCTTCCCTGTGAGAGATAACAATGTCCTTGTCTTCTATATAACGTTTTCTAAAGCTAGCCTGGTGATGCAACTCAGTAAAGGGCTAGCCTGGCATGCATGAAGCCCTAAGGTCTATCCCCAGCACTACATAAACTGGACCTGGTGGGTACACTTGGAGGCAAGAGGACCAAAGTTCAAAGTCATCCTCAGCTAAGAAGAGATTCTGATGTTAGCCTGGTGGCTTTAAGAGCCTGTGTGTGTGTGTGTGTGTGCATGCGTGTAGTTATTTGAGTTTGTTTGATCAGTCCAAACCCAATGTCTACACAGTGGAAGCTTTTCTCACTGCCCTGGGCTTCCATGTGCATCCTTCAGCTTCAGTGGCTTCTGATTTCTGGGTACGTTTGCAAATTAGAACAATCGGCTTTTTTGTAGCTGATATCAGGAAGTACATCTACCATGTGTGCATGCATTTAGTAAGTTCAAATCTACAATGTGTGCATGCATTTAGTGAGTTCAAAGCATTTAGTTATTATACACACACACACACACACACACGAGCAATGGAAAGACAGGAGATGAACTGGTAGTGAAAGAATAAAAGAAACCTTACCAATGAAACACAAACATATGCGGGTGTATGTCTTGTCTTGCCTTGTCTTTTCTTTTTTTGAGTCAGGGTCCTCTCTGTGTAGCCCTGACTAGCATGTAATGCTTCATAGACCTGGTTGGCTTTGAATTCACAGAAGTTTGCTCCTGCCTCCCAAGTGCAGCCATAAGTGGCACAGGTCCATATCTTTATCAGCTAAATGCAGGGTTCAAAAAAGAAAGGAAGAAAGGAAAGAGGGAAGGAAGGAGAGAGAGAATGAGAGAAGGAGGAGAGAGAAAACACTACATTTACTCACTTTGACAGAGAAACTCCCCCAGCTTTCCCGATCATTTCTTCATGGTGCAAAACGGAATGGTTCCATGGAATATGGAGGAACTTTAAGAGCGTTCTCATCCACCGCTCAGGGTGTAGGACAAGCTGTTCATAGTGAACCAACATGCATTTCTTATAACCAACTTCCATACACTGGTTGTACATGGTTTCTATGGCCCGGTTCCACTTGGTCAGACAGTCCCGGTAGCTGTTCAGGTCAAACCCAGCTATGGTAACTTTCCGAGAAATCATTGAATGTACTGACGCCCGGCCATCTCGGACCATCAGGAGAAATTTGGCATTGGGAAATAACCTAGCAAGGTAAGTCAAGGATTTCAGGGCAAAAGGATCTTTGTTACATAAATAAGGTGCCGGCTCCCCATGTTTAACAATGACCTCCAGAAGGAAGGCTTGCATGGCAGAATCCAGCACTTCATCTGTGACACCAGCCTCATCCAGGCGGATCTTCTCTTTACTGGACCGGGACCACATCTGCTTCAGGGCCAGGATTCGAGGGATGACCCTGGTCTCCTCTCCGCAGCGGATGTCAGGATGTGCGTCCAGCATAGCCCTCATGAGTGTGGTGCCGCTCCGAGGCACACCCCCGATGAATATTAAAGGCATATCTTTGTGATAGGTGAATGTTTTGTTGGCTTTGATGTCGAGGCCAGCTCGCACAGTCGCCTTGGGGTTCTCCAGTCGGGCTGGCTGGCTACGTTCCTCTATTCGGTGATGGCACTCCATGGCATGCTGGCCCAGGTAAAACACGGTCACAGAACTAATCACCAGACACGCCAAGAGTAAGTTCTGCTTCAGCTTCCCAACCATCTTGACGTGGTTATCTTCTTATTAGACATAGATTTTGTTCAAAAGTATTGTCAAGACACGGTCAGGCCATGGAGACTCTACAGTGGAAAGGGGATCAGCATCTGGTGGAAAAGCACAGATCACCATCACATTCCGAGGGTCGACAAACCAGCCGGAAAGTTGCTGAAGCAATCTGGATGCTTCACGACCATAAGAACAGAAAAGCCACAAATGTGAGCAAGAACAAGCCAGTGAGCACGGTGCTGCGGGCCTGTAACCCAGCTACTCAAGGGGCCGAGGTAAGCAGACTGTTAGGACCAGTCTCTATTGCAGAGTACCTCCAAGGCCAGCCTGGTCAACTTCATGAGGTCTTGTCTCAAAATAAAAAGATGCTGAGATTACAGCTTAGTGTCAGACCTAGCATGAAGACCCAGGTGCAACCTCTAGCCCTGTACCCCAAACAAGTAAATAAAAAACAGCATTTTTTAATTTAACAAATCCGAAGCTATGCATCTGACTCACCATGGAAAAAACAAAACATTTTAACAGTAAATTCATCACACATTCAAGACATTACAACATGTATTAAACGTTGGCGTTTAATCCAGTGTTGATCACTTGCATTCAAACTGCATGCTCACCCCCATCACTTGCTCTATATTCTATATCAAAGACAAATTAACTACAGAGAGCACAGAGTACAACTCATATGTGCCTAACGGTCCCCTGGAATTTAACTTGCAGCCCCACAATCTCTGAGCCATTCCCTTAAAATCAATCTCCTAGCTGTCCCACATGCCCCTGTGTTTGTGTGATGCGTTCCCTAAACGTAGCCTGTCCTATGTCCCCTCTCTGTAATCTTGCTGGCTCCATTTCCCAGCGGGATGCTAACTAGAACAGTAAAGAAGTCTATATGGGGAAATGATCGGACATACTAGGGAACGAATACATCCTGACGGGCTGGGAAACGGCCAGCACTGGCTACTCTTGCAAAGGACCTGAGTCCAACTCCCAGCACCCGTATGGTGGCTAATAATCATCTATAACTCCAGTTCCAGGGAATCTGATGCCCTTAGGCACATATATGGAGTGTGTGTGTGTGTGTGTGTGTGTACATACACATACAGACAGACAAAACACCCATACACATTAAATACATACATACATACATACATACATACATAAATTTGAAGATTTATCCGAGAGTCAGGACTTCCAGCTCTGGCCTAGGGACAATGTAGCCAATCTCCCACCTCCCCAAACCACTATTCTAAAGCTTGATTAACAAGTGGGCCTTTCAGTGCTCTGGAATCAGTCAGAGGCATAGAACAACCTAAGAACATTTACAACTGACACCTGGAGAAGCTGGTCAGAAGAGCGTGAGTCTGTAACTCTGTCATCTCCAGACTCAGCAGCAGGCACAAAGCACAGCAGGACAGCACTGGTAACTTCTGCTCTCAACTGGTGGGGAGCTTGCTGACTGTGAGGTGTGAACAACATACATGCTCAAGTGCACTGTCCCACTCAACAAGAGAGTGAGCAGCTCTAGCAGGCTAAAGCTGCAGTCCTGGCTGGGCACCTCGGGCACTAAAGAGTCATGAAAGATCCAGGAGACGCTTGTACGGTTCAGATTCATAATCCCGGAACTTAGAACTAGGAAGCATGCAGAATGCAGGGCATTTGGCACTAGCCTGGGCTATCTACTGAGCTCGAGAGGTCAAGCTGGACTAGTGTGAAGGCCTGCCTGAAAAAAATTAAAGAAGGTAAGAGAAAGGGGGAGAGGGGAATAGGAAAAAAGGACGGGAAAGGGAAAGGAAGGGAATGTGAAGGAAGAGGCAGATGTACAAACAGCCAGATCTACTGGGGGAGGAGCTCATGGCTCAGCTGTCCTAGCCAAGCAACTATTGAGTACTGAGCTACCCAGATGTAGAGGTGACCCCTAGAAACCATGTTAGAATGGAAAACAATTACAAGAGCATATATACCTTACAAAAATACAAGTTTACTTTATAAATACATAATAGCTGCCATACAACTACCTAAAAAGTAATAACCACACACAGAGATACAGTACACAGGCAAGCTCATGGAGCCAGAGACCAGGCTGCAGAAGCAAGGGCTTAACTGCCAACAGCAATGTGGGACTCTCCAGAGCAGATGAAAACTTTTTTGACTCAAGTGTTGTCAGAGTTGCACAACTATAAAATCTAATAAAACCATGAATCGCTCACTAACAATGAGGGAGGATTATGGCATAGAAATCACACCTCAACACAGCTGTTTTCTAAACATGAATACATAACTAAAAAAATTTTCAAAGAGCTACACCAATTGAGATCTCGGTTTTGTTTATTCGCATATTAATCTATTTGATGTATCTGAGCACATACGTCAGGCACTGCACAGAATTTCAATCAAGAATCCTGAAGAATAGGTTGAGATTAAAAGATTGCCTTAATAAAAAAAGGCTACAAAGACGAAGCATCAATTTAGGGTAATTGGTAGCAATACAGCATTAAAAAGTCTTACTACAGAATGGGATCCATTTTATGGAAGGCACACTTATGATGCTATCCCAGGGCTCACTGTGTGGGGAGAAAGAACAATGGCGAAAAGACCAACTAACAAATACACAATTAGATCCAACCTTAGGACACTAACACTCTGGTTGATGAAATTAGAACTATATTGTAAGGAGGAGGGGCACCCTCCCAAACTAGACTGGGCAGGGCAGTCTATAGAGCTGGATGGGCAGTCTATAGAGCTGAGGGTCTTTCACCCAAATGACAGAGGACACAGAGGACATAGCTTGACATTTCATACATGCAGGAAATAATTTAGCAGGAGCAGGGCATCTAATAAAAATACAAAAACCAAAGGGCTAAATAACCAGCTGGCAGCACCAGATGCAGAGACAGAGAGAGAGAGAGAGACAGAGAGAGAGAGAGAGAGACAGACAGACAGACAGACAGACAGACTTCAGTAGCTGTTGTGGAGGTCAGAAGAAGGTGTTGGAGTCTGGACTAGACATACAGGCAATTGTGAGCCACCTGAGATGGGTGCTAGGAACCAAACTTGAGTCATCTGGAAGAGCAACAGCAAATACTCTTAGCCATACATCAAGTCCCTAATTTAGTATTTTAAATAGAAACCTCTCTGGTCCCACCTTCCCCACCTCTGCCTCTGTTTCTGTCTGCCTGTCTGTCTATGTCTGTCTGTCTGTGTGGTGTGTGTGTGTGTGTGTGTGTGTGTGTGTGTGAGATGCAATGAGAGTATATGCCTGAATGTAAAAATCAGAAGTCAGCCTTGAGTGCCCTCCTCAGGACCATCACCCATCTCTTCTGAGACAGGGATTCCCACTGGCCTGGAACTCACCATTTATGCCACACTGGCAGGTCAGTAAGCCCTGAGGCCAGACCAGTCTCTACCTTTCCAGCAATGGGATTACAAGCATGCAGCACCACATCTCTGTGTTCTGGAGCTCAAATTCCCATCCTTGTGCATGCTAGGCAAGTACATTCCTAAAGTCATCCCTCAAATTCCCTTCAAAGCAGCACTCAGGCTAAGATTTGAATAGTGAGTAGGAGTTAGGCAGTGTCAAGTGAAGGGTGTGCCAAGCATAGGGGCCCACACTGATAAGGTGTTTGAAAGCTGTCACAAGTCAAGAAAAGGCCAATGTAATTACAAGGCAGGGAGCAGAGCACAAATGGCATGAAGTCAGTAAGGGCTGGACTACAACCCTTGTAGGGCAAGCTAGGGGTAGGAATTGTGTGACATCGTTAAACGGATGGACTTAAAACATTTTAAGAAAGCAGTCACTTGATCAAATTTAGGTTTGTAAAATCTCATTCAAAACAACCTTGACAAAGAATGAAGTTGGAGGACTCACACTTTGAAGTTTCAGAACTAGAAAAATATCAGAATGGTGTCATCCTGAAATGACTAACTTAAAGATGCTATGTGCTTTTGTGTGAAATACCAGCACAGGGAGGTAAAGATAGGTCCCTTGCCTAACCTACTTGGCAAATAAAAGGTGGATGGCACCAGAGAATGAAACTGGAGGGAGTCGTATGGCCTCCCCACACATGCATGCCCACACATGTACTACATGGCCTCCCTACACATGTACACCCACACGTGCACTGCACAGACAAAATTTGAGAGAGTGCTTGCCTAGCATGCATGACACCCTGGGTTCCATGCCTAGCACCACACAGATCCAGCATGGTGGCATGAGCCTGTAACCCCTGCACTTAGGAGGTAGAGACAGGAGGATTGGGAGTTAAAAGCCAGCCTTGGCTACATGACACTCCATTTCAAACAATGACAACAATAATAGCAAAACAAGTCAAAGAACCGTGTTGGGGGAAAGGCCAATCTTACTGTATGCAAGTTTTGTTTCCTCTTTTTAAACAATTGTTTTTATTACTATGTGTACTATGTGTGCACATGAGTGCGGGTGCTGGTGGAGTCCAGATGAGGGCGCTAGATCCTCTGGAGCTATAGGCAGCAGTGAGAGCTGCCTCACAATACTCTTAGCCACTGAGCCATCTCTCCAGCTCCTGTCCTTTCTCTTTCTAATGAAGGAAAGCTGGAGGGAAAGCACAGTGCCTCTCACAGAAACAAAGGGGACGATCTGGGTGATGAGGCCATGCCCCTCAGCAGTCCGACTGCTACACAGTGCTTCTGATCACACAGCGGCAATAGTGCCATGCGGTCAGGGGCAGCGAATGAAGTAAAGGATGCATTTGACTAATATTGACAGGGAAATGATCCAAAGGAAATAGCTTTTCAAGATAATTGAAATCTGGACAAAGCGTACTCAACGCACTCAGTAAAACAGAGCAGAGCTTTTAGGGGCTCTCCGAATGGTTGCTTTCTCTTGGGATTGTCACAGGAGAGGCCTTCTAACATTCTATTTGTTTGAGAGCCTGTATAAGCAGGCCACAGGAGAGCCGAGAAGTAAAACAATAACAGAGTCTTCTGAACTAGCTAGGCTTTTTGATTAAAACTTACACAGTTCCTATTTTAAATTACATTGAACTTGCTAACTTTTGACAACTGTCAGGATTCAACAGGTGACAGATGACTGGATGTCGTGAAAGCCCACTAACGGCCAGGATGTACCTCGGCGGTAGTGTTTGTCTAGCACACACAAGCCCCTGGTTTCCATGCCCAGGAGGGGAGAAAACCATTTGGTTGTAAAACAAAAACAACTAGCTACCCCTCTGAAATCAAAAATAGAAAGTATATGCCTAACAAAAATTAACAAGGTACACTGGGCATCGTGGCATGTGTCTTTAATCCCAGCACTCGGGAGGTAGAGGCAAGTGGAGCTCTGAGTTCGAGGCCAGTCTGGTCTACTGAGAGCTCCAGACAGCCAGGGCTACTCAGAGAAACCCTGTCATGAAACATAAAAAAAATAAAAAGAATTAACAGGGTGGGCATGCCTACTATTGCAATGCTTAGAAGGCTCAGCAGAAGATGAGGAAGTCAAAGCCATCCTTAGCTTTAAAGCCATCCTTAGCTACATATGAAATTGGGGGCCAACCTGAGCTGGAGAGAGACTACAGTTCAAAAAGAAAAGAAAATGTGAATATGGCTGATGTCTACAGTATCTTATTTTGTTACCAACTTTCCACTGAAACAACCAACTACCAGTTGACCCATGCTGCCATGTGTCAGCAGATTTTCCAATGTACTCTCAGAATAGAGATCTTTCTGACCCTATCTGTGATTTCTGCACCTCTAGTCAACTGAATGTCCCTTGTGAAGGACAGAAGGATCACCTGAGCATGCTGGCCAGCTAAAGATCCAAGAAGGGGTCTTTGGCTTCCCCTGCCTTCCTCCTTACTTTTCAGACTTACAAAGATCGACTTCCTCTTTGGATAGTTCTCAAATCCACACAAATCCACATTGCATCCCTGCTACCAGGGGCTTCTGGGTCAGCCCACTTCAGAGGACAGGCTGAGGCTCCAGCACTGTATCATTATCCTCAGCACTTCTCAAGGTCTTGCCAATTCTTCCAATATCCCTTTGCAGTTTATCTTACAGACTGTATTTATTCCAAAGAGATTTTCAGTCCCTAAAGCCTAAAGACTTTGTCTACACTGTGCCTCGACCACAGCAGACTTACCAGAGGGCAGGCTTTCAATTCATACTCCACCTCCAGCAAGCTTCCGAAGTAGCCCATTAGGCAGTACCTTTCTTTGCATAAGAGACTGTTAAACCTGAGGTCTCTGCCCACACCTTGCTGTGGTTCTTCTCAAACCCCTTAGCAAACAGCTCTTTAAGAAGAGAGCACAGGGCTGGAGTCAAAGGGTAAAGCACTTACCAAGCAACTGTGAGAGCCAGAGTGTGGATCCCTAGAATACACACTTAAAAGCTGGGCAGGCATGGTAGCTGACTGTGACTGCTGCACTTGGGAAACAGAGAGACCTTGTCTCAATAAAGTGGACAGAGATTGAGAAAGACATCGAGAGTCCAGCCATCTACACACATACTCACATGAACACACATGCCAACACAAAAACACACACAAATATAAACATACAAAGAGACAGAGACAGAGAGACAGAAACAGTGATAGACCAAAATGGAAAAAAAGACAATGGCAGGGGCTGGAGAGATGGCTCAATGGGCAAGAGCACTGACTGCTCTTCCAAAGGTCTTCAGTTCAAATCCTAGCAACCACATGGTGGCTCACAACCACCCATAATGAGATCTGACGCCCTCTTCTGTGTGTCAGAAGTCAGCTACAGTGAACTTATGTATAATAATAAATCTTTGGGCCGGAGCGAGCAGGGTTGGCCGGAGCAAGCAGAAATCCTAAAATATTCAATTCCCTACAACCATATAAAGGCTCACAACCATCTGTACTCACATACATAAAATAAATAAATCTTTAAAAAAAAAAAAAAAGCCAGGCGTGGTGGCGCACGCCTTTAATCCCAGCACTCGGGAGGCAGAGGCAGGAGGATTTCTGAGTTCGAGGCCAGCCTGGTCTACAAAGTGAGTTCCAGGACAGCCAGGGCTACACAGAGAAACCCTGTCTTGAAAAACAAAAACAAAAACAAACAAACAAACAAAAAAGCACACATACTGCTCTTCCTGAGGACCAGAGCTTGATTCCTAGCACCCACATCAGGTGCTCACAACGCCTATAACCCCGACTCCAGGAGAACTCACACCTCTGACTCTGTGGGCACCTACATTCATGTGCACATATCCCCCCGTGCACATAACTAAAGTAATAATAATAAATCCTTTTTAAAAACATGTAAGGGGGGCTTCGTGGGAAGAAGGGTTCAAGGGAGAAGGCACTAAGAGGGCGATGGGAGGGACAAGATTAAAGAGATTCAGAGATGTATATGAAACCAGGACAGGCTGGGGAAATCAAAAAGAAAAAAGCACAATAAATGCTGACCCGACCCTGTCCCTCACCCACGCTACCACCGCATACGTGCAAGTATGCATGGACATCTGTGTGACATGTGCACACAGGCCTCTTACGAGAACCTTAAATGCTCCATCATGTCTCTTCCAAAAAGCAGTAGCGGTATTTTCTCAACTGAGGCCTTTGCGGAGTAAGGCTCAATAGAACTAGAACAGAACTCTAGAATGTTTAGTTTCACTTTTAGCCTCAAGAAAGAGAAAGAAGTGAGGTGGTGTAAAACATAGCTTACGCGCCAGGCGTGGTGGTGCACGCCTTTAAATCCCAGCACTTGGGAGGCAGAGGCAGGTGGATTTCTGAGTTTGAGGAGTTCCAGGACAGTCAGGGCTATACAGAGAAACCCTGTCTCGAAAAACCAAAAAAAAAAAAAAAAAAAAACATAGCTTACAACACTATGCACAGAACTGCCCCATCCGCAGGCCAGGTGACAGTGACACCTTAGAAAGAGCAGAGAGCTTTTAGACTCGGAGAGTCACGATCTCTCTCCCTTTCTTCCTCTTCATCGCCTATGCAGTGTCAGGGAGCTTATAAGAAGGCTTTGGAGCCGGGCATGGTGGCACACGCCTTTAATCCCAGCACTTGGGAGGCAGAGGCAGGCGGATTTCTGAGTTCAAGGCCAGCCTGGTCTACAGAGTGAGTTCCAGGACAGCCAGGGCTGCACAGAGAAACCCTGTCTCGAAACAAACAAACAAACAACAACAATCAGCACTGAGCTGGAGAGATGGCCCAGAGGTTAAGAGCACTGGCTGCTTTTCCACAGCAATTGGGTTAGATTCCCAGCAACTACATGATGGCTCACAACTGTCTATAACACCAGTCTCAGGGGATTCAACTCCTCTTCTCACCTCTGTGGGCACTGCGTGCATGTGATATACAGACAGAGAAACAGACAAAACACCCAAACTTACAGAATAATTAAATAGTAAAAACAACTTGCCAGATGTGGTGGCACACAGCTTTAATCACAGCACTCAGGGGGCCAAGGCAGGTGGATCTCTGTAAGTTCAAGGCCAGCCTGGTCTACTGAGCAGGACAGTCATGGTTACCTAGTGAGATCCTGTCTCAAATAACTTAAGAAAGTAAATAAGTAAGTAAAAATGTAAACAGTAATGACTGGCCAGCAAAGCGACTCCAAGAGTAAAGATGCTTGCTGCCAACCTGACGACCTACATTCAATTCCCAAAACTCACATTAAAATGCTGAAGAGAAGCAATTCCTGCAGGTTGTCGTCTAACGTCTACACGCACGCAATGGCACAAGCCCATCCAACTCTCCTGTATCCACATACACATGACAGAGAAATAAAACCAAACTGCCACAATGCTGCTCCTGTTATGGATGCTGTAGTTGTTTTGCTGGCTGCTGGGGAAGGGTCGGGGGTGGGTAGCTCAGCAGTTAACACTGACTGCTCTTCTGGGGGACCTAGGTTCAAATCCTAGAGCGTGGCAGCTCCCAATTGACTATAACTACATTCCAGAGGATCTGACATCCTCTTCTGGCTTCAGTGGGCACTAGGCACTCATGTGGGACAGACATACATGCAAGCAAAACACCCAAAAGTATAACATAAAAACTTATTTCTTATCTTCAACAGAACTCCTGAACCTAGGGCTCAAAGAGAAGTACAGAAGAGGGGGCAGGGACAATGTAAAACCAGAGGAACAGAAAAGTGCTGTGAGATTTTCTCCTCTAGACACTCGAGAGAAGCTACGCCCATAAAGTTGCACCAACATGGTTGCCTGACCGTGATGTGAACAAGGATGGCGTCTGCAGATGAGCTAATGTGGAAGAGGGAACGCTCGGGAGACCTCAACCCTAGACCAAGAACTCCAAGGATAGACCTGACTGGAGGCAGCAGTGAGGGAATGAAGAATAGGCAGACAGATACAGACACAAAGAGAAGCTGGGATTGGGACTGGGCTTTCTGATGGAGAAACTGCAGTACCCTGGAGGCTCAGCATGTTTGTTCTATGGAGTTGACCAGGGGAGAGTGATTACTGCATACCCTGAATGAAGGTAGGGTCATTACACACAGATAACCAAGGAGACAGAGTTTATGGCTTACAGCTGGGTCTCGGGGAAAGGTTTAGCTAACCTTAGTAGGAGGAGTCTCTGTAGGGGAGCAGTCTTCAGGCTGTGAATGAATATTTGAGGACAGAATTTCCTGCACATGCTATCAACTCCATATAGGGACCAGAGGAAGGCTTTGACATTTTCCATTGGGTCCTGGATTGGACATGGCTCTGTCCATATCAACAACATATACCCACACAGGACTCCACTTGCTCATGGATTCCTCTGCTCCCTGTAACAGACAACTGAGGAACTCTGAGAGCAGGAGAAATAGTCTTCTCCACTGAAGAATATACCACTGGTTATCCAACACCAAATGCTCAGCCCTGAAAACACAGACATACAAGTAACATCATATGGATTAAGTGGGTTGTGTTTTTATATTTAGAAATGTATTTGCATATATATACATATACATACATATATATACAATTTTTTAAAAGACTAGTTCTAGTTAAGAGTATTGACTGCTCTTCCAGAAGACCAGGGTTCAATTCCCAGCACCCACAAAGTAGCTCACAATGGTCTTTAGCTCCAAGATCTGACACCCTCCACGCACAGGCAACACATAATGTACATAAAATAAAACTAAATTTTAAAAGAAAAAGAGGCCATGAATTTGAATGAGACGTAAGAGGATGTGGAGGGAGAAAAAGGAAGAAGGAATGATAGAATTAGATTATAGTCTCAAAGAATAAATCAAAAATAAATCTCAAAACATTGCAATGAAAAAAAAAAATCAGTCAACAAACACAAGTACAGGTTGGTGGTAGTTAGCCCATGCCAGGACTCACTGCACACACAGGCCCAGCTGTAGCCACATTCCATGCCCAAAATGATGCTTGGGAAATGTGTCAGGTAAAGATAAAATAAAAAATGAACTCAGCCCCTAAGCCTTTTTTTTTCTTTGCCAACCATCAGGTCCTCATGGTTGATCATAAACTCCCCACTCAGTCAATGCGGCAAAGCCAATGCCACTCTGCCAGCTAATGCCCCTCCCAGGGTAGTTTCTACATTCACTTCTAGCTCCTAGGCATAAAGAAGACTCACTGTAGCTCATGGCTGCATTCACCCACCAAAGGATGTGCCCAGCGGTTAACCACCAACAACATCGCCATTCTGTAGCAACTTCAAATCTTACCCGGTGAGCGCACTATGACACACAAGCCCTGTGCTGTGCTGGAGCAGTCAGAGCTCAGTGGTCAGAACACTTGGGGCTGGCTCTAGACCCAAAGACAAGGAGCAAAGAGCAAAAACGGAATGGAGCAGCATCTTTGAGTAAGCCCTATGGTCATGAGGAAAAAGCGCTGGCCAAGCATTAAGAACAGGGCCTAAAACCTAGGATACATTTGGGGGAAGGGGGGCAGGGGAGCATAAGCTAAAAACTCAAGCTGTTTTATATGGGAGCTGGGTCAGGACCACCGGAGGGCAGATGTGTGGAGGAGGACATTTGACATGAGACTGGTAAGCTGACCTGCTGAGATTCAGTGAGGACCAAGATCATACATGTTGTTGAACATGTATGGCATGTGTCAAGAAGCTGAGATGGGGCCAGCAAGGTGGTACAGTGGAGCGGGTGAAGGCGCTTGCTGCCCAAGGACGCAAGCCAGAGAGCCGAGTTCTGCGTCCAGAACCAGCGTGGAAGTAAAAGGACTTGCTCCACCAAGTCCCTGGCCTCCACAAGTTCATGGTGTTGCGTGCGCACAGACATGCTGTCTGATTTTGCTGATATACTCCTCTTCTGGATTCTCCAAGCTCGTGTTTACAACCGGCTGTGACCCATGACAAACAACACACATGAGGAAATGTGTCCCATCTGTTTATTTCCACTCAGTCACTCAGTCAAGATTCTACCTTTTCTAGTAACTCCGTACATTTTAGAACGGATCCAGACAAGGAAAAGAAGAGGAGAAGGAGGCACTGGCTTGGTCTAACAGAAGCCCAGTTGATTACTGGAGATGGGAGAGCTGGGCTCTGTCTGAATCGAGCCTCTTAGTCATCTGGCATTAGACAAAGCACTGAGTCATAGTTCTCGAATCCACAAAACAAAAGCAACGATAAACCCCTTCACAGTGATCAGAGTGAACATGTGAAAGGCAGAGGCGGGGAGCAGAGGAAGGGAAGCACACTTGCAGGCTCTCCTTCAGTGCCGCTGGACCAGCACGGGTGGAAGGGCCTTCCTCTTTCTTAAGGCAGAGTGTCATGTGGCCCTCTACCCTCTCTGTTCCTCCTGCCTTTACATGTCCCGGAAGACTGCAGGCATGGACCATCATGCTTAGTTTACGCAGTGCTAGGGATGGAAGCAGAGCTTTGTAAATGCTGGGCAGCACTCTGTAACCGAGTCCCATCCTCAGTCCACATGTGGAAGAGCTTTTAAAGAGCAGCGTCCAGGGTATTCACACACGGGCCCTCCTCCCCCGGCCCCAAGCAGGACCACTGCCATGGAGCCTGCCCTCTGGACCACTAACCCTCTGAACCATTCCTGCCAGTTCCAGCCGGTCACCAACTGCCTATGCTTGCTCCTTTCCACACATCTCTTCCGGGAAGCCTTCTCTGGGTGCTTGTGCCTCATCCTCCAGCCCCAAATCAACCACTTCCCCTTGTGCAACCTCAAACTACTGGGTAAAACATTGTGTGTGCACTTAGAGCACTGCACTGCGGTTAGTTCACTCCACTCCATTGCAATCTCTGCTAAACCCATCATCATCCAGGATGCTGTGGATACTTGAACAGCGGGTAGGGATAAAGTCAGGAACCCACAGGTAAACATGGAGGGAAGTACCAGTTCCTAATCTTCTTGCAACACCTAGAGTCATCTGAAACAAAGCAGATGTCCAACAAAACAATCAAAGAGTAAAGCAAAGAACTACAAGTAAACAGAAACAAAGTAAATTGAAAGCAGCAACGAAGTTTTGCAATTATAAATGGTATCCTCAAAGGGTCTTGCTGGTTTTACTGTGTGTGTATGGGAGTGTCTGTGTACCACTTATGTGCCTGGTGCTCATGGAGGCCAGAAGAGAACATTGGACCCCTGAAACTGAGCTAACAGATGGTTGTGAGCCACCATGTGGGAACGCAGGTCCTCTGAAAGAGCAGCCAATTTTTGTAATTGCTGGGTCATCTCTCCAGCCCCATTTTGCTGTTAGATCATCATCATCATCACCATCATCACCATCATCATCCTCTCTCTTTTTTTTTTTCAACCAACAAAAGAATTCCAGCAGGACCAGCAAGATAGCTCAGTGTGTAAATACACTTGGCACCGAGCCTGGCAACCCGAGTTCAAGCCTAAGTAAGGAGAGAAGCAAGTCCCTTGTGTAGCCCTCTGCCCTCTACACATTTGACTGTGGTGGCTGTGCTCACACAAAGTAAATAAGCAAATAACAGTAATTCCACAGCCTCTTTCATGAGTTTAGACTTTCTCCACTCCGCTCATTGCAAATACACTCAATATTCCCTTGCTTAAGACTTTTCGGCGGGCAATTCCTCTCAGAAAGTAACCCATACCTAGAATACAAGGAAACTCCTTTCTGGTCCAGCTCCAGCCTTCAGCTGCCATTTGGTCTCTATAGCCTCCCCACCATCACCGGCCTCTTCTCCTCTCCTGCCCGATGCTGCTTGTGACAGCCTACAACATCCCCAAGTTGCCTGTGCAAGGCAGCTCATCTATGCTAACACCCACTCATCCCTTCAACATTCAACTTCAATCCATCCTTACTCTTGCAGTATCACACCTCTTCATGACAGTAGAGGGCTAATGTGTCAGCTTTTCCAATAAACTGTGAGCTCCTTGAAAGCAAGACTTTATTTATTTATGAGTATGTATGTCTGTGTGTGGGCGTGTGCACAGAAGTACCGGTGCTCACAGACATCAGAAGATCCTGTGAGTCCTAGAGCTGGAGTTACAAGTGATTGAGCCAGCTCTCCAGCCCTGAGAACTGTAATGAATTCCTTTTGAATACATTAGTTTCAACTGCCAAGAAGTTAGTGATGTTAAGGATGGCTGCAAGTAGAGTCTGTTGTGAGTTCCTGGAAGGTACTGACAATACTTTGCTGGTTATATATGGCACAGAATGGCCACATTAAAACTCCCTCACTAGCCGGGCAGTGGTGGCGCACACCTTTAAATCCAGCACTTAGGAGGCAGAGGCAGGCAGATTTCTGAGTTCAAAGCCAGCCTGGTCTACAGAGTGAGTTCCAGGACAGCTGGAGCTACACAGAGAAACCCTGTCCTGAAAAATCAAAAAACAAACAAACAAACAACAACAACAAAACCCCCCAACTTCCTCACTAATATTCTAGGCAGCTAACACTTTCCTAAGATTAGCCTACCGGTCCTTTCTTCCAAGATAATTTTCTTAACTTTAGAAAGGCTAGAAATAGGGAGTCCAGCTCTGTTTCCTTTCCCTTCACCTTCCATGGTTTGGTTTCTCTGCATGTGCATGTGTGTAAAATGCATGCGCACATGTGTGTGCATGAATGTGGAGACTCAAAAGTCTCAGTGACTTTCCACTTCATTGATGTGGGACCTTTCAGAGACGTGGGCTAGTCTAGCCCGGGAGCTTGCTCCTGGGATCTTGTCTCTGCCTCCCAGAGCTGGGGAAACAGCCAATTGATATGCTTCCCTAGTTTCTACACAGGTTCTGGGAATCTGAACAGCAAGCCTCACACTTGTGTGGAAAATGTTTTACCAACTGAGTCATCTCCCCAGCCTCCTTCCTATGTTTTTAAATGTGGTATGTTTATGCACCACAGGCATGCAGAGTCTGTGAAGGCCAGAAGAGGGCACTAGATCTCCTACTACTGGAGGTAGGGATGGTTGTGAGTCAACATGTGGATGCTGGGAATTGAACCAGGGTCCTCTGGAAGAGCAACAAGAACTCTTTTTTTTTTTAAATATTTATTTAATGTATGTGAGTACACTGTTGCTGTCTTCAGACACACCGGAAGAGGGCATCCGATCCCATTACAGATGGTTGTGAGCCACCATGTGGTTGCTGGGAATTGGACTCAGGACCTCTGGAAGAGCCTGTGCTCTTAACCACTGAGCCATCTCTCCAGCCCAAAACAAGAACTCTTAACTCCTGAGCCATCTCTGCAGCCCCTAATCCATTCTTCATTTCTTAGTCTATTACATCTGCTTGTGTCAGCTCCCACTCCCACTGATGTATAACACAGAACCCTAAGTTGACTGTGATGACTTAGGCGTGATGCAAGAATTAACAAGGCGGGCTGGGCCTCAGGGCCTGGGTTCAAGTTCATGCAATGTGCAATGCGGGACATCGGGGGTGGGGACCAAAGTAAAGGAACATTTCTCAGAAAACTTTAGATGTGAAGAAACAGGAGGCACAGGTTTCATACATTATTTGGCAAACTGTTGGCCAAGCCAGAACCCAGCTAGGCCTCACTCTGTGTTACGGTCCTTCCCAGACACTAGGGGTGACATGAACAAAAAGCCTTGTGTGTGTTGTAAGAGAAATGAAGTGGATTTTAAGATTTTCACGAGCAAATATTTTCTCTGGAAGAACCATCTCAAATGTACTTAGAATAACAGAAGGAAAGTCTAAACCATGTGTGTCTCTTTACTTGCATGAGTGAGAAGCCTGCATTTCCCACAGCTTTTGCCTCTCCACAGAGTTCACCTGGATAAGCTTAAGGATAGAGAACTCGGCCTGATCTTGGGATAACAGATCAGAAAACATAAGGCCAGGTAGTTCTGTCTTTCTTGTGTTAAGATTTTGTTACTGTTGTTCTTTTTTGTGGTTTTTGTTTTGTTTTGTTTTGTTTTTTGAGACAGAGTCTCATGATGTAACCTTGGCTGATCTAGAACTCACTCTAGACCTGGCTGGCCTTGAACTCAGAGAGAGATCACCTGCCTTGGCCTTCCAAGTGCTGGGATTAAAGGACTGCATCATCATTCCCAGCTAGGATTTTTAAAATGTGTGTGTGTCTGCATGAGTTTATGGGTACCTCATATCCACAAGTGCTTTCAGAAGCCAGAAAAGGGTATCAAATCAATTAAAGTGAAGTTACAGGCAGTTGTAACCTGCCTGATGTGAGTGAGTGCTGGAAACCAAACCCAGGGCCTCTGCAAGAGCTGTGTGGTCGTTTGAGTACGAATGGCCCCCACAGGCTCAAACGTGGGAATGCTTAAATCACCAGGGAGTGGTACTACCTGAAAGGATTAAAAGGATTAGAAGGAAGTGTGTCACTGGGGGTGATGGGCTTAGAAGTTTCAAAAGTCCATGCCAAGCCCAGAGTGAGTCTCTCAGTCTGTCTGTCTGTCTCTCTCTCTCTCTCTTTCCCCATGGATCAGGCTGTAGCTCTCAGATACTCCTCCAGCATCTATCTGCCTGTACACCTCCATGCTTCCTACCATGATGACAATGGTTACAAATCTAAAACTGTAAGCAAGTCCCCAATTAAATACTTTTTTTTATAAGAGCTGTCTTGGTCATGGTATATCTTCATAGCAATACGCACGCCATATGTGTGAAGTGCCCTTAGATGCCAGAGTTGGCATCAGATCCCCCTGGAGTTGGAATTACAGAGGTTGTGAGCTGCTGTATGGGTGCTGGGAATCCAACCCAGATTCTCTGGAAGAGCTGCCAGTGCTCTTAACCACTGAGCCATCTCTCCAGCCCCAGTGCAGCTTTCCTTTATCCCAGTCATTGTCCCATGTAAACAGGTATACTGCCTTCAACCTAGTTACTCACAGATGAAAGTCTGTCATCTTTTTAAACATAGATATGAAGTTGCTCATCAGAAACCATAATTACAAATTTTATGAGCATAATGGAAATGCTTATTATTTAATTTTCTTGCACCTTCCTGAGGATTTCATGAGAGAGGCCTGTATAATTTTTCTAGCATAGAAAACATCCTTCAATTTGGTACTAAATAAATAAAATGCAATTCATAGTATCACTATCTTAAATGCAGACTCTTCTTGCCATGAAGTTAGACTCCTACAACTCGGTCAAACACACAGAGCATATAAACAAATGTGAGTCACCATCTGCCTGCAGAGAACTCAGGAAAAGAAGATAAGAAATCTCCACACATGCCACGATGGAATGATAAAAGGTCAGACAGACGAGAGGTATGAACAGATGTCTAGAACTAAGGAAGATGTATATCCGTAGGAAACAGACAAGAGCCCCACTGTGGGGGCTGGGGCCAGGACCTGAGTATCCTGTCAAGAAGTCTCAAAGCAGCAGCGGGCATGGACACAGACTGAGGGAAGAGTAAACAGTCAGTTTACTCTTGGGAACAGAAATAACAACATAAAACAGAAACACGGATCTGGACTGTTTCAGAGTTACCAGTGACCTAAACAAATGTGCCAAAATAATGCAGGAACCCCTTCTCCATAAATGGAAGCAGAGGCAGGAGAACTCCTGGGTCGGTAGAGTAGGACTTCCCAAAGTCCACTCTTCATGGAAGTGCAGGAAACTGACAACACCATCAAAACCAGCTTTCTCAGAGCTCTGAAAACTCACCAAAGGCTTACAAAAATCCAAGGAATGTTTATACAAGAAAGAAGGCTGACTCTCAGCGAGCAAAGTGAGTGTAGCAGCTCTATAATTTGCCTCACTCCCTTTCCCAGCTCTGAAGAAACCTTGAAAACCAACAGCCTCATAAACATCTTTTGAACACCAGCAGCTGCTGACTGGGGCAGGACAGAACTGCAGCTCCCAACAAAACAATAGCCTCAAGAGCCTCAACTTACCCTGTCTGGCAGCTTACTGAAAAAGTCCCATTCTTAAGACTTATCTTCATTTGAATGGAATCAGAGATGCCTTCATATAAATGGTCATATCCTCAAAGCATTTGTTGAAAACAATCAGACTAGTTAATACCACAGCTTCAGGCAACAGCAACCACACACGGAACAATCAAGACTAAAGATCTGGGGAATGAGACATTCATGGAGAGCTTAGGAAAGCCCTCAAAATGTCCCAAGAACGGCTCTCAGCACTGTTTCATGTTCTGAACAAACAGGAAATGTGAACTAAGGCACAGTGGTAAACTACTGGTGTACACACACACACACACACTTCTAGGATGGTGGAGTGGGGACTTCCAAAAGTCTGCTCTTCGTAAAACTAACAAGAACACTAGCAAATGATTAAGAGCAGCTTTCTCAGAACTCTGAAAAATTCATCAAAGGCATCCAAAACTCCAGGGAATTCTTATACAAGCAAGAAGCCTGGTGACTCTGAGCAAGCAGAAGGAGCTCTATAACATACACCACTAGGTTTCTCCTTTTCCCTTCAAAGCCTGCTCCATTTCCAGCATTTCCCAACAGGATGAATAGAAACACCACCAGGACAGTTACCAAAGCCAGAAATGGAGACGTAGTCTTAGGGCTTTTGTTGTACTTCAGATCAGTAGCAGCATGCTTGCTTAGCCAGATGCGTAAGACCCTGAAGTTGATGCCCAATTCCCCAACACTATCCTCAAATCTATCCCTGAGCTCCGCAGGCCTTACCATCTTCACCGACCATCCTGTGCTGACCTCCACGAAGCCAGTCTTGCCTCTGTCTAACTGCTCTTCCACAACACTACCAGAGGATCAGAGAGCTCTTTTCAAAACAGATTCTCTAAGCTGGAGAGATGGTTCACTGGCTGCTGCTCTTGCAGAAGACCCACATCACCTCAAGGGGCCCACAACTACCTATAACTCCAGCTGCAGGAGACCTGGTGCCCTCTTCCAGCCTTAGCAGGCACTATACTCACGGACACAAACCTACACATTCCCCCACAGTAATACACACACACACACAATTAAAAATCAAATAATTAAACAAAAAAAGTCTATTCTCAATGTCTATTCATGTTACCTGACACAGTCGAGGTAGCAGACATAGAAGCCCATCTTGATTTCAAAGCCCCGCCCTTAGGGCTGAGAAAGAGGCAAAAGATGTAAACAAGCAAATGGAACCATCACAGGTACTTTTAACAGTAGACACAAAGCATAAGGTAGTCCAGTACGATGGCTCATGCTTGTGATACTAGCACTCAGGAGCCTGAGGCAGGAGGAACGTAGCAAATTAAGGGCCACCATGATTTAGAGTGAGATCCTAGCCAAAAAAGAAAGAGAGAAAGAAAGAAGAGAAGAGAAGAGAAGAGAAGAGAAGAGAAGAGAAGAGAAGAGAAGAGAAGAGAAGAGAAGAGAAGAGAAGAGGAGAGAGGAGAAAAGGAAAAAGAAAAAGAAGAAAAAGGCACAAAGACTGGAAAATGGTTCAGTGGGGTAAAGTGCTTACCATACAATGATGAAGACCTTAGCCTAGATCCCCCAGAACTCAATAAAGCCAGACATAGTAAGTAGTGTGTGTCTATAATCTCAATGTTCCCACAGAGGGGGGGAGGTGGAGCCTGGAGGCTCTCTGGAAGCTTGCCAGTCAGCTAGCCTGACATACACGGTGAAGAAACAGAAGAGACCTTGCCTTAGGCCATACAAAGTAGAAGGTGAGGACCAACATCAAGGTTGTCCTCTGACCACACACACGTGCACCCACACTCACACAAACCTCCAGAAAAGTAAGATTAATGGAAAGCTTTTCTGTAAGCAGGGAGGTGGTGGCCCACGCCTGTAATCCTAGAACTAGAGAGGCAGAGGCAGGTGGATCTATAAGTTTGAGGCCAGCCTGGCCTACAGAGTGAGTTCCAGAACAGCCAGGGCTACACAGAGAAACCCTGTCGAAAGGAAGGAAGGAAGGAAGGAAGGAAGGAAGGAAGAGGGAGGGAGGGAGGGAGGGAGGGAGGGAGGGAGGGAGGAAGGGAGGAAAAGAAAGACCAGAAAGAGAGAGCTCACTTTTCTATAAAGCAGACACACGGTGAGATCTGACCCTTTCCTTCCCCTTTATTACACTTTATTGCTCTCCCTGCTGTTTCCTATACCAGTCTTCAGGTCAAGCATCCTTTTGGAGGCTGGTGAGAGTTCTACTGTTAAAAGTGCTTGCTATACAGTCACAAGGAGCAGAGATGCCTTGTTCTAGCATATACACCCCCAACACATACACATGTGCACAAAGTCATACGGACACATGCACACATACAAATAAATCTTTTTTAAAAATCACTTTGGGGGTGTTGGAGAGATGGTTCAGTGGTTAAGAACACTTGCTATTCTTCCAGATAATCCCAGGTTCAATTCTCAGCACCCACAGGGCAGATCACAATCATCTCAGGCACTGGCTGAGCACACCCGATGCCTGAGCCAACCTTCTGTCAAGGAAGAGAGAAAAAGAACTGAGGTCATAATGGGATACATGACAGACCCAAAGCAAGAAGCAAGAAGCCGATTCTGACATTTATTATTAAAGGTATATTCTTTTGTGCATATGTTGTGTGCAAGCATGTGGATATATGCACATGAGTGCAGGTGCCCCAGAGTCCAGTAGAGGGCGCCAGATCCTCTGGAGCATAGTTAAGGGCAATTATGAGCTGCACAGCATGGGTTCTGGGAGGTGAACTTAGGTTCTTTTCAAGAGTAGTACAAGCTCTTAACTGCTAAGCCAACTCTATCTACAAGTCCCTGGTTCTATGATTTCTACGGAGAAATGGTATACATACATGCATACATACATGCTTAGGTCGCAGGCAGGCAGAAGAGGAAGGAAGGGACAAGCAGCCATGTGTGAAATGCTGAGATGAAAACTGAAAGCTGAAGTTTACCAGAAACAGGAACTGAATAAAACAACTTTGAATGAAAGCAAACACCCTGAGCAAGCTGGTGCCACATGCCTATAATCCCAGCACCCAGGCGACTGAGGACCCCTCTTCCTGAGGTAAAAGGACAGATCAGAATCAAATAAGCACAAACAATAAGCAAAGAGGACAAACCTTTAGGAACCCAGGCCTAACGCCCACCAATTTACTCTGTTAAGTGAGAGACATGTGCACTACAGAGAGAGAGAGAGAGAGAGAGAGAGAGAGAGAGAGAGAGACTATGCCAACAGTCAGAGCCAAGTGGCAAAGACATCTGAACAGCAATGTAGGTTCAGACGTATACAAACAGAAGTCAAAGGTTCTCCAAGTACTAACCAACGTTTGGGCTACCTTCCATGTGCTAGACCTACTGTGTGGGGACCATCAATAAGTCCTTACCCATTATGGGAACAGCTAACCTAAGGACAAACTATGATGATTATTTGTAGACATATCTCACATATTTATTACGGTATGAGTGTCCAGGGCTGTGGCTCCTGTGGAGGTCAGAAGACAACTTGCAGAAACCAGTTTTCTCCTTCTACCATGTTCTGGGTTTGGAGGCTCTAACTCAGGTAGTCAGGTTTGGCAGCACAAGCCTTTACCCCTGGGCTATCTGCTTGTCTCCAGCGCTGTTTAAAGCATGGCACTCAATTTGCATAGTGGTCCATACTTGTCATCCCAACAACTGGGAGGCAGAGGCAGAACTGCTTTGAGTTCAAGACTATAGTCAGCACTGGCCAGTCTAGAACGAGTTTGAGGCCCTGACTCATGTGAGAGTGCGGGGTGGCCGGAGCCTCTTGCTGAGGACTGGAGTTCAATTGCCAGTACCCACGTGGTAACCCCCACCCACCTCTAACTCCAGCTCCCAGGTACCCAGCGCCCTCTTCTGGCCTCCTCAGGCACTTAAGCGCACGCATCATGCACATACATACATACATGCATGCATGCATTCATATATATATGTGTGTGTGTGTGTGTGTGTGTGTGTGTGTGTCAAGAGAGGAAGAAAAGGTGGCGGCTGATTAAAGCCAGAGGAGGTGAACAGGATAGAAAATGGTCTCCAAATTAAAAGGGTATGCACCATTCCATGAAGGGAGTCAGCAACTGACATGGAAAAAGGGACTCACGGTGGTTCACGCCTGTCATCCCTTGTTGAGACAAGACGACCACCACCAGCCTGATCTACAGGATGAACCTGAGGCCAACCTGGGCTAGATGGTGGTTCTGAGGTCAGCCTGGGATACAAAGTTAAGTTTGAGGCCAGCTTAGCCTATACACAGGGAGTTCGAAGACGATGTGGGCTACAGGCTAAATCGAGTTCGAAGCCAGCAAGGGTTACTCTGAATTCAAAGCCAGCCTGGGGTACACAGTGAGATGTCTCATGGGGGTGGGGGTGGGGGAATCCTCAAAAAAACGGGATGACGGTCTCCATCAAGGCTAGGGATACCCACAGTGAGCGTGCGTGCGCAGGTGAGTCGGGATACGGTGAGTGGAGACCCGAATGCCTGCTGGGCAGACATGGCAGTAGCGCCCGGGACTGCTAGGCGAAAGGAGCGGGACGCGCCGGGCGGCCCGGGCGATGGGGGAAGGGGCAGGCGGGATGAAGGATGGAGGCGTCCCGGGCTCGGCGCCCGGAGAGCTGCGCCGCTTACCTACGATGGCGGAGGCGCAGCCGTGCCGTCGCTCCGGCATCTTGGGCTTCGCCCGCTTCTCCGGCCGCCCTAGTTGGTGGCCATAGCGCCCGCCCCGGGAGCGCGTCCTCACCGCCAGGCGACGGCCCTGCCCGGCCCCGCCGAGAAGCGCACCCGCGGCCGCCTCAGCAGCGACTGGCCGCGGTCGCCGCCTCAGCTCCTGCCTCCCGCCGCCGCGTGGCCGCGGGATCTCACGCACGCCGCCATTGGCTACCCGTAGCCCGGCCGCGCGATGTGTCCGCCTCTCTGATTTGTCGGCTCCGGAGGAGGCGGGGCTTGAGAGAGAGCCCGCGGGGCAGGCAGGAGCTGCGGGGTGGGGTCTGACATCCGGGGCCAGCGTTTGTCGAACTCGCAAAAAAGGGCTTATACCCTGCTGCTGCCTACACGGGCAGTTTGTGGTTGGAGTAACGGAGCCGGTGGCCTAACTGGAGGGGAGCCAGGACTTGTTCCGGGACCCTCACATGTCCAAGAAGACCTTCATCCCTGAAACAGGGCAGGGACAAACAAAAAATAGTGTTCCTAAAAAGTCCCCTGCACTGCCTGGCCATTGCTTGACGCAGCTGTCAAGCACACAAGTCAATTTGCACAGTATTCCGTACCACAGAAAAGTATTAGTGAGGGCTGAGGATGGAGCTCAGTCGGGAGAGTGCTTGCCTAGTAGGCGTGAAGCCCTGGGCTCCATCCCCAGCATCAACTGGATATGGTGGTACATAGCTCTAATCCCAATACTGAGGTCATACAAGGCAAGAGGATCAGAACTTCAAGGCCATCCTTGGCTACAGAGGGAGTTTAAGGACACTCTGGACAGCATGAGTCCCTGTCTGAAAATAAAGATGTATAAATGAAAAAAGGTCCGATGACTTAACCACTATTATATCTCAGTGGCAGGAGGATTGCCAGGAGTTTGAAACCATTCTAGGTTGCTTCGTGAGTTCCAGGACAAAATCCTTTCTCAACCTCCCTTTGCACCCTGCCCCGAAGCCAGGCAAGGTGATGCATAGCTATTATCCCGAGACTCGAGAGGCCAAGGCAGGACAGAATTCAAGAGCTATCTGGGCTGCAGAGCAACATCCTGTCTCGGAGTTTAAATTTTTAAAAAAAGAAAGGTTGGGGATGGAACTCAGCTGCTAGAATGCCTGACCCAGAGCGTCACTAGCACCATATAAGCCAGAAAGAGTGACACGTGCTTATTAACCCAGCACAAGCCAGTCTCTGGCATGAGCACCAGGGATTGAAATTGAGCCTCAGCTTCACAGTGGGTGAATCTGGGGCCAGTCTGTGCTGCAGGAAGTTCTATTGCAGAGGAAAGAAAAAAAAAATGAAGGGAGTGGGGAGCATGCTCACAATCTCAGCAGTTGGGGGGGAGCAGGAGGTCAGCAGTTCAGGATCACTCTTGTCTATGTATTGAGTTTGAGGCCAGTCTGAGTTACACATACATACATACATACATACATACATACATACATACATACGTAGAACCATTCCACGAGAGAAGGGAGAGCTACGAAGAGGGGAGAGAGAATTGAGAGGGAGAGGAGAAATCGCTCTCCCCCACCTGCAATCCCCATACATGTCTCCACCAGGTTCCATCAAAGCAGTAATTTCAACTCTATTGGCACAGGGACTGGAGATAGCATAGGCTCAGGAACCTAGAAGCCAAATCTGAAACTCCTGTCATCCTCCTGTGAGCAAATGTCACCTAGAGAATGATGTCCAGTCTTAGAGATTTACCGAGACTAAAGTTGAGGGATCCGTAAACGTTCGTGGAAATGTCATTTATTATCACCCTACAGTTAGGGCCCGGGGGCACCACTCACATCTTTCTGGAAGCCCCCAGTGACTGGCCAGGGGTGCGACTCTGCAGTAGAGCACTTGCCTAGACTCCTACAGTAAAAGGCTGAGGGGTGGAGGAAGGGTGTCTCTTGCCTAGACTCATGCTTTCTGTGTGGGATGTGACTCAATAGTACAGCAGCTACCTAGGATCCCAGTGAGATGCTGGGCATATAACTCAGCAGTACAGCCCTTGTCCAGCTCACTCGGTGCCTGGGTTTAATCTCCAGGCACTGAAAACAAGACAAGCCGAAAACCTGGAAGGGATACTATTATAAAAAATCATCACTTCAGGATCTGGCATGGCAAAAGGATGGGGAGATGGGAAACTCAGAGGTGCAAAACTGAGTTCCTGAGAATCTAGGAACAAGAAGGCTGTGGCAAAGAGCTTGCAAACAGGAATGGAAAGGTAGGTTAGGTGTGCAAGGGAAGGAGAGATACAGAGTTTGGGGATGTAAATAGGGCTATGAGAAGAACTGTGGATGCAAAGACGGCTGTGAGGGGGTCTTTATCATATATAGAAATGATGTGGCAAAAGATGGTTGTCTGGTCTGCCCAGCCTTTCCACTCTGACCTGGCACTGCTTGGATGATGGGTGGATGGATAAGCAAGGGATGGATGAATATAACTCCACAGCTGCTCACAAAGGCTTCCGGGGGACACAGGGAAGGAATGGGAAAGTAATGGGGTTTCCTTCCCTGCCAGGGAAAGGCAGGAGCTCTAGGCAAGGACATCACAGCCAAGATCTGTGATGTAGAAACTGAAGGAACTGAAGGTTAAACTGGCGTTCCATAAAGGGATCCAAAAGCCTTTGGCGAATTTGGGACAAGAAAGCGCTTGCTTACCTGCAGGCAGCATCAAAGAGGTGGTGAGCTGCAGGAGACCCCTCCCAGTTCTTTCGGAGCTTGTGGGATATATTGAGTGGAGGCAAATAAAAAAAGAAAGAAATGACAGAATTTCAAGGAAATTAAGAGGAAAAGGAGCACGCCTCCTCCTCACTTTTCCCCACCTCCAGGTACCAGAGTCCTAGCCAGGTCAAGCCCTTCAGCCACATCAGCATCTTAAAATCCAACACAGCCTATGAGCAGGCATTTTCCACATGGCTACAGAACGCTGCACCTTCCAAAAATACCACTTCAAGTAACCCATGCCAAGGAACAAGGGCCACATGCCCAGGCTAGAGGCAGCCAATGGGACGTCCTGAGTCCCAGGAGCTGCCACCACGTGCTCTACAGACCCCAGAGACAGGAAATGCTCACTCCCTGGAAGGTAACTCAGGCCAGCATAATCTTAGGGCAAAGCCTCAGGCTAAAAATTTCAAGCTGCCTCTAGTTTTGCTTGTTTGTTTGTTTGTTTGTTTCTGTTTTTGGTAATTTTTTTTCATTATGTAGCCCCTAACTGTGGCAAACCTCTGGCTGCAACCTTCTAATTGCTAGGATTATATCAATGGGCTTTACACCGGGCTTTCCTTCTTTTGTTTTGTTTTGAGACAGTCTCAAGTATCCCAGGCTAGCTTCAGACTTACTATATAACCAGGGATAGCTTTGAATGCTTGACCCTCCTGCAGAGGCTAAGGTTTGCTATGGCAGAAAGTGATACTGTTTCTTGACTGCACAGTAATTTCTTGCAACTACACAGCTCATTCATATTTTGTAAGTGTTCAATACTATATACACATTTACACATCATTTAAAAATAGACTGGGTGTGGTGGTGTGCATTCACAGTTAGAGGCAGGAGGATCAAGAGTTCAAGGCTAGCCTGGCCTACATAGTGTGACCTTGCCTCAAAAAAACAAAACAAAACAAAACAAAACAAGAACAAAATGGGACTAGTAAGATGGCTCAGTGGTTGAGAGCGCCGACTGCTCTTCCAAGGGTCCCGAGTTCAAGTCCCAGCAACCACATGGTGGCTCACAACCACCGGTAACGAAATCTGATGCCCTCTTCTGGAGTGTCTGAAGACAGCTACAGTGTACTTACATATAATAAATAAATGAATCTTAAAAAAAAAAAAAAAGAACAAAACTCTTTATTTAGGAAAAAAAGGAAAAGGAAGTTGAGCTGGAGTTACAAAGGGTTGTGAACTGCCCATTGCCCCGCACCCCACACCCCCAACCCCGAGTGCTGGGAACTGAACTTGGGTCCTCTGGAGAAGCAGAATTCAATGATAAATTTAAGATGGGTGTGTTGAGCTTGGTGTGGTGGCCTATGCACGAGAGAGGCAGGAGGATCTGAGTTCGAGGGCAATTTACAGAGCAAATAGCCTGGGGCTACCGAGAGAAACCCTGCCTTGAAAAACCAAAGAAAGAAAAAAAGAAGGCACGTTGATGCACTCCTTCAAACACAGCAGCAAGGGGGTTGAAGCTGGAGGTTTGCAAGCCCTGGATCAGCCTGGTCTACATAAAAAGACCGTATCTGAAAAGAAATTTAATAAATCCGGCATTCATTTGATTCTAGGACCCAATAAACAATATTATCACAAAATATTTTCCCTCCATTATTATCTTGCCACTCTTACTCATTTCCTCTCTCTTCCATTGAGAAGGCACAATAGTTATTCGTCCCAGGTGTGGCACTCTGCATTTCTCAGTAGCGACAGGTCTGTCTGTCTGTCTCACTTTGGGGACATACCCATGCTTCAGTGAACACAGAATCTAAATGTCCGCCAGTATAGAGTGAGCATTTCTGTCTTTGTGATAAATAAGGAGTCTTCAGAAGTATTCTGGTCCCTGACCGCTGAGGATTCCCTGCCCGGCCCCACTAAGTTTCCAGTCATTCAAGGAAAGTGGAGCTGGCCAGTGTTCAGGATGTGAGGTGACCAAGATCCAGTGCCAGGCTGGACAGGGAAGGGAAAGTGACCAGAGCAGAAATCGGTGCCTAGAACCACGGGACAGATTGTACACTGAGCGGTGTCTCAGGTCTCTCTTCCTCTCCAGCATCCATCCATCACAAATCTCCAGGCACCCCCAGTGCAGTTTGCCTTTTGCCCTGATGCCTTGGAGAGAAGCCAGTTTATAGGAAAGGAAGACGCCAAGGGTGAGCATGTCTCTCCTCAGTACCTACTGGTCCTGGATGGTGGAGGGTGGAAGCAGAGGTGGAGGCATGACTATGCCTGAGGCAGAATACAGCATTATTTCCAGAATATGCCAAGGCTTGGCAAATCTGGAGACTCACACGCCTCTCGGTCTGGGGTGGCCCTCCTCCACAGCACCTCCACATGCTCCTGCCTGTTTGCTCGGCTCCCTGCAAATATTTGCCGTGCTGTTGTTCCTGGCTCTGGGCTGACAGTCAGTGTAGAATGGGGGAGGGAAGCAAGCCTGGGGCCCACAGGACACAAACACAAGCGTGGACAAATTGGCTACAAGTCCCTGAATGCTTGACAGAAGGTCTATTAATTTCCTGCGGTGCCATTTAACAAATGAGTCATTTACAGCCTACAGGTAACATTTCTTCTCTTTCTTTCTTCTCCATCCTCTCTTCCATTTCTCCTTTTATAAGGGAGACAAGATCTCAGTGTGTAGCCCAGCTTGGCCCAGAATTCACACTTAATCCATCTGTCGTGGCCTCCCAAATGTTGGCGTTAAAGGTCTGTGTGCCACACCCAACTAGATATTTGGGGGGGGGGAGGGGGTGTACACTACCATTATAGGTCAGAGTTATCAGATAACCATAGAGGTAATCATACAGGTTGTGAGCCGTGTGACGTGCGTGCTGGAAACTGAACTCAGGTCCTCTGGAAGAGCAGTCCATTCTCTTAACCACTAAGTCATAGCACCAGCCCTGAATCTTTATTTTCTTTTATGTGTGGGGGTGGTTTGCCCACATGAATGTCTGTGTATCACATGTAAGCAGGGCCCCCAGAGGCAAGAAGAGGGCATAGGACCCCTGTGGAACTAGAGTTATAGATATGAATTGCCATGTGGGGGCTGGGAATTGAACCTGGGTCATCTAGAAGAGCAACCAATGCTCTTAATCACTGAGCCATCTCTCCAGTCCTGAATATGTATGTATGTATGTATGTATGTATGTATGTATGTATGTGTAGGTGGATGGATGGATGGATGGATGGATGGATAGGTATGTATGTATGTATGGGTGGATGGATGGATGGATGGATGAGTGGATGGATGGATGAGTGGATGGATGGATGGATGGATGGATGGATGGATGGGTGGATGGATGGATGGGTGGGTGGACGGGTGGGTGGATGGATGGATGGATTTTAGAGGATTTAGGACTTGCTGAGCAATGCTCTACATAGTAGCTGGGCCTGAAACCATTGTCCTTTCCCTTTAAACCTTCTGAGAACCTGGGAACGAGAAGCTTCTGTGTCAGCCATGCAGACTTTGGGCTCAGCCAGAACTCACAAAGGCAACCTCTCCTCAGTAAATCCACGGGGCTGTGGCACAGCCGGTAAAGGACTTACATAGATAGCATGCACAACACTACGGGCTCTGTCTTAGTTGGGATTTCATGGCTGAGAACAGACACCTTGACCAAGGCAACTCTTATCAAGGACAACATTTACTTGGGGCTGGCTGACAGTTTCAGAGGGTCAGTCCATGATCATCATGGCAGGACGCCTGGCAGCGTGCAGGCAGACACCGCTCTGGAAGAAACGAGAATTCAACAGCTTATTCCGGAGGCAGGCAGGAGGAGGTTCTCGCTGGGGCTGCACAAGCCTGCTCGTTGAGCAAGAGTCTGTAAATAAGCCAGAAAGCAGCACAGCTTCTGCTTCAGGTGACTGTTAGCCTTCCCTGTCCTGATCCACTTCAATGATGGACTGCAACCTGAAGGGATAAGCCGAAGAACACTGTCATCTCCTGAACGGCTTCTGGTCAGAGAGGTTTAGAAGAGTCGCAGAAAGGGAGTTGGATAAACGATAACACTATGCATAATAATGAAATCACCTAAAGACTTCACTTCTGTGTTAATAATAATTCTATATGTATATGCACACACAAACACATGTGCATTGATATATTGTACTGTTTTTGCTTCTTTCTATAATACACTAATAGGTTTACAAACCATTAGGAATACACGCACACATACACACACATATTTGTGCATTGATATACTGGATTTGATATTAATTTTTTCTCTAATACACTAATACATTTACAAACCCTTAGGAAAACCCACACACACATGAGACAGAATCTCATACAGTGCAGTGGAGGCTGACCTGGAACTTACTATATATCCTAGGCTGGCCTTGAACCCTGACCCTTCCCCTTCAGCTTTCCAAGTGCTGGACACCAAGCCTGCACCACACCTGACCTTCATTTTTGTTTTTCTCACATCCTTAGCATGACATCACCAGACCACCTCATAGACCAGAGTCTCCAGAAGACCCAGTAATTTTTGCTATTTGAATTTTATTTTTACATGTTTTTTTTCTTTTTTCACCTTTCTTATGTGTGTGATGCACATGAGAGTAAGCATGCTTTTGTATGTATGAGGTGAAGGTGCCTGTGTTTAGGTGTGTGTGCTTGTGTGCAAACGGAGGAACAATGTTGATGTCAGGAATCATTCTGGATTATTCTGTCTCACTAGTCACTGAGGTAGGATTTGGAGATCAAACCCTGGGCTTGCCAATATAGCAAGTCTTGCTAGCCAGCTTACTCTAGGGATTCCTGACTCTGCCTGGGAGAGCAGGGGCAGAGTTACACATGGGCCACCACACCTACTAAACATTTAGTGGATTCTGGGGATCTGAACTAAGAGACTTGAACTTGTGGAACAAGTGCTTTAACCACTGAGCCATCCTTCTCCCCAGGTCCCTGCTTCACATTTTCATAAATTTACAAGACTTCCACTGAACTCTGTTAGGAAAAACGCTAAGCCCATGTGTGGCGCCCTTCCAGTTTCAGTAGCCAGGACTGGAAGCAACGCTATTGCTATGAGCTCACATACACATCGTAAGTTCCAGGCTAGTCTGAGCTACAGAGAGCATCCCTATCTCAAAAACCCAAAAGGAAGAAAGAATACATTGACATTTTTATAAGAATTATGCATAATATACAAGTTTGGTTTTTTAAGATTTATTTTATTTTATGTATATGTGATACATAAAAATAGAAAGTGATAGATGATGGTTGACAGGTAATACAGAGGACAGATTTGATCAATAATGTAGACACACTAGATAGATAGGTAGAAGTTGGATAGATAGAGATGATAGATAGATAGATAGATAGACAGATGATTGATAGATGATAGATTGTTAGATAGGTAGGTAGGTAGATAGAGAGATAGAAGAAATGACAGATAGATGATAGATAGATAAGTGATAGATGATCGATAGATAATAGATTGATAGAAATTTAGATAGATACATGAGAGATAGATGATTGATAAATGATAGATAGATGAGCAATAGAAGATTGATAGGTGGTAGATAGATAGATAGATAGAGATGAGAGATAGATGGCTGATAAGTGATAGCTTGCTGTTGAGCATGGTTGTACATGTCTACAATTCTAGTGATCAGGAAGCTGTAGCAGGAAGATCTTAGATCTTCATAGAGAGACCCTGTCTCAAAACCAACAACCAAAGCTAGATGTGGAGGCTAACCTGCAATATCATCACTTGAGAAGGAAGAAGGAAAAGAGGTTAGAGATGGTAGAGCAGTATGTAGGGGCAGAGAGGGAGAAGGAGGGAGAGGGAGAGGGGGAGGGGGAGAGGGGGAGGGGAGAGGGGGAAGGGGAGGGGGAGAGGGGGAGGGGAGAGAGGAGAGGGGAGAGGGGGGAGGGGAGAGGGGGGAGGGGAGAGGGGAGAGGGGGGAGGGGAGAGGGGGAGGGGGAGGGGGAGGGGAGGGGGAGGGGGAGGGGGAGGGAGAGGGGGAGGGAGAGGGGGAGGGGGAGGGGGAGGGGGAGGGAGAGGGAGAGGGGGAGGGGGAGGGGGAGGGGGAGGGAGAGGGAGAGGGAGAGGGGGAGGGGGAGGGGGAGGGGGAGGGGGAGGGGGAGGGGGAGGGAGAGGGAGAGGGAGAGGGAGAGGGAGAGGGAGAGGGAGAGGGAGAGGGAGAGGGAGAGGGAGGGGAGAGGGGGGAGGGGGAGGGAGAGGGAGAGGGAGAGCGCATTTCATGGAGCCTGTAAAGCGTTCTAGGCAATTGTATCTAGGTTACATTCTCTGGAAGAGAAATGATCCAGATTGCCAGACGTGGAAATGGAAACGCTGGAATTTAAGTTCTAAATGGACGGCCACACATTTGACTCATTAGTGCTGATGCAGGCCAGATTGCTTTCCAAGAAACCCTGCCCTCTTCCCTTCTCCAGCTCTTCTCGATGGGAGACACCGAAGACTTAGGCAAGCCCGGAGGGAGAGCTGTGCCCTTGCCCCTTGCGTGGTGGCCAGCTCTCAGGAGGAGCTGATGCCAGCAGGGATGATGACAGAGAGGTGAATCCAGCAAGCAGTCCTTGCTAGAGGGACCACACTCCTCCAGGTCTGGAGGCCTGACTGCATCCATAGTTCAGCTATGACCCTATTTCCCCTGCGCTTCTGAAATCCAACCAGGGCTTACTTTCTCATCCAAAACTGTGTCACAAAACGTGGCGGCTTTAAAAATTGATATCATATGTCACACACAACACCATAAAGTTACAGGACTGTAACTAAGCCCTTGGTTCCAGACTTCATTTTGGCCTGTCGATCGTTTGGCTGCTTGGTTGGCCGGTTGGAGACAGAGTCTCTCTGAGTAGCTCAGGCTGCCCCAGGACTTGTTTTGTACTCAAGGCTGGCCTCCAACTCATAATCTCCTCACCTCGGGCTGTCAAGGGCTGGGCTAAGTGTGTGCCATGGCTTAAAGTCTGTAATGCTCACTCTTGATTTCAAATGTGATGGGACTTACAATCACCCTGGAAACAAGTCTCTGGGTGCATCCGAGAGAGTTTCCAGACTGTGTGAACTGAGGAGGGAAGGCTCACTCTAAACGTGGACAGCACTGTCTTCTGAGTCTTAGGCTTTGTAAAACCTGACTTACATCAGTATTCATTTCCCCTACTTCCCGCTGTAGGTGCAGTCAGACCATGACTTCCTAGCTATGATGGACTGAAGCCCATCTTGGAGACAAATAGACCTTCCCTTGAGTGGTTTTGACACATCAGTGAGACTAACAACCCCCTGCCCCCCGCCCCACACTTTAATCCCATCCACTCAAATCTGGAGCCTAGTCTACATTACTTGAGAAAAGACCATGAAGATTCTATGGCAAGCCTCAAATTAAAGACTGGCATATATAAGTTAACCTTTCTCATTGCTGGTACCAAATCCTGACACAATACAATGAACTAACAGAAGGATTTATTCTGGCTCCCAGTTTGAGTAGACAGATTATGGTGGGAGGCTCGGCACGGTGGCAGGAGCATGAGGCACACACAGTCCGTTTCAACAATCTGGGAGCAGAGACAAACACTGGGCGAAGCTCACTTTCTCCTTTCTGCGTAGTCCAGAATTCCAGCCCATGCAATGGTGCGGCCCATATTAGGTGGCTCTTTCGACCTCCAGAACCTACTCTAGAAAACCGCCCCCAGCCACGCCCAGAAGCTCATGGCGTCAGTGACTCTAGATCCTGTCGAGTTGACGATATCAGACATCACACTCTGTAAAGCGCCACAAGAGAGATTAGATGATAAAAGAGCATCTAAGGACTCAGGAGAAGCTGGCCAGGGAGCCCATGATCAAATCATGCACAAATACTGGTTCCATGTTTGGCTCTGGGAGGGGCTCAGCGCTCCCGGCTGGCCTGTCAGGCCTGCAGCAAGGTAGAGACCCTCCCACCCACAAAAATCTGCTCTAGCCTTGCTCTTGCATCGCAGAATCTACCCAGTACTCTGAGGAACGACAGAGCCCCAGCATACAGACACATGAAAAAGCTCCAGAGATGGTTTTTACTACAGTGCTTGACAAACACGTGTGAGGACCTGAGTTTGATGCTCCTGACCCCAGGTAAGAAAGCTAGGTATAAGAGTATGTACTTGGACTTCCAGTTATGTGCAAGCACACTCTGGAGAATCTCTGGGTGAACGCTCCCTTAAGTGGTAAATATCATCTTAAAGAATCAGGTGGGGACCGAAAGAGACACCTCAGCCCTTAAAAAGCACATCCTGGGCCGGGCGGTGGTGGCGCACGCCTTTAATCCCAGCACTTGGGAGGCAGAGGCAGGCGGATTTCTGAGTTCGAGGCCAGCCTGGTCTACAGAGTGAGTTCCAGGACAGCCAGGGCTATACAGAGAAACCCTGTCTCGAAAAACCAAAAAAAAAAAAAAGCACATCCTGCCTTCACAGAGGACCCTCATTTGGTTCCCAGCTGCCAGGCTAGGTGGCTCTCAACTGCCTGTTACAAAGGAAAAACAAGTTTGGAGCTGTGATGAAAGGATGGACCATCTAGAGACTGCCGTATCCAGGGATCCATCCCATAATCAGCTTCTAAACGCTGACACCATTGCATACACTAGCAAGATTTTGCTGAAAGGACCCAAATATAGCTGTCTCTTGTGAGACGATGCCGGGGCCTAGCAAACACAGGAGTGGATGTTCACAGTCAGCTATTGGATGTATCACAGGGCTCCCAATGGAGAAGCTAGAGAAAGTACCCAAGGAGCTAAAGGGATCTGCAACCCTATTGTTGGAACAACATGATGTACTAACCAGAACCCCGGAGCTCTTGTCTCTAGCTGCATATGTATCGAAAGATGGCCTAGTCGGCCATCAATGGAAAGAGAGGCCCATTGGACTTGCAAACTTTATATGCCCCAATATAGGGGAATGCCAGGGCCAAAAGAATGGGAATGGGTGGGTAGGGAAGTGGGGGGCGCTATGGGGGACTTTTGGGATAGCATTGGAAATGTAATTGAGGAAAATATGTAATAAAAATATTAAAAATCAAAAAAAAAAACAAAAAAAAAAAAACAAAGGAAAAACAAAACAAACAAGACCAGAATTAGGAAGTCGGGGGAGTGTGACTCAGTAATAAAGCACTCGCCTACTTGTGCTCAGCCCAGGTCTCATCCACAGCACTGAAAACTATATTTAAAACCATGTAACAAAAAGAATATACTTGAGGATCTTACAACAATTGCCTCCAGTGTGTTTACATGTCTTATAACTCACCCACCACGGAAGGATCTCTTGCACTGACCCTAGACTTGGCAAAACCCTAAAAGCGGTGGCAGGGAAGTTCCCACAAAGGAGAGCCCAAACTATCCTGAGACTGGGATGGTTGGGACTCCAGTGTGGGGGGTGAGGGACATGATAACTGTGAGGGGAATCCAGCCAAAGCATTTATTAGACCTCATTTACAGAAGGATCACAAGTTCATGGCTATCCTTGATCACATAGTTTGTTTGAGGCAAGCATGAGCTATATGGGACTCCGTACCAAATAAAGTAAGAGAGAGGGAAAGAGGGAGGGAGAGGAAAGGAAATAAGGGAGCGGGCTCCATGAGGAATGTGTTTGTCAGTGAGGATGGCAAGAAGGTACACCCAGAGCTGGGAGTGGGGGGTGGGGGTGGGGCAAGAGCCGTAGGGCAACTCCTACACAGACACATGATGTCTGTGACCGTGATGCACATAGTTGTGCTTTGGCAGTCATGGGCAGAGCTCAGAGATGAGCATACTGGATTCCTCATCAGGTCAGTTCTGCAACAAGGTCTGGGCACTGATTCTGGAAGCTCTGTTGCAGATGGTTCTGAGTTTCCCATTGCCCACTAACAAGTGCTTTTTTTCTGTGCAAACTGGCTGCAGGACGTTTTGATATATGTCAAGAAGTCTTATCTGACCCAGTAAGCAGAACTAAACGATGAAGGGGGTGCATCCAGCTGGACCATAGTTACAGATGCTTGGTAGTTAAAGTGTTTGTCACCAGAGACTTGATAATAATTGCTCATTTGGAGGCTGTTTGTCTGGCATGTACAAAGCCCTGGACTGGAATCCCAGCAATATGTAGAGCAAGCACAGTATACATACTGGCTTGTGTGTCAACTTGACACAGGCTGGAGTTATCACAGAGAAAGAAGCTTCAGTTGCGGAAGTGCCTCCATGAGATCCAGCTGTGGGGCATTTTCTTAATTAGTGATCGAGGCAGGATGGCCCATTGTGATACCATCCCTGGGCTGGCAGTCTTGGGTTCTATAAGAAAGCAAGCTGAGCAAGCCAGGGGAAGCAAGCCAGTAAAGAACATCCCTCCATAGCCTCTGCATCAGCTCCTGCTTCCTGACCTGCTTGAGTTCCAGTCCTGACTTCCTTTGGTGATGAACAGCAATGTGGCAATGTGGAAGTGTAAGCTGAAGAAACCCTTTCCTCCCCAACTTCCTTTCTTGGTCATGATGTTTGTGCAGGAATAGAAACCCTGACTAAGATGGTGTATGAACCTGTAATCTTAGTTAGACTCAGGAGGTGAAGGCAGGAGGATTATAAGTTCAAGTTAAGCAGGGTGGTGGTGGCATATGCCTTTCATCCCAGCACTCAGGCGGCAGAGGCAGCCTGGTCTTAACAGAGTTCAGGGAGGGAAGGGAGTTCAAGTTGATCCTCAGCTATATAGCAAGCTGGAGGTTAGCCGAGGATACACGAAAGCCAACTCAAAACAACATAAGCCAACTAAACCAAAAAAGGAACACACAAAATGAGTATTTCTATGAACTTGTATGGAATAGCTCCCAGAAGATATTTACGTGAATATACTGATTTACATAATATATACATAAAAATATAGCATATAGCAAGTTCTAGAACAGGCTAGGCCACAATGTCTCAAAATTAAACAAACAAAAAAAGATAAAAATCAATAAGAATAGAAAGCAAGGTGCTGGGGAGATGGCTCAGTGGTTAAGAGCACCGACTGCTTTTCTGAAGGTCCCGAATTCAAATCCCAGCAACCACATGGTGGCTCACAACCATCCATAACGAGATCTGATGTCCTCTTCTGGAGTGTCTGAAGATAGCTACAGTGTACTTACATATAATAAATAAATCTTTAAGAAAGAAAGAAAGAAAGAAAGAAAGAAAGAAAGAACTGGAGGCAGATTACATACAATGAAATCAATTTTATTTCAAATTAGTCCTGTAGCCACACTAAAATTTTCTAAAGAATAAATTCCACTAACTTAATAAATCATTTGACTCTCTACCCTCAGCTGGGGGCAGAGGGTGTGATGGGAGGAAGAAGAACCAACAACAAATCCTAAACTCTTTGTTTTCCTGTTGGTTTTGTAGTAGTGGTGGTAGTGGTGGGTCTCTTTATGTAGCCCTGGCTGTCCCGGAACTCACTATGCATAGACCAGGCTGGCCTCAAACTCACCCAGATCCACCTGCCTCTGCCTCCCCAGTGCTGGGATTCAAGACAAGCTCCACCAATGTCTAGCCTAACTATTATTTTTTTAAAGTTTTATTTACCCTTCTGTGCTGCTCTGCATTGGTGACTGTGACACTGTTGTGTAGAGTTCAGAGTCAACTCTGTGGAGAAGGCGCTCTTCTTCTGCCTTTATGTAGGTCTGGGGCCAAGTCTGTACAGGAAGCACCTTTACCCCCAGGATCCACCTCGCTAGCCCCTAAGCTCTTTTAAATAGCTCTGTTGTTTCCATGGTATGCATAAATCTGGTCAGACACATTTTAGACGCAACAAGGGACTGAGTTAATATGTTGATACAGTTGGAAGTCAGGGTTCTTAGAGGAAGAAACAAACGTGGAATAGGGGGAATCAGGTGAGGTAGTATATACATGCAATTTCAGGATTTAAAAAGCTGAGGCAGGAGGATTGCAAGCTTGAAGCCAACCTGGTCTCAATAGTGAGACCCTGGCTCAATAAACAAAATCAAAACACTGACTGTGTAAAGGGGCTGGAGGGATGGCTCAGTCCTTAAGAGCATGCACAACTTTGGTTCACAGCAACCATGTCAGGTGGCTCACAAGCATAGAGGCTCCATCTTGAAAGTGCTCTGATGACCTCTACTGGCCTCAAAGAGCACTGCAATCATGCACACACAGACATAGACATCCAGGTATACACACAAAAAAAAAAAATAAATAAATCTTAAGCAGAAAAATAAAACTGTATTACCTTCTAGTTGCAATGATGTCAACACCCTAAATCTGACATTGACACCATTCACTACTAATAGAAATTAAACTACTTCTTTTAACTATTTTCTTTTTTAGATTTATTTATTATATGTAAGTACACTGTAGCTGTCTACAGACACACCAGAAGAAGGTATCAGATTCCATTACAGATGGTTGTGAGCCACGATGTGGTTGCTGGGAATTGAACTCAAGACCTCTGGAAAAGCAGTCAGTGCTCTTAACCGCTAAGCCATCATTCCAGCCCCTTCTTTTAACTATTTTAAAGATGTAGTTTAAACCAGGTTTAAACACACCTTTAATCCCAGTGCTCGGGAGGCAGAGGCCTTCTTGATCCAGGGCAGCCAGGGTTACACAGAGAAACCCTATCTCGAAAATCAACCAACCAACAAACAAAAACAAAGAAGAAAAAAAAAAGTAGTTTAATCAGAACTGTCTAGAGATACAGCTGGAACATTTGGTTCTATCAAAAAGTCACAATGTGACTTCTTTTTTTAAGGATGGGTTTTTTTTTGTTTTGTTTTTATTTGTTTGCTTGTTTTTGTTTTGTTTTGTTTTGTTTTTTAACAAGCTACAGGAACCCAGAAGATATCTTGAGGGAGTTTCTAACAAATCTGAGGCAATTTGGACACCAAAATAATTTAGTGGAAAAAAATTTTGGAGCTAGTCTCCTAGAGACCAGGCTAGTCTCAAATTCACTATAAGCTAAGGATGACCTCTGAGCCTTATATGTGTACCATGGCATGCCCCCATCAATAAATAAATGTAATTTACAAACAACAAGACAAACAAACAAAAAAAGAGCAATGCTGGTTGGTGGTGGCGCATGCCTTTAATCCCAGCACTTGGGAGGCAGAGGCAGGCGGGTTTCTGAGTTCGAGGCCAGCCTGGTCTACAAAGTGAGTTCCAGGAAAGCCAGGGCTATACAGAGAAACCAGTGTCGAAACCCTCCCACCCAAAAAAGAGCCATATGTGGTAATATACATTTGCAATCCCAGAAGCCCAAAGGCAGAGATTGTAGACTGAATGCTACTAGACCAGTGAGAGACTGTGGCTGAAAACCAAGAGAATGGTTACCAAGGAACCTGAGGTTGTCCTCTAACCTCCACTTGCACACACACACACACACACACACACACACACACACACACACACACAATTCAGGAAAAATGTGCATTTATTTGCATATCACCTACTATTTTTATCAGGTTTTATAAGTTTGTTTGCACGTATTCTAAAAAGAAAACAAAAGGCCATGACATAGAACAGTGTCTGGGAGTGAGAAAGGGTCTTGACCCTCGAAGTTGTCTTCCATAGAGAGAGCCAGCCAAGGTACCACAGAGAAGCTGTAGCTTCAGGTACCGCAGCTGATGAGACACGGAAGCTAGGTCTTCCTGGAGCAAGGAGTAGGTATGGACCTGAGCATCCACCATAGCTGAGAGCTGAACACTGTCCGTGGAGCCTGAGTGTCACCCCATCAGTTGCTAGTCTTGAGCACTTCCAGCCCTGAGCCAATCAATCCACCAGCCTCAGGCCACTGTCCACCCTGAGCACAGGTTAGCAGCTCTGGGGATCTAGACACAGGTCGGCTTCTCCCATCGCAGTCCCTGAGATCTTGCCTTGCCAGGTTGGTTCTTGGCTCCAGGCTTGATCCAGATCCCCACTGGGACCTTGCTGCCAACTTCCTCCACAATAGTTCAGCCCCTGGCTTTCCTTCAGCAGTTCTTGCTTTGTGTGCCTTGCTCTAGCCCTGGCTCTGTGGCCCCTCTATGACTCAGGACATTGGCTCCTTGCCCCAGGACCCCACCCTGACTATGCATGCTCTGACTCTCCCAGCTGAGGCCCTCACAGGGGAAGAATTGGAATATTTAACCTGGAGTCTCCCAGCTTTCCAGGTTCCCCTAGCCTGCCCTGCAGAAGGATAACTTGGAACTTCTGATTCTGAAAATAAGACTGCCAACTCAACTATGGCCCAAGACATGTAGGTGACTGATGAAGCTTTAAGCAGGAATAGCTGTAGCTCTATCCAGGAACTGACTACAGAATGAAGAACAGACCCACCCAGTGCATCATAGCCTCCAGCCCCAGGATTGCCTGCGCTCAACCCTTGTGCTGGCTAGCTTTATGTCAACTTAATACAAGTAGTCTCCTTTAAGAAGAGGGAACCTCAATTGAGAAAATGCCCCTATAAGATTTTTTTTCTATATGCAAGTCTGTAATGCAGTTTCTTAATTAATAATTGATGTGGGAGGGCCTAGCCCATCTCTGAGTGGTGCTGTCTCTAGGCTGGTGGTACTGGATACTAAAAGAAAAGAAAAACAAACAAACAAACAAAAAAACTAGGTGAGTGTCTTAGCTAGGGTTTTACTGCTGTGAACAGATACCATGACCTTTTCAAGACAGGGTTTCTCTGTGTAGCCCTGGCTATCCTGGAACTCTGTAGACCAGGCTGGCCTCGAACTCAGAAATCTGCCTGCCTCTGCTTCCCAAGTGCTGGGATTAAAGGCATGCATCTCCACTGCCCAGCCACCAAGGCAACTCTTATAAGGACAACATTTAATTGGGGCTGGCTTACAGGTTCAGAGGTTCAGTCCATTATCACCAAGGTGGGAACATGGCAGCATCCAGGCAGACACGGTGCAGGAGGAACTGAGAGTTCTACATCTTCATCTGAAGGCTGATATCAGAATACTGGTTTCCAGGCAGCTAGGATGAGGTCTTAGAGCCCACACCCACAGTGACACACCCACTCCGACAAGGCCACACCTTCTAATAGTGCCATGCACTTGGTCTAGCGTATACGAACCATCACAGCGAGCAAACCAGGAGGGAGCAATCAATGAGTGTTCTTCCATGACCTCTGCATCTGTTCCTGCCTGACTTCCTCACTGACCTGCAAGTTTATAAGTTGCTTTGGCCATATTGGTGTTTGGTCACAGCAATAGAAACCCTAATTAAAACAACCCCTTTCATTTGCTTTCAAAAGTATTCAGGAACCCAAAAGGGAAATCAGAAAAGGGATGGTTACCAGGCAGAGAAGCAGGCTTGATAATAGATAGGCCCGACAGTCCAGCCTGTGGGGTCTACATCTGGAGCAGACAGTAGTCCCGGAGTGCATGCCCCCTTTTCTGCAGCTCGCTGGCTTTGAGTCCTCAAGCCATTCTTTCTCGATATCAGCTTCAGTGCTTCCATAGGGAACTCAGGGACAATGCACATGAGCCACCAAGCACTGCTCCTCCATACTGGAGACTTTTGTAGCCAAAGCTTGACAAAACAATATATGGAAGGATAGGCCTATCTTGGCACTGGTTCCAGAAAGGTCCGTGTGCAGCTGCTGGGCTGGCTGTTTCTGGGCCTAGGGTCAGGCATAGCATTGTAGTGGTGAGAGTTTGGGTAGCAAACAGGAAGCAAAGGGGGAAAATGACAGGAAGAGGACAGGCCAAACAGTCACCAAGCTTTGTCCCTTCTGGCCTATTTCCTCCCAGAGGAGTTTTAATATGCCCCAACAACCCATTCACATCTAACCCATCAAGGGATTAAGCCTAGCTCAGGCTTTAAGATCTCTCTGGAAACACGCTCACAGAAACACCCAGAGCTGTGACTCTCTAAATTTCCAGCTCTTTCTCCATCCCAACAAGCTGACCATCAGCTTAATCCTTAGCTGGGGATAGGGGTGCATTCCTTTAATCCCAGGACTAGAGAGGCAAAAATAAAACAAACAGACACACAAGCAAAAAGATTCATCATCGCTGGGGCTGTAGCGTGGCCCAGTGGGTATGGTGTGTTGAATGAGAATATCTGCCATCGGCTCGGAGGTCTGAACACCTGGCCCCAGAGGTGGTGCTCTTTGGGAAGGTGCAGCCTTGGTGGAAGTATGTCGCTGGAAACAAGCTTTGAAAGTTAAAGATACCACGCCATTTCTTGTTTGCTCTCTCTGCTTCATTCTTGTGGTTCAAGATGTGAGCCCTCAGATTCCTCCTGCTCCTGCTCCTGGGCCTGGGCTAGAGCCATAAACCAAAATAAACTCTCCCTAAGTTGCCTTTACCTCAGCAGCAGAAAAATAAGTAATACCATGGGTAAAGGTATTTGCTACCTAAGCCTGATGACCTGGATCTCAGACTGGATGGAAAGAACTGACTCCCAAAAGATACCCTCTGACCTTCACATGTGACCATGGTATGCAAATATCCACATGCACATGTGCGTGCACACACACACACACACACACACACAAACAGTGATACAATTCTAAAAGTAAAGAATAAGTATTTCAACCTAAAAAGTGGTTGGTACTCAAAGGTTGGCAGGCAGTCCAGTGTGGTGGCAGACACAGGAAGCTGAAGCAGGAGGATGCCTCAAGTCTGGAGTCTGAGCAACAAAGTAAGATCCTATCAGGACTTGGAGAGATGCTTCAGTGCAAAGCACCAAGTAAACTGCCCAGCCCTTGGGCAGTTTACAATCCCTGTAACTCCAGCTTCAGGGGATTCAACTGCCATGCTGTTCTGTCCTACAGGAGCACTGCATTCACACACACACACACACACACACACACACACACACACACACACACACACAAACACTCTCTCTCAAACAAAAAATGCTTTAAAAAGAGATCTCAAAACACCCAAAAGGAACTTATTCCCCCCTTCCCTACAACACACAGACATGCCAGGTATGGTGGCACACACTGTTTTTTGTTTGTTTTTATTTTTATGAGACAGGGTCTGTGTGGTGCTGGCTGGCATGGAACTTGCTTTGTGGACTAGGCTGGCCTCTGCCTCCTAAGTGAGTGACATACACTTTGAATCCAAGCATTAAGGAGGCTGAGGCAGAAGAATCATAAGATGTCTGATGAGGACAGACAGAAGGGACCGCATAATAAGTTCAAGGTCAATGTGGGCTGCAAGAGACTCTGAAAACAAATAAACAAACGCTTCTCATGTTTTGTAATATGCTAGCCTATGCTACCTGGGCACTCTGGCAACAAGAGGGCCATATCCAGATGCCCTTTGACCTTGGACCAGAACCAGGAGTCAAGATAAGCCTCTTTTTCTTGTCACTCACACAGGCTATAGAGTTGTGGGTTTTGCCACAGAAAATGGACTAATTTCTTTGTATGTGTGTGACATGCATGCACATTAGGTGTGTACACCAGGCTAGGCTCAGATTGGAGTTTTCTCTTATCTCCTATTCCGCCAAGGACATTCCTCTACAGTGAGCTAAGCTCTGGGTCATTTCCCCTAGAGCAGCTGTGTGCAGCTCTGAGAGCTGGTGACCATCTGAGTCCGTTCTCCCAGCTCCATTCTACCCAGCAGTGCCTGACATTGCCTACAACAGTCATCAAAGCGCCTGAATAGCTCCCACTGTGTACATGTGTGGCACAGGCCACACAAGCCTTTCTACCCCAGAGAGCTGCACAGTCATGTTCCCCCATCTTGCGCCCCTGCCCTGTTCTGACCCCATGTTTCTTGACCCCAAAGCACAAAGATTTCTTTTCATCTTATTTTTGTGATTTTTTTTTCCCCAACCAATTCTGAGATCAGGCATACTGAGAGAGGGGGTCAGGCCAAATAACGAGTTCTCTGAACATCCAGGAAATGGCTGCTGCAGCTTTAAGCTTCACGAACAACCTGGCCAGCTGCACGTCTATGCTGGCTCCTCCTCTTCCATAGCCACGTCATTGCTAGTGCTTTTGCTCTGTTCATCCTCTGGACCTGCAGGCAGAATGCTAGTGACAGTGTGCAGGAGGGCTTCAATCTGCTCCTCCGTGAGCCGTTCTTCACTCTCTTCTACCATCTACGAGGGAAAGGAAACCTGTCAGGGGTTAGGAAGTGAGTCTCCCATCACAGCCCACCCGGGCCATGCAGTCCACAGTGCCAGCCCAGCACTTGGTCCTGAGCCAGCCAGGGCCTCATCTAAGATCCACAGTAGGATGACACCAGGCCAAATCCCAGACCAAGCCAGAGCAGGCATACAAAAAAGCAGATTGTCTGTCCATCCGTCCATCCATCTGTCCCTCCCTCCCTCCTGCACCCCCTCTGGAGATTGGTAGTCCTGGCTGTCCTGGAACTCACTATGTAGAGCAGGCTGGTCCAACACACAAAAATCTGCCTGCCTCTGTGTCCTCAGCGCCGGAATTAGGGTTATGTACCGCCACCACGCCCAGCTTGTTTTTTTTTTTTTTTTTTAAATAAAGGAAAATCCTAACCTATTTCCATTCCCATCCATACATGAATATGTTGGATGTGCAAAGAAATTCACCTTTAGGGGGTGGCACGGCCCTAGATAAACTCATGGACTTCACAACAAGCACCTCTGTCACTGGAGTGGTGTCGCCCAATCACTTGACGCTGCTTCCCGGAGCAGCACTGTCTCTATCCCCAGCCGATGCAGATTCTACCTTTCATTAGTTCTCCTTACCCCTGCCACTCACCAGAACTCTGTAGGTGCCTCCTGTGTGACTGCAGGCACACTAAGAATTTTTACAAGCATGACCTCTTACAACATTCACTACAATCCTAGCAAGAGGCATTCCCAGGTGGAAAGCCTCCCAGCTAACACATGCCACATTGTGGTTTGGATCTTAAACGCCCCTCAAATGCTGTGTGTGGAAGGTTTGGTCCCCAGCCTATGGCACTACTGGGAGACGGAAGACCTGTTAATAGGTGAGGCTTAGAGGAGGATTCAGACTCGGGGTGCTGGAACCCTGGTCTTTTTTCCCCTTGCTCCTAGTTTCTCAAGATGAACAGTTCATAGCATGATCATTGTCACAGGCCCACAGCAAGAGGGCCATGTGTACTTGGACTGAGTCTGAAACCATGAGGCAAAATAAACCTTTCTTCTTTGTAAGCTGAATGTCTCAGGTGTGGTGTTAGAGCGAGAGAGAGCCAGCTAACACACAGTCCCACTTGTCTCCTAAGAATCCAGAACTGGAGTCTGACGAGTAGGAAGAGAGAAGCTGAAGAGAAGACAGCTCAGTGCTTAAGAGCACTGGCTGCTGTTGCAGAGGACCTGGGTCGGGTTCCCAGAACCAATAACAGCTCCTAACCACCTGCAACTCCAGTTCCAAGGAATCCAACAGCCTCCTCTGGCCTCTGCAGACCACGTGTACACTCATGCAGACACACACAAGACACAGGTACACATACACATAAATAGAAAATACTCTTTATAATTTTTAATTTATTTGTATTTTAATTAATTTATTTAATTTTATTTTAATTTATGTGTATGAGCATTTGCCTACATGTGTACTACTTGTGTGTCTGATGCCTGCTAAGACCAGAAGAGCATATCAGATTCCTTACAACTGAAGTTAAAGATAGTTGTGAGCCACATGAGTGCTGGGAACACATGGGTGCCGGCTCTCTAGCAACTGAGCTACATCTTAAGCCCAAGTAAAACCTCTTCACTGAATGAGAGCCAATTTTTAGAAGGAATGGCTGGAAGGGGCAGCAGGAGACCAAGTCCCAAGGGGACATCCCTCCTGGCACACCCCCATTCCTTTGTGTCCCCCCACAGACATGCTATCTACCAGGGACCCCACAGCCACTACACTCGGCTAGGTCGAAGACCAGGGCAACAGTAACTAAGAAGAGAACACCCAGCAGACAAAGGCAAGACCCAATATCTACACCAAGAAGCATCGGCAGCGACATGACTCCATATACATGAACAACCAAGACAATGTGCCTCCTCCAGACGGCAGCAACAGGTCTAGGGAAAGCAATGTCACCGAAGCACGAGACAAAGACTTCAGAACAATGATAAATATGTTCAAGGCCCTTAAAGAGGATGTGAATTGGGCTAGAGAGATGGCTTAGTGGTTAAGAGCACTGACTGCTCTTCCAAAGGTCCTGAGTTCAATTCCCAGCAACCACATGGTGGCTCACAACCATCCCTAATGAGATCTGACGCCCTCTTCTGGAGTGTCTGAAAATAGCTACAGTGTAATCCTATAATAAGTAATTAAATCTTTAAAAAAAAAAAAAAAAGAGGATGTGAATTAATGTCTTAGTGAAGACCGTGAGAACACCCAGGTGACTGAAATAACGACAACAATGTGGGATGTGGAAGTGGAATTTAATAAACAGATCCCTAAAGAGAAGCCAGACTTAAATAAAACTCAAAGCAAAAACTCAGGAAGTCAGCTGGGCGTGGTGGCCCACGCCTTTAATCCCAGCACTTGGGAGGCAGAGGAAGGAGGATTTCTGAGTTCGAGGCCAGCCTGGTCTACAAAGTGAGTTCCAGGACAGCCAGGGCTACACAGTGAAACCCTGTCTCAAAAACCCAAAAAGACATGGAGACAGAGTTTCAGGTTTTGAAGACAAGATAAAAGAAATGGGTAGCTCAATCAAAAAAGTTAAATCTAAAAAAAAAATTTAATTTAAAATCTAGGCATTAAACATCCAGGAAATCTGGAACATTATGAAACCCAAAATCTACAAATAATAAGTATAAAGGCCCAGAAAATTATTTTAACAAAATTATAGAAGGAAAATTCCCCAGTCTAAAGAAAGAGACACCTATCAGGTACAAAAGGCATACAGAACAAAGGAAGGATATTAAAAGCTGTGAGGGAAAAGACAAAGTTACATATAAGGGCAAACCCATAAGAACATTCCCATTCCATATTTCAAGATGTATTACAGTTATAACAATAAAAACAGGCTGGAGAAATGGCTCAGAGGTTAAGAGCACTGGTTGCTCTTCCAGAAGTCCTGAGTTCAATTCCCAGAAACCACATGGTGGCTCCCAACCATCTATAATAAGATCTGGTGCCCTCTTCTGGCATGGAGGCAGAACACTGTATACCTAATAAATCTCTTTTTAAAAAACGAACAAACAAACAAACAACAACAACACTGTGATTCAGAAGAATATCTTTAAAAAACAGAAAAATGTCAAAAGAAAATATGTCTTAAAAAAAACAGCATGGTATTGACATAAAAACATACATGCTCATCAATGACACAGAACTGAAGATGCAGACATAATTCCACATATCAACAGACACCTGGTTTCTTGCCACGTACTTTAGTTGAGTCAGTTTGACATAGCGAAAGCTGGGAAGCTGACCGATGAAGCAATGGGTTTCAAAGAAACTCTCTTCCTAGGGTCTGGCATTTTTCTCCCATTATCCTTATAAACCATAATATCCATTCTCCACTCCCCGCATTAGCCTAGTGTATAGATTCACGTGCACTCTATTTAGTATGACCTTAATGTAATGCCTTTTAAGATTGTATTCTAACATAGCTAGAGCCTTTTCCCAGTGTTCTTAGATTCCAGATAGTAGCAAGGAGTTTAACCTATTCAGTAACTAATTAAGCACTACCATAAAACAATTAAGCACTAGCCATAAATTCAGTTGTCTATAGAAAGAGTCTGAAATTCTCACTGAGATAAAAATTCTTATTACAGACTACATTCCATGCCAAGAGCAAATTAATATACTATACTGAATAATGGGAATTCTCCAGACATAGATAAGAATTAACAAGGCCGGGGCTTGTGAGATGGCTCAGTGGGTAAGAGCACCCGACTGCTCTTCCGAAGGCCAGGAGTTCAAATCCCAGCAACCACATGGTGGCTCACAACCATCCTTAATGAGATCTGGCGCTCCCTCTTCTGGAGTGTCTGAGGACAGCTACAGTGTACTTACATATAATAAATAAATAAATAAAATTAAAAAAAAAAAAAGAATTAACAAGGCCTAAGAATTCCAAGGTTCATGACACTACTTTATTCCTGAAGCCAGGCAAGAGTTTATACCCCCCTAGCCCAATTAACGCTGGGGTGTAAAATTCTTGCCTGGCCAGGGCTGGTTTGAAGCAGGCGCTAATCTCTAAGTAAACATAGTCCTTTTGAAGTCACTCCTCTTGCATCTGGAGGGATACTTATCTCTAACCTAAACATTTATCTGGTTCCTGCAAATTCTTTTTGTAGTCACTCCTCTTGCACCTGGAAAACTCCAATGTACCGTATCTGTTATGTTTTACAATTTATGATATTCGCTGTAATATAATTAGTCTAAGCTCGACCAGAAAATTACATTCAGATTCAACACCTCTCTTGTGTGTGTGTCTGTCTGTCACTCCCGTCCTAAGCTTTGCCCACCTACTCTAGAGAACCGTTTTACGCAGGCACGGGACCCAGAGGGTCTGCGGCAGTTTCTGACAAACAAGCCAAAAATATACACTTCATTTTCAACAAATGGCTCTGGTCAAACTGGAGAGTTGCATGTAGAAGAATGAAAATAGATCCATACCTACCACCTTGCACAAAACTCAGCTCTACATGGAATCAGTTACAGACCTCAACATAAGACCAGATACCCTTGCAGGGCAGTGGTGGCGCACACCTTTAATCCCAGCACTTGGGAGGCAGAAATAAGCAGCTGTGAGTTTGAGGCCAGCCTGGTCTACAGAGTGAGTTCCAGGACAGCCAGGGCTACACAGAGAAACCGTGTCTCAAAAAACCACCCTCCACCCCCCAAAAAAAAAAACAAACAAAAAACAAAAACAAAAAAAAGGCCAGATACCCCAAATCTCACTGAAATCAAAATGGGCAAAGGCATCAACTCATCGGCACAGGAAAGAGCTTTCTGAACAGAATACCGATACCAGAAGCATTAATAGCAACAATTAGTAAATGTTACTTCAGGAAGCTAAAAAGCAATAGAGAACATTATAATGTGTGCAAAGCAGCAGAGTACAGCATGGAAAACACTTTACTAATTATACACAAAATCTTTATTAATTATACATAGTGATAGGGGATTAGTACCTAGAACAAGCAAAGAACTAAAAAGACTGAAGAACAAGAAAACACCCAATTTCTAAGAAATGGGGTACAGAACTCAAAAGAGAGCTCAAAAGACACATGAGGGCTGGAGAGATGGCTCAGTGGTTAAGAGCACTGACTGCTCTTCTGAAGGTCCTGAGTTCAAATTTCAGCAACCACATGGTGGCTCACAACCATCTGTACAGCTACAGCGTACTCACATATAAAATAAATAAATCTTAAAAAAAAAAAAAAGACACATGAATGGCTGAAAAACAGTTATTGATGGCCAACACCCGTGGCCATCAGGGAAATGCTGCAAACTGAAACTGCTCTGAGGTGCCACCTCGCCTCAGTCAGAATGGCCAAGATCAATAAAGCAAACGACAGCAGATGCTGGTGAGCATGCAGCCAAGCAGAACGCCCTTCCACTGCTGACAGAGTGCAGATATGGCCACTAGGAAAACCAGTGAGGAGTTTCCTCAGAAAGCCGAAAACTGATGGACCTCGTGACCCAGCTATACACTCCTGGGCATATATCCACAGGGCTCTACATCTCACTACAAAGTCACCTGCTCACCCGTGCTCACTGCCTCTAGTCATGAGAACCAGGAACTAGACGCAGCCTCGGTGTCCATCAACTGATGAACAGGTAAGGGAGATGTGGTCTATTTAAGCAATGGACTATTGTTCAGTGGGTAAGGAATCTGCGTAAGAATGGCTACAGGTAGGAACAATCATCCCAGGTAAGGTAACCCAGACAGACCCTGAACACTTTCTGTCATTTGTCCATGTTAGCTGTAAGCTGTATGTGTCTTTCATTTAGAATGCTCATGGATTACATGCCCTTAATCCCAGCACTCGGGACAGAGGCAGGCAGATCTCTGAGTTTGAGGCCAGTCTGGTCTATACAGTGAGTTCCAAGACAGCCAGGGCTATGCAGAGACCCTGTCTCAAAAAAAACATGAACAAAACATCAACAAACGAGATGAATAGGAGGATTAAATGGGGGTGGAGGGCAGAGTGAAGGTAGGAATATGGAGAGCAACAATTAACACGAGAGGCCTTTTGAAAACCTGTTAGTATAGAAGCTCCCTAAAATGTATACACATTATAAAGAAATTCTCAAGTCGACACCTTATGCTACCAAGTAAAAACTCCAGAGCTGGGAATGGGCTACTTCTTAATGAGTCATTGGCCAAATGATTTAGTCCCCCCAAATCATAGGGTATTTCCAGGGCTACTGGTTACCTCCAGACCCCAAGGGTGAGGCCCAATTCCTGAAGATGCCACTTACTCATGTTATCCAGGATGGAGAAACAGAGCTAGTGCCCAACTGGAAGCTGCATGCCTACTGACTTACCACACAGCACTAGAAGGCACACACACTACCAGAGGAGGAAAGCAGTCACTAATAGTCACCCAGCCATGGAGATGTCTGCTGGGTACACTGGTACAAGAGTTGCAGAAATGTTATGGAAGTGACCAACTGCCTGGTGACTGGACTTAAGATCCACCCCATGAGATGGAGCCTATGTTACACTGCTAACGTGGCCAGGGACCTGAGACTACATAGGTCATGGTCCTAGGGGAAACCTACTGCAACTATTCTGCTAAAGGAACACAGCAATAACCTGACACTTAGTGGCATACTGCTGTCCCCATAGATTCCATAGCAATAACATGACTCCTAGTGGCATACTGCTGTCCCCATAGATTCCATAGCAATAACATGACTCCTAGTGGCATACTGCTGTCCCCATAGATTCCATAGCAATAACATGACTCCTAGTGGCATACTGCTGTCCCCATAGATTCCATAGCAATAACCTGACTCCTAGTGGCATACTGCTGTCCCCATAGATTCCATAGCAATAACATGACTCCTAGTGGCATACTGCTGTCCCCATAGATTCCATAGCAATAACATGACTCCTAGTGGCATACTGCTGTTCCCATAGATTCCCACATCACTCAAGCCCCATCAGAGGAGTTTCTCCTTGTGGTAGATAGGGATTAACACAGAGACCCATAACTGGACAGTGTGCCAAGGTCGAGAGATGTTGGAACTCTCTGCTCTAAATGAGATGACTTTATCAAAGCCCTCCCATCAAGGCTCAGGGATCTATGCTGAAGAGCTGAAGAGGAGGTGGGAAGATTCTGAGAGCCAGAGGTAAAGGATGACACCAAAGAAAGATACACAGAAGAACTCACAGAGACTGACAGTGCATACAAGACCTGCACAGGGGTAATCCTGTGGGCCAGGGAGAATGTGGGCCAGGGACACACATACACACACACACACACACACACACACACACACACACACACACACATACATGCTCTGCTCCGCTCCTAAGTCCAGCCCCAATTAAGAGGCAATGCAGCTGAAACCTGGGAAAGGAAAACCAGTTTCCTCCATTGGAGTGACACTAGGCCTATCAGTCACCCTCCAGGGCAAGCCCCATGCCTAGAGGCAGGGACAACGAAAAACAGACGCCATGCTTTCTATGCTTTTTGCCTTAGTTTGGTCATTTTTTGTCTTACTGAGGTTTTGTTTGTTTGTTTGTTTTAACTTTTGTAAGGCTGTTTTTTTCCTTTGAGAGAGAGAAAAGGAGAGAGAGAACATGAAGTTAGAATAAAATCAAAATATATGTTAGAAAATGTTTTAAAATAATAAAAAATGGGATGGAGAGATGGCTCAGTGGGTAAGAGCACTGACTGCTCTTCCACAGATCCTGAGTTCAAATCCCAGCAACCACATAGTGGCTCACAACCATAGGAAATGAGATCTGACGCCCACTTCTGGTGCTGTCTGAAGTCAACTACAGTGTACTTATAATAATAAATAAACTAAAAAATAAAAAATGAAAAAAGAAACAAATCTCTAAAAGTGCATTTTTATACAGATATGTTGTTACATGCCTAAATCCCAGTAGCTGGGAGGCAGGGGCAGAAGAGGAGGTGGGAAGATTCTGAAAGCCAGAGGTAAAGGATGACATCAAAGAAAGATACACAGAAGAACTCACAGAGACTGACAGTGCATACAAGACCTGCACAGGGGTAATCCATCAGAGAGGAGAATGTGGGCCAGGGACACACACACACACACACACACACACACGCACACATACATGCTCAGCCCTTCCTCAAATACATATTAAATTAAGTTTGAGACCAACCTAGGCTACATGAGACCTTATCTCAAAGACAGCATCATGTTTTAAGAGCAGACACACACTTAATAGCAGTAATCCAACACAGTGTGCCCCCAAAGAGGACTTGGAGGGAAATACCTGATCTGACTGTTTAACCCACAGGGAAGACTGTAAGCTCCTGAGTAAATGGCAAACGTGGCCAAAAACAAGCTAGCCAAAGCATCTCTGAAGAGCTCCACCGTACGAGGACACACTGGAACCACGGTGGCCAGGGCACTTTTGGGATGGAGTCCTCTGCTGTGAGCTGGGGCGGGGCCCTCTGACACCTTCCCTGGTAGATAAGAACCAGTGTCGCTGCCCTCACCACTGTCTCTAGGTCTGGTGGCCGCAATGCCAATCAGGAGTCACTAGGTGTGCCCGGAGCAAAGGGCAATAGCTCTCCATCTCCACCAGCTCTGGCCACAGCAGAAGCCTTTTTATCGCATGCAAACCCTCAGGGATAATTACAGTGGGGAAGGTGATTTTAAACATGATTCACAGTTCTCAGGCACAGAAAGAAACCTCAGCAGCAGGATGCTAACTCAAACCACTCCGAAGAGAATCCTTTCTTTCAAAAGAAAGCTTAACTACCCCTCTTACACCACCACAACGACATCAGGCCTCACATCCCCAACACAGGTCAACAGCTCAAGGCCCCATCTCAGCGCTCTCCAGTACATCAGGCAAGCAGGTCACAAGGTAAAGGCAGATGAGAACAGAAAACCCAAGTGCTAGCAGCCAGCTCTTGCTGAAAGATAAATCTCTGCATATACAAAGCTCTCTTAATCCCCGGAGGCTGCCAAACGCTCCAGAAGAGCCGCTCCCCACTGGAAGCCGCCAGCCCTAGCACACAGCTTTCCTCACATGACCCCAAAGCTAACTAAGGCCAAGCAGCTCTAATCAGAAATCAAAGGCATTTTAAAGCTTCTCTTCGTTTTCATTTTTCAAGGTTTTTTAATCTTTGTGTATGTATGCACATGTGCATGCTCAAGTGAGTGTGTCAGTGTGTGTGTGTGTGTGTGTGCGTGCGTGCACAGCCTTGGGTACGGTCCTCACCTACCTAACTTACTTGAGCTAGGGTCTCCTTTGGCTGTTCCTCCTGTGTATGTGTGTCAGGATAGCCGATTTTCACGAACTCTCCTCTCTCTGCCACCCATCTTCCTAGTGGAGCCCTAGGACCTCAAACACTACACAACCAGCTTTATGTGGGCTTGGGGGATTTGAACTCAGGTCCTTAAGTTTGTGGGGCAAGTACTCTACCCACTGAGCCATCTCTCCCATCCCACCACCTAAGAATCACAACCTGTGGTTAATACAGGGAAGCCTCCAGTCCTCTGCTCTCCAGCGTCTGTGAAACCCTCACTCCTCTGTTCTCTGGTGGACAGCATACTGCTCTAAGCCCTGGTAAAGGGCTTGTTACCTTCTGAAGCCAATTCTAGAGGAGGAATAGAAAATCTGACTAGAAAATGGTCTAGCTGCAGGGAAACAGAGTTTGTAGGAGGAGAAGCACCTGGGGTAACACCACAGCAGTCTTCTCACCGGGTGTGATGGGGGATTTTAGGAGTCAACCAGACGGTGTCCTAAAGGATCCTAGCCACCGGGGAAGGTTTTGGGTGCATCTGCTGTGTCTCTGGAAGCCTGTGTGTGAGGTAATGGACTTGGTGGAGAATATCTACTTCCAATGCAGGTGAGCGCCATCCAAGTGGCAGGGGCCAGGACAGCACCATTCTTACCCCAACTGTGTCCATTGGAGAACGTTTTACCCATATCCCAGGACACCCCAGCTCAGGCTCTGGCCTTTAGGCTGTCAGACACACACAGACCCTGTGTCAGGCTTCATACTGTTAAACCATCAGCTTCCATGATACTGAGGACTTCACTGAGCCAATCTTCTGTATCTTGGGGTCTTCAGCTTAGAGATGGCTTTCGGGGGGCCCTATGTGCTCCCATAACCTTGTGACCTACTCCCCTAAGGAGCCCCCTCTCATCTCTGTCTCTGGAAACACAGCTTAGAAGAGGAATAATGTCAAGGTCCTAATCAGACCCCAATCAGCCACTCTCTGGAATAAAAGGTGAGAATCTTGGTCCTCCTCCAACACTGAAAGTGACACTCACCAGGCCCTTGGACCGTGTCTGACATGGCTGAAGCACTCAGTATCGGCTCTCTCACTAAGAGACCCTGGAGCTTTCCACAGGCTCGGGATGGGGCCATGCTAATCCTCATGTCTCCTCTCCATCTGTCATTCAGCAGGGAGTGAATAGCATATGGTGCTGCTTAAAGCTGGAGGAGACCCAACTGTGATCCTTAGCCCAAGGGACAGGGATTGCTTTCTTGATCTTGCTCTCTCCTGTAAGCTCAATCTGTCTAATGTCTAGAACAATGAGGACACACAGACGGGAACCTGTGTTTAGCATAAAGGCTAATTCCCCCAGGAAGCTCCCTCCCAGAATGGAAGGAATTTTTATAATTTAATTTTGGGTGCATTCAGAAAGACAGAAAATACTCTAGGAAGACAATGAAGGTTTTAGTCAAAAATTAAGTACATTATAACCTCTGAAACGTTGTAAATAGGAAGTTCTCGAAGATCATAGAGGTAATTTAGCCATTGACTTCCATACTTTTTGTAAATTTTACAAAGAGCTGGCTGCTTTTGTCCCTGTTCTTGTTTTTAAATTTATTTTATTTTTTTTATTATAAATATTTTATTAATTATATTTATTATAATATTATTTATATAATATTATTTTTTTCATCATAGGGGCATATTATGTGACCCTGGCTGACCTCAAACTGCCATCCTCTAGCCTCTGCCTCTATAACATTGGGATTACAAGCATGAGCCACCAACCCTGAAGTCCTGGCTGTCCTGGAATTTACTCTGTAGACCAGGCTAGCCTTGAACTCACAGAGTTCTGCTGCCTTTGCCTCCTGAATTCTGGGATTAAAGACGTGCACCACCATCACCCAGCTAAGAACTGCATATTTCTAAGACAAGCATCAGAAACCAATTTACCAATTCTCAAAGCCAGTCTTTTCTGGCAGTGACAGGACCGCTTGCTGATGTTCTGCCCATGTAACAGGAGGAACCTGCCACATAGCTCGTGAGAGAAGCCTCTCACAGGCCCTCATCTTCACTTTTCCCCTAGAGCACCCCTGCTCTATCTCTGTCCCCCATTGCTGAAGCCCCTATAGGTATTTTTATGCAGGGAAATGAAACCATGTTTATGGTTTAGAAAATGATCTGTAAGCCAGGTGTGCTCACACTTGCGTGTAATCCCAGCACTTGGAAGGGTTCGAAGCCAGTGGGGCCGACTGAGACCCTGTCTGGAAGGGCAGGGACGTACAGAGGTGCAGAGGCAGGGAGAAGGATGAAAGGACTGCAGGCTGCCTTGGGAGATGTTGACAGAAATTAATGCTGTGTCGTAGAGAGAGCACAAGCAGAGGTGGGATGGAGAGGAAACGGCAACAACTGAGTATCAGCTAGAACCAGAACCTCACTTAGCGACTGGCCCAGGAGGGCCAGAGAGGAAGACAACATGTGGGGAGGAAACAAAGACCAGGAAAGGTGGGTGTGGAGACACTCTGAGTTTAATGTTTTTATGCAACATCTGGTTGGCTCTAACCCCTACAGCCATGGCCAGAAAGGCCTAGAGCAGCGGGACATAGGCTGCCAAACCCGCTTAAGGAATTAAATTTCTAGCTTCCCACTCCCTCATGTGCACATCAGCTAGGACCAATTGCTGAGGCCTCTGGTCTCTCGCTTCACTTAAGGCACGGGTGGCTGTGCAGGCTTTGCCTTGTCCCTTTTCTGCCTTGCTGCATCTCCGAGTGGCAAAGCATCCTTGAGTCTGCGCCCCTCCCCAACTCACCAGCTGGATCTCCACGGCGGTCATCGGCCTGTGATTCAGCAGCTGCAGCTTCTCCGCTCTGTCAAGAGAAAAGCACACATTGCTTACAACTCTCAGGCCCTCCACGACCTTCTCAGAAAGGAATGGAATATCGCTGCCACGTGGCCCTGCGACAAGGAAGAATCAGAGGTCCCCGAGTGCCAGTATCCTACAGGGTACCAGGTGCAATGCTTACTAAGACAGCAGCTGCAGAGCTGCAGTTTTAAAACCAGGCCTGAGCCGTAGTGCATGGGCTCAGTAAGTAGAGGGTTCTCCTGCAGATTTAATGACCTGAGCTCAGTCCCTGAGTTCTGCAAGGTGACAAGAGAAAACTGACTCCTGAGGGTAATCCTCTCGTCTCCCCAAACTGCACCACAGCACATACACACCCACACTCATACAACATAAAAATAAAAACACGTAAGGCACAGTTAAAAAGATCACTTGCCTGTATGGTGGCCCAAGCCTTTGATCCTAGCACTTGTGAGATAGAAGTAGGTAGATCTATGTCACTTAGTGGCCAGCCTGATCTATAAAGTGAGACCCTGTCTCAAAAAGCAAACAAACAAACAACAGAACTCCCATATTTGCTATATTAATTTTTATTTGGAAGAGGAGAATATTTTTAATTCATGTTTTCTTAATTTGATTAAAAAATAAAGATAAAATTATGTTCATTGGCTAGTCACTGCTTATAAATGACTAAGAATTCAGTTTGGAGTGTAAGATTATAAGTTGCTCAGGTTTGCTTTGATTACTTTTAAAAAGAATTTTTAAACGTTTATTTATTTATGCACGTGCATGTGCTTGCACTCGCACTTGGTTATGTGTGAAGCCACAGCATACTTGTGGAGGTCCAAAGACAATCTGCAGTTGTTTCTCTTTCTGCTGTGTGTATTCCAAAACGAAACTCAGGTGTCCAGGCTTGGCAGCAAGCACCTTTCCCCACAGGGCATCTCATCTCTACTTATAACAGGCTGGTCCTGAACTTGCTATCTAGCTGAGGGTGACCTTGAACTCCTGATCCATCTGTTCATTCTCAGATACTAGGATACATTCAGATACATTCTCAGTGTGATGCTCAATATGGATTGTCACCTTGACTGGATTTATCACCACCATGGGAAAACTACCTCTCGACATGCCTAAGTCGTTTCTAGATTGGGTAAATTGGGGTGGTGATATGGATGCCACCATCCCATGGGCTGGGCTCTTGGATTAAATAAAAAAGGAGGAAATGGGCTGAGCACCAGCACTCTTCTCTGAGTCCAGATGGAGGCTGCAAGGTGAGCAGCCACCTCGGACTCCGGCTACCATGCTTTCCCCTGATGACGGACATACCCCCATGATGGACATACCCCCATGATGGTCATATCCCTCATGATGGACATACCTCTATGATGGATATATCCCCCATGATGGACATAGCCTCCACGACGGACATACCCCCCCCCCCATGATGGACATACCCTTTCCCTCTCAAATGGGTTTTATCAGGCATTTTGCACAGCAAAGAGAAAAGTAGCTACCACACAGTGTTACTCAGATTTGAATTATCTTAGTAAGACAAAAAGAAGCCAGGCTTGTGGCTCCGGCTTGGTGGCTCAGCCTGTTACCTCAGAACGGAGGAGGCTGAGACAGGATAGTGAATTCGAGCCAGCCTGGGCTCTGAAGGTAGTAATCACCATGTGACATCAAGCTTGGTATAAGGCCCAGGATGACTTTAATACCTGATTTCCTGCCTCCTCCTCTTGTCAGGATTACAGCAATTATCGTCTGACACGAGATACACAGCCCACTGTTGAAGAGGTTAAAAGGTGACAGGGCTTCAAAGATTTATTTCATCTTATTTTACGGGTATGGGCGTTTGTCTGCATGTGTGCTATGTGCACTACACATGGATACCAGAAGAGGGTGTCAGAGTCCCTGGGTCTGGAGATAGAAAGTTATGAGGTTCCCTGTGAGTGCTGGCAACCAAACCCACGTCCTTTGCAAGGGCAGCAAGTGCCGTTAACCACTGAGCGTCTCTCCAGGGACAGGACGTCAAGGCAGAGGAATGGCTTCACCTTCTCCATCCCCACCCAGGTGATAAGTTCTACATTTCCTCCTCAGTCCAACTCAGCTTTTAGTTCTGTTCAACACAAATGGGGTTTAAAGATAATTCTGGATAAAGATGAAAAGCACACCACAGTTGCCTTAACCAGGTTTTTGGGAAGCAGTGTAAGCCATGTATTCCCAAGCCTTGGGTTCATGTCTGTAAAACAAACTTGAACTTACAGCTCATGAAGGTCACGAGAGGCAACAGTCTCACATCTGAAGTGGCTGCTATCATCACTTGCCTGTTTTCCACTTGGCATCCAAGCATGAAACACTTCTGACACAGAGAAGGAAATAACCTGTCCAAGCTTCCCAGTAGTCAAGATAACTTCCCGCTACTCAACCACCCCAGCTCACATTAGCCATATGCTTCTAGCAGAAACATTCACCATGGCGATGGTGACAACGGCCCCACAGCAGTTTCCCCACTGATGCAGGTGCTAACAATTACAGCCCGAGCACCATGAAGTTCTGCGCCTCAGCAACCCCTAAAACATTTAGCAGTCAATCTACTCAACAAATGAGATTTCACAGTAGAGAGGTGCTGGCCTCATACGCAGGAAGCCTTGTGCTCAGCCCATGGCGGATGGGAGGCAAAAGGGAGAGAAAAGATGAAAAGAAACAAAAAGGGGAGAGTGGAGAGAAGAGGGAAAGGAGACTTTGCATTGAGCCCTGAGAGTTGTCTGGGCAAACAAGGAAGCAGGGCTGGGGATGTGGTTCAGTTGCTAAAACTCCTGCCTACCATTTGTAGACCCTGGGCTCCACTGCCAGGACCGTATAAACTGAGTGTCCTAACCAACCTCTGATGGCCACTGCCAGCCACTGCTTCCTTCAGTCTCCTCCCATGGATCACAGCATCACTCTTTTGTTGTCCACTTGTCTTTCTGACTGTTCTTTGTGTCTGTCATCCTCCCCTCCAAATCCTCTTAGGGATTTCCTCAGACAAAAGGCACAATCTCAAGAGCTACTACAAGCTTTGATGGAGAAATTCATGCTGAGCTTCAGACCTCTGTAGCCATGTGCCCCTCCCCCCGCCACGTCTCCACGTAGATACACCAGATGCTTTGAAGCCAGCACATCTAAAACTACTGTGACTACTCTTTCCAGCACACTAGCTCCTCACTCTACTTCTAGTCTACAAGGACCTAGAGTCAGAAATCTGGGCGCCACCCCTCACCTCTCACCCAAGACTCAGCTCCCGGGTACTTGTACTTATGTGCCCTTCTCACCATTACCTTGAGTCTTGGTAACAGGACAACAGCTCCACCCTCTGAAACCTTCCACTTTTCAGTACAAGCAAAACATCTTTTACAAGACTGAAAGTGTGTGACTGGAGAGATGGCTCAGTAAGTAAGAGCTATTGCAGAGGATCCAGGTTCGGTTCCCAGTGCGCACACGAAGGCGACTGTCTATAACTCCTAATCCGAGGGTCTGACTGACACCCTCCTCTTCCCGCCATGACACCAGACAATACACATACATACACGCATGCTATTCCCAGGAGGTCCAGAAGGTACAAATCCTCTGGGGACTAGGAACTTAGCCCAGGTCCTCAGCAAGAGCTACAAGTACTTTCAATCGCTGTCTAATCTTTCCAGCCAAGGTCCTCCCAAAGGTCTTGGTATGAAGGTGAATTTTTCTAGTTCACCCCCAAGAATCCTGTGAACTCTGCCCTTCAGAAGTCTATCTTCAAATGTCTTCATTTCATGAAACTATCACAAACTATAGACTGACACAGAGAAGCCTCAGGCCAATCCCCAACTGCAGACTTTGCCTAGCACGCAGCACCCGGAGCCTCCCTTCATCTGACCATCTCCTCTTATACACAAAACACTATCCCTAACCCTGACACCCAGTGCCTCTCCACTCTGTCCCCTCCACCACAGCACTGAGAGCGTCAGCCTGGCATAACGCAAGTGTAATCTGAAGTGCAAGCTGAAGGAAGGGCTAGGGAAGCCCTGGCTTGTAATAGAAGTGTATGGGAACTCTGAAGAGGGAAGAAGCAGGCTTTTCTGTTCTGAGAGCAGATCTGGGAAGACAGCTAGGGAAACCTGAGAATCTACCATCTGTACTTGAGCTTGGCTGGTCTGAGGTCCATGTCCCAAAAACATGGTGTCAAACCCCTGGAGCAATGTGTGCGGAACAGAAGATGCTCGGTATGACTGCAGGGCTAACTGGGCTGGCCTGTGAGAGCAAGGGTCATTCTACATAGCTGTGTGCCTTACAGGGGCGATCTCAGGATAGGAATGGAGGCTACTAGTCAGATACTGAGAAACAAAGAGTGCAGGGCGAATCTAAAATATTCAAGAATCAGTTTTGGGTGGAGACTCGGGTAACACTAAATACAAAATTACTTAACACCCAGTGCCAGAGTGACTCGGAGTTGATCTCCAACTGTATTATGATGAAATCTACCAAGTCAATAAATCACAGCTCCTGGCCTTCCCCCAAGGACTCCAGCGGGGAAGATAACTACACAAAGTAATAAGCCCTGGAGCAAAACAGAAAGAAGGTGATTTCAAGATCAAATAAAGATGTAAAGAACATGTCAGCAGTTCCTCTGTTAAACACGGTTTCTGTCTTAAAATGCACTGGCCATCTTAGCTGGCATGCAGCCCCTTCACCAGCCACACAGGCCAAGAGGGAGAAGCCAGCCACTGTGAAAAAAGCTTGCTGGGTCCCTCTCCTGGCCATTGTGCAGCACTGCCAGGAGCTCTTGCCCAATATTATTTAAAAGGTTACATAAGCCTTGATAAATAATTAGTCTGAAGGCAGCAAAAGGGGAAGGGGGCCAATAATCCTCTGGTTATTGAAGCGTGCTTTATTCCTACGTAGATTACAACCAATTTTGAATCAGTTCGCAAGACAGTTCCTATTTTATAGGCTTCTTCTTCCCTTTCTCCAACTCCCCCCACTCTTGGGGGGGCGGGGGGGGGCAATACTGGTGATAGAGCCTTAGCCATGCCAAGCAGTTCTCCACCATGGAAAGGACACAGGGACCATATCCAGATAGTTCACACAAACACCTGAGAAAGGACTTGAAAATCAATCATGAGAAGGCTCAGGGGCTCAGAGAGGGCACCGCTCTTGCAAGGAACCCAAGTTTAGTTCTCTGAACTCATGTCAGACAGTTCACAACCACTGTAACTCCAGCTCCAGGGAGCCCTTGCCTCTGGCCTCCTGGGCCAGCTGCACTAACCTGAACTTCTCCACATACAGACATTTGCATAATTACAATAATTTTTAAAAGGAACTGCCATAGTCAGTGATAACCATGAAAACCCTCAGAGGTTTGGCTACACTCTACAAAACAAAGAGCCACCTTAACAGAGGCTTCTCACAGGATTGCCAGTCTAAACTATCTGAATATAATATTCAAAAGCCCAAGATACAATTTACAAAGTTATTTCAACCAGGAAAATATGACTTATTTTCAAAGGAAATGAAGAGATAGCAAACTCATGCTAACAAGGATCTTAGAATTATCAAAGATACTACTACAACATGAAACTAAAGTAAGCCGTCGTGAAATGAATGGACAACCAGGAGTTCTAGCAAAACGGAGTCATTCAAAAAAGGGAGGGGAGGGGATGAAGGCCACAGAGGGGGCACTGGAAAGATGGCTCAGTGGTTAAGTAAGAGTACTGGCCACTCTGCAGTGGACCAGGGTTCAGATCTCAGCACCCACATTAAGCAGCTCACAAACCCCTGGAACTCTAGCTCCAAAGGATCTGATGTTCTCTTGTGGCCTCCGAAGGCAACACACACACACACACACACACACACACACACCTGGAACTCTAGCTCCAAAGGATCTGATGTTCTCTTGTGGCCTCCGAAGGCAACACACACACACACACACACACACACACAGGATTTAGATTTTTGTGTTCAGCGTTCTTTAGAGAACAGAGGCAGAGAAGTGAGCTTAATACTGTGTGAGCTATGGTCATCCTGAGCAATAGGACAAAGCTTCCGTAGAACTGGACCAGTGATTCAGCGATATCCACCTAGCATGTGCGAGGCCCAGGTCTGATCCCCACTACCATCTAACACCAAAAAACCGAGCAAACAGACAGTGGTTTACAGAGCAACTTTTGGAAGTCATCAACATTAGCACTGATCCGCAGCTATGGGAAGGTTTTCTCCTACTGCAAACCCTGTGCTTTTAGCTTCTGTAAACTAAACTCACACATCAAAGGCGTTGGCAGGCACCTAATGTTCAGATAGACTATAATCAAGCTGTTTCTACCTCAAGCAAACACAAGTGTCAACGTCAGGTGACTTCATTGAGCAACCTTATAGAAAGTACTTAGGTTGTGTTGTGTTTTCGTTTTTTTTGCCTGTCTTCCCTCCCCTCCCTGCACCCTCCAGCACCCAACAGTGCTGGGGATGAAAGGCCCTCATACATGCTAGGTAAGCACTAGTACCGTGCTATGCTCTCAACTCAGCGCTGTAGTTCTGAACCCTGCTTTTCGTCTAGTGCAGCTGTGATGACAGGCAGTAAAGACCCTAAGACAAGACTCTGAGGAAAGCACGCTGTGGCTCTACAAGGCCATGGGTCTCACTCTCAGTTGTCCTTCTACACCACCTTAAAACAGTGCTGTGAAAAACTGTGAGGTCACAGTGACTGAATGCAGGTGCAGCTGTCACATGCAGCTGTTCAAAGGCCACATTTCCTGTTACCTGTCATCTCCTGAGGATAACTTACTTACTTGGTCAGCTTGTGGCTTTTCATTGCTGTGAGGAATTCTTGGACAATGGCTGGACTCTGGTTCCTACACGGTGTTTTTGATATGTACTTTAATGTCTAAAGATAAATACACAAAAGGCAAATATAAGATATAGAAATTGTGAGGTTTTTAAATAAGATCTATTTTATTTTTATTCATATGAGTCTAAGCATGTATGTACACATTAACACAGACACTTATGGAGGCAGGAGGCTTCGGAACCTCCTGAAACCAGAGTTCCAAGCAGCTGAGTCACCTTGCATGGGTGCTGGGAGTCAAACATGGGCCATTTCAAGCCCTAGGATATAGAGATGTGAATAAGCTGGAGACATGGCTCAGCAGTTAAGAGTACATATTGCTCTTGCAGAGGTCACGGTTCAATTCTTACTACCTACATGGTGGCTACAACCGTCTGCAACTCCAGTTCTAAGGATCTGATGCCCTTCTCTGACCTCCACAGGCAAACAGGCATGCACATGGTGCAGACATACATGAAAGCAAACATCCATATACAGAAAATCGTGACAGAAGAAATCTGAATAAGGAAAGCAGTGCTAAAGTTTAATATTCTAAAATGTCCAGAATTTCAAGTTATTTTTTTATTTTTAAATTCTGTTTCTCTGTGTGTCTGCGCGTGCCTAAGTTTGTAGAAGTGTAGGTTCCTGCAGAGAAAGAAAGCAACACTGGATCCCTGACACTGGAGTTGGTTACATGTGGGTGGGAGCCGCCCAGGGCAGGCGCTAGAAACCAACCTCGGGTCCTCTGTAGGAGCTGTAAGCACTGCACTGCTGAGCCATCACTCCAGCCAAGACAGTCAAGTGTGGTAGCACAGAGTTGGGTCTCTAGCCCAGCACCATATATGGCGCTTTGGTTTGGGTTTGGGTTTTGCTGACTCATCATTTTAATGTAATACCTTCTTGTCACTTCCTTTCAGTTCCCAACCACGTCAGGAGAGAACATCCTTAGGAATTAGTTTTGCTCTCTTCCTTTTAAATGCTTTTAGATTTTCCAGGTTTTCCCTTAAGCAAAGCATTGGGGGTTTTTGTGTGTAGAAAAGAACCTGGCCAGCCAGGTGGGGATACATGCCTTTAAACCCAGCTCTACAGACAGAGGCAGACAGATCTCTATGAGTTCCAAACCAGCCTGGTGTGTGAGTTCCAGGACAGCCAAGGTCTGTCTCAAAAAACTGAAAAAAGGAAGAATTTGTGCTTGCATAAAGAGAGTTTAGCCTTTGTCCTAGACCTGATGATCTCCAGGTCCTTGGAATGCTATACCTGGGCCCCCAGGTCATAAGCTTAACAGCATAACTTAGTGGCTGGCTCCACCTGTATAGTTTCAGAGCAAGGGTTAGCTAGCAGTGAGACCAGGGCACACAGGGCCTGCTGGCCACATTCCATGCGTGTGCCACACACTGACTGCAGGAAAGTAACATGGCCAAGTCTATGCGACCACAGAGGGAATTATGACTTGGGTATCCTCTGTTTCTTGATTCTCTTGGCTAATTTTAACCCTTTCCTCGTAGCAACTGTCACTGTGAACATAATAGCTTCCATCCTGGGACATGAGGGGGAACCCACCTCTCCCTGGGCACTGGACAGATATTAAGAATTGCTAAAACACTGTTAAAGTCAGTAGCAGTGTTATTTCTGTTCTCATTATAAGCACTAGCTCTGATGTCCATTGTCCTATAGATAAGCACAGACCCTGTGAACGAGACACCTTCACCCCCTCATGGGTAACTGCTGGGCTCTCCTGTACTGAGTTAAAGGACTATCAGTCAAATAGTCAGTGGGCTACCATGCCAACAGAGCCATTCTGACGTCTCCCTAGAGGTCCTGGGGAAATGGACCCACTGCTGCTTGCTGTGGCTCCTGAACAGATAGGACTGTTTCCAACAATCTATACTGGGTTTTTTGGTTTTGTTGCTGTTGTTGTTGTTACCGCAAGCCACAATGATGATCCTGCACACAGTGCCATGCAAGCCAGAGGAAAGGCACTTCCCTGATGGCACTGCAGAGGGTCTGCTGCGACGTGTGTGAAAGAGACAAGACTATGACTGGAACAAACATAAACCTGCGTGTGCATGTGAGGCCTGCTGTGGTCACTACAAACACTCCTCACTGTGGCTGGTCTTAATGGGATTTACCACACATTAGAAATCGCCTGGGAAGGCGCCCTCACCTAAAGAGGCATCCGACTGCCTTACCTGATGGGGGGAGTCCCACCTGCACTGTGGAGAGCACCTTCTGCTAGTGGTCCAGCTGAAAAGGATGTGGCACAAGGGGGAGGAGCATCTCACGCTTCTCACGTAGCATCCTCCTCCTGCTGAGTTAATTTGCCCTGTTGCTGATGATGCTTCCTAAGCTGTTATCAGAAACTGTTTCCAAGTTTTCATCAGGGACTAGGGACCAGCAGCTCTCCAAGAAACGTGTGGGCTTCCAGGCCTAGACAGAGACTACGCAGGCACCCAGCCCTGTGGACTGACCAACTACCAGTCGTCCCCATCCCAAATGACAGAGAGCCATTGTGGAACTATTCTGCCTGCTAGGTACTAAGTCTCAAGTACCAAGTAGCTACAGGGTTTTCAGTAACTGTGTTACTGTTTTAAAGCTGACAGTCTGCATGTGTGAGAGACATGGTTTTTTCATCTCATGAATTCCATCCTCTAGAGAACCCTGCCTAACTCAGTCCTTCTCTGGCTAGCTAAGCAGGCTGTTCGCCCAGGAGACACCTCCTCCTTCGGTGCTGCCTGCCTTCCCTGAGGTTACAACAGGTCTGATAAAATGCTTCTCATGGGTCGTATTTGTTTTTGTTTTTCTTCTTTGCTATTGCTTTAGCCCTTTCTGTTTCTAGTACAGCAAGCGGCACTGGCAACACAAAGACGCAGGAGACAGTGAAGCAGCAGCCCAGACAGCGGCAGGGGAGCAGTAGAGGGTAACTATAGAGCTGCTGGCAGCCCAAACTGTGGTGGAGGGTGGTGGGGGGACAACTGGAGAGGCCAAGCTGCAAAGGTAGCATGGACAGGCTGCTCTGACAACCAAAGATGACACAGAGCTGGCAGCAATAGCCATGAAAGAGCAATGGCAGCCACCTCCCCAAAAGCAGCCATAGCGGGAAGAGAGTACCCAGAAAGGAGCATGAGGGATGGTGAGGGTCTGAGGGAACAGAGGACTAAGGCCAGAGGACACAGGCTGTAAGAAGCCATAAGTGGCCAGGGTGTGGTGGCCATGCCTATAAATCTCCACACATGGGAAGTGCAAGCAGGAGGATCAGGAGTTCAAAACCCTTCTGGACTACATAAGAAGCCGAACCTATGTGAAAACCTGTCTCAAAACAGACAGACAGAGAGAAGAGAAACTGCAGGCACACACAGTTGCTAAAGAGTTCCAGAAAGCCAGCAAGTGTTTCGGGCCAAAGGTGTCAGGCAACCCAGGCCTGCAAATTGTCACACTGGGACTGTCAAGGGCTGAAGAGTCCTAGCTCCTAGTCCAGCTACAAAGTGAACTGCTGCCGAGAGCTGCAGAATCCTCACTCCCTAGGCCTACTCAAGACCTGGAACACTCAGAGCTGTTAGTCCCTATACCCAAAGCCTGCTTGAGGTTCTAACACTAGAGGGCGCCATGCGCTGCGGCTCCCACCTGCTAGCTATCATCTCCAAAGTAAAGAAAAGCTGCGGCAGACTAGCACTAGCTCTAGCACGCTGTAAGAGCATCCCTGCCTGCCTGCCCAGGACCCTCAGCCAGGGAGAAAGAGCAAAACGGTCCCAGCCAGGTGAATGGGACCAACTGATGGTGGTTCAGGTGGAGACCCCAAACGTGCACCTAGTGTCTACAAGTGAGGACGTTTTATTCCTCCCATTTCCCTAAGCAGCTGCCACCCTCCTGGCCGACAAGGCCCTCAGGAAGTCAAGCTTACCTCATAGGTGATGGCGTTCAAGTTCTGCTGCCCGGCGCTATGCTTGTTCTTCCCGCTCTCCTTCCGCTGCTCTTTGAGATCCGTTAGTAACTGGAACACCTAGGAAGGGGCATAAGAGACACTGGTCAGCAAAGTTGAGAAACGGGTCTCTTCCGAGGGTTTCAGACAGTCAGGCAAGGCCACTTTCTTTCTACAGCTTGCTTCCCAACAGTTGGTTTAGAGCAAGTATTATGTCCTAGAACCAGGCAACAGCTTTTCGATGCTCTCCTAGCTAAGTCAGTGGAAATCGTCCATTTGTTTAAAATACTGGAAAGATGGCTCAGAGATGATGGCTAAGAGCACTGTCTGCTCTTCCAGAGGACCTCACATCAGTCGGCTCACAACATCTGTAACTCCAACTCCAGAGGTCCATGGCCTCTATGGGTACATGCACATATACAGAGACATATTAAAAAATAATAATAATGTAATGTCATTATCTATAATAACATAGTACTAGTCCCTATTACAAACCAGAGTCTCTTTGCTTCTCTGATATAATAATATTATTAAAAATAAGACCCTTAAAAGATAACTGTGAAGACTACTTAAAAGTATCGATCACAGGCTCAGTCAGTAAAAGCACTTGCTATCAAACATAGCAACCTGAGTTCTATTCCTGTACCCTCATGATGGAGAAAACCAACTCCCACAAGTCCTCTGTCCTCTATGTGAGTGGGGATACACATCACACAGAATAAATAAAATGTAATTTTTTTTTTTTAGTTTTTCGAGACAGGGTTTTTCTGTGTAGCTCTGGCTGTCCTGGAACTCACTCTGTAGACCAGGCTGGCCTTGAACTCAGAAATCTGCCTGCCTCTGCCTCCCAAGTGCTGGGATTAAAGGCGTGCACCACCACCGCCCGACTAATTTATTTTTTAAAAATCATACATCACTAATCCTTTTATCTCAAAGCCTTTATAAGTATGTGAAAGCAAATTTTCCCAAGCTAGATATTTTAGGGGCTTTGCTCAATACAAAAGTCTAGTATAACAATTTCTTTCTATAACAGAAAGAGCATGAGATAAATGATATAATACAGCATTAAAAAAATAAGAGTCTGGGCTGCTGAGATGGCTCAGCAGGTAAGAGCACTGACTGCTCTTCTGAAGGTCCTGAGTTCAAATCCCACGACCACATGGTGGCTCACAACCACCTGTAATGAGATCTGACGCCCTCTTCTGGTGCATCTGAAGACAGCAATAGTGTACTTATAATAACAAATAAATCTCTGGGCTGGAGTGAGCAGGGACTGAGCAAGTGGGGCCGAATGGAGCGAGCAGAGGTCCAAAAATTCAATTCCCAACAATGACATGAAGGCTCACAACCATCTGTACAGCTACAGCGTACTTATATAGATAAAATAAATAAATAAATCTTTTTAAAAAAAAAGAGTCAAGGATATTGTTCAGTGGCAAACCATTTGCTTAATATGTCAAAATCCCTGGGCCTACAGCATAACAAGAAAAATGAAGGGAAATGCAATGGATTCTTAGAAGTCAACTTTCCTACAAAGACACAGACAGACACAGACACAGACAGGAACACAGACATGGACAGGGACACATTAGTGCTGGGCTGGAGACAAGTAGGACTTACTCCTGTTTCTGAGTTTCTATCAGAGATCTGAGGAACATACAAGCTCCTAGATCACTACTGCACACATGTGCAACACCGCCCAACAGTCCCCCAGCCCTAACAGTCCCCCAGCCCCAACAGTCCCCCAACCCCAACAGTCCCCAGCCCCAACAGTCCCCAGCCCCAACAGTCCCCCAGCCCCACCACCTTTGAAAAACAGCAGCATGAGACCCAATGAACATAGTGATTCCCCAGTGAAACAAACACCCAAACAGCAAAGGCCCAGCAGGACAAAGACGCTCCTAAGAGCCAATGTTCTGCCCAATGAACATTTCCCTGTGGTGGAAGCCACAGGCACTCAGGCTGAAGCTTTAGTAAGCAATACAGCAGACTGAATTAGTTCTACAAACATACACACAAAGTATAAAGCACAGACACAGAGAATACAGTGTGCAAGTGCACGCCAGTACACAAACACGCACACGCGCACACACGCGTGCGCATGCACACACACAGACAATGGAGACCTAGACCTCTTCCAACCTAGACCTCCTCCAAGACTCCAAGACTGAGTTTTCCCTTGGGACATGAAAACTGAAAGAGAATTTATCAGCCCGCCCTTGTACATCTGGAGCTGTCCTATGAGACTGCTTTGTTAGCAAACTAGATGCAGGCAAAGTTGAAGGCAGGTAAAATGCTAATACCTCCCCTCTCACCGATCTCCTTCCTCTTTTTCCATCAGCCCCCAAATTATGAACCTGCTCATTCTTTCCAAATTATTCACAATGGTGAGTCAACTCAACTTTTGTTCTCAAAATGAGGATATCAAAATGAGGCCATTTGAGAATCAAAGACAAGTAGAGAATGGTTATTATCAAGAAGCTACGCATTTAATATGAGACTTTTACAGCAGGACTGCGCTCTAAAGCAGCAGCCTTCTGCTAGGACATCTGCCTGCTCTAGAGACTCTGGGATTTTCGGAAGAGTGTGAACTATTGTGAACCAGAGCCTCCCGCTTCCCTGAAGAACCATGTGTAGTTCACCAAACTCAGATCACTCCAAGCTCCATCAGGGGCCACCTGCCCTCTCGTTTCTAAAGAAAACCAATCCAATGTCTTCGAAAGCAAAGCTAAACCAGAGAGGAAAACACAATGGCCCGCGTGGGGGTCCTCACCTCATAGTTGCTGAGCAGTGCTGCGTTCGCATCCTTCCTGCAAAAGAACAGTGAGCCGTCATCAGTTCACATCCATTTCAAGGTTAAGGGTCCACAAATGAACCCTCTAGTTAATCCCAGCTTTCTCACTCGCTCAGGAACAACCTGAACTAGAAATGCCTTAAGTTCTGCCCTGGTTAGCTGGCCCTGCACCAGCAATTTCAGATAGAGACAACTTTCCTTTTTCTTTTAATATTACTTATGTGTATGCTTGTGCCTATGAGAGTATATGAATGCACTACACAGGTGTACTGATGCGTATGTCTGTTGTGTTTATGCCTAAGTGTGCACAGAAGCCTGAAGACAGCACTGAACCCCTCAAAGCTAGAGTCTGCAGGATACCTAGACTTTTCTTACAGGTGCTAAGATCTGAATTCTGTTTCTTATTATGTAGCAAGCATTCTTAACCACTGAGCTATCTCTCCAGCACTCAGACTTTCATGTTCACAGACATAGCATATCACAAATTCATTTCCCTGTGGAAGACTAAGATCTATACCAAATCTATGTACATAGAAGTTGGGGTAGCTGACACAAGTTAGCTACAAGAACATGGAGGTAAACCCTCAAAGGAACCCCATCCCCAGAAGGGTCTGTAAGCATCAAGAGCATCAGAAATGCCTGGGGATCAAGTGCTGATTCGTCTTGAGCCAACATCCTTGTCTCGTTACCACCACCAGTCACAGGCATCTTGGACAGCCTTAGTCCTGCCATGTTGACAGAAATGGCCTATGTACTTTAACACTGACAGTGTCACTAGGAACTCCAGCAAGGGTCAAGGATCCTGTGAAAGAGTCACAGAGACGTCACTATCTAGTTGCTAAAAGCCTGGTTTTTCCCCTGTGTAACAGCTGATTAAGCAAACTGCTACCGATCCTGTGTAAGCACAGCTAGGGCACAAATAACTGATCCACTCCGCTGTACTACATCAGAGATATCCTACCAGTAACAACACAGACCACAACTGGCCCATTCCACACCATCCAGCAGAGGATGAACTGCTGGAAGCAGCCTGGAGCCACTATACTGTGACAATTAAGGAAACCAGACATATATATAGGTTCAGATTTCCTCGCTGCCAAGTGTAAGATGTAGATTTATTGGGCCAATTTCTTCCCAAGCTTACCCCAACTAAAACAAGATATGAGGAAATTTTAGTCCAGGCTGAGAGCTGGAGATGGCTCAGTCGTCACGAGTTCCTGCTGCTCTTGCAGAGGAATGGAGTTACGTTTCCAGCACCTACATCACACAGCTCACAACTGCCTAGAACTTGTCCCAGCACTCTCTCCCGACACCTAAGGGTACATGCACTGCACGGTGCACAGGCAAGCAGACACACACACACACATCTTTTCTTTTTTTTTTTTTTTTTTGGTTTTTTTTCGAGACAGGGTATCTCTGTATAGCTCTGGCTGTCCTGGAACTCACTTTGTAGACCAGGCTGGCCTCGAACTCAGAAATCCGCCTGCCTCTGCCTCCCGAGTGCTGGGATTAAAGGCGTGCGCCACCACGCCCGTCTAACCTTTTCATTTTTTAAAACACATTCAAGTGTAACTTGATTCAAAACCCCATGCTATCTATCACTGGCTGTGTGAGTTTTCTGAGGTGATTTCCTCTCTGTAAATAGATCTCACCAACAACATGGAGGGCACACTTTCTGCATTTGTAAGATCTCATAATGTAATTATCTAGAGCACTGCAAGGGCCTGAGAAATGTCATTGTCGTTACATTTTCCTGAGCTCCTAAACTTCTCACTTCAGAAAGATGCTCAGGTGAAATTCAATGACAGAGTTTAAGATTAGGACCTCCATGAATGGAGGCCCTCATTTACAAAAGAAAGAAAGAATGAAAGAAAGAAAGTAAGAAAGAAAGGAAGGAAGGAAGGAAGAGAAAGAAAGAGAGAAAGAGAGAAAGAGAAAGAAAGAGAAAGAGAAAGAAAGAGAGAAAGAGAAAGAAAGAGAAAGAAAGAGAAAGAAAGAGAGAGAGAGAGAGAGAGAAAGAAAGAAAGAAAGAAAGAAAGAAAGAAAGAAAGAAAGAAAGAAAGAAAGAGGGCTGGCGAGATGGCTCAGTGGGTAAGAGCACTGACTGCTCTTCCAAAGGTCATGAGTTCAAATCCCAGCAACCACATGGTGGCTCACAACCATCTGTAATGAGATCTGACGCCCTCTTCTGGAATGTCTGAAGACAGCTATAGTGTACTTACATATGATAAATAAATAAATCTTTAAAAAAAAAATAAAGAAAGAAAGAAAGAAAAGATTATTTCGGGCTAGAGAGATGGTTTAGTAGTTAGGAGCACTAGCTGCTCTTCCAGAGGACCTGGGTTCAATTCTCAACATCTACATACATAAAATAAATTTTAAAAAGAGCTAAAACCTCTTGGATGCAGGAACTACTGACATGATTTTAAGTCTACAGATGATGAAGCTGAGGTTCAGCTTCAAGGGACCTGCTCACACAGTAGGAAGCCCCAGTGAGACAGAAGACAACTATGACTAGGAAAAATGAGGCCAGACTAGGTGAAAGGAAACTAGCAACAGAGCCCCAAACCTTCAGACGAAGCAGTCGAGAGCAGACACAATGCACAACAAACCATGGTCTACTCCTTCACCAGAGTGCGCCTACACGGTGAAAGGACAGCACAGCATTGCAGAGCTGTGGGCCCGAGCAATGGCTGCTTTCCCCAGTCAACAACTGCAGCGGGCTCTCCCAAAGCTAACACGGGTCAGCTTAGGCCTCAAGTTAACAGCACAGCGATGGGAGCAGAGCCTAGCCACATGTTCTTGGTAACTCAGCAAACAGCCGCAATTTCACAAATCTGCTGCATCCCAAAGACACTGCACCCACGTCACAGGGTAGTCTTTTCAGAAAGAATCTAACACAAGGAAAATGGTGCATAGCTCAGCTGGGAGAGTGCCTGCCTAGCATGCACAAGGGCCTTGGTTCCAAACAGACCAGGCATGGCAGCCTGTAGAGATGGAGGCAAAATTATTAGAAGTTTAATGTCATTCTCAGCTACACAGAGGAGGCCAATGTGAGCTAAATGAGAGCCTGTCCTTAAAAAACAAAAACTAAAAAGTCAAATCAAATCATGTCCACTTAGTCATGAAAGCAGCTCACAGGCTTCCTGTTTCTGCCCCAAATTGAGTTACACTAGCTGTGCTCTCAGAGGAACATGGCTCCTGGGAGATCTCTTCAGGGCCAATGGCTCTATCTGAGTCACAGGTAATGTCATTTCCAAATCCCATGGCACTCTGCTTTCCTGATTGAGAAATGTGACCTTGGCCATTCCAAGTCACTGCCGGACAACTCAAGCCAGCACAGAAGGGGACAGGGCGGTGGAGGCAGGATCGCCTCAGTACAGACTGGGCCTTTTCATTGTGTTTTTGAGACAGGCTCTCACTATGTGACAGACTCCCAGGCTGGCCTGGAACCTGCTCTGCAGCTGCCACTGCCCTCAGCCTTGTGCTCCTCCTGCCCCCACTCCTAAGGAGCACGACCCTGGGCCCGAGTGAATTTTAAAGACTGTGGAGTCTGTGCAGTAGGTGGGTGGATACTCAGTGCCCTTGAGCAACTCCTTAGTGACTGAAGCTGACTTGCTATTTGAAATTTACCCTGCAAAGTTTGCTGAGTCAGTTCAACAGAAGTAAACAGGCATTTTGGAAAACAGAGTTCTGAATACACAGAACAAAATGATCTATTGACACTCTTTCCTTAAAAGCACACACCAAACAAGTGAGCAGTGCCTATTAATTGCCACACACCTGACTTGGGGACGGAGTGACGAACAGAATTGCTAAACTTTTCTAAGCTTGAAGCAGCGTGCCATCAATTCATGTTCTGAAAAGCTACCCTTTGATACCAGAAAAAGGGCATCAAAGTCAACGAACACTTCACCTAGAGCTCCCTCCCACCTCACAGCCAGCCAACAGGCACTCTCTTCTGAAGCCTATTGCTGGCTTGTTATGTATCTGTTGCCTCTCCTTTCCAAGTGCTAGCTGTACAAGGAAGATGAGGTCCAGTTTCCCAACTCTGACTATATATTAGACCATATATTAAAAGGCACAGGAGCCGGGCGTGGTGGCGAACACCTTTAATCCCAGCACTCGGGAGGCAGAGGCAGGCGGATTTCTGAGTTCGAGGCCAGCCTGGTCTACAAAGTGAGTTCCAGGACAGCCAGGGCTACAGAGAGAAACCCTGTCTCAAGAAAAAAAAAAAAAGTGTGGAAAAATAAGCTGACACGTAGCTTTGTTGTTAGTAGAGTGAGTGACTGCATGTTCAGGTCCCTTCCATCCCAAACACCACATGATGGTGTGTGTGTGTGTGTGTGTGTTAGTGATAAAGTACTTGCTTAGCATCCCTAGGTTCTATCCCCAGCACCACACCACATCATCATCACAATAATAACAGTGATAATAATGGTGTGGAAGGTGTCTGTCATTCAGTGGTACCTGCCAAGCACGTGTAAGACCGTGAGTACCATCCCCAACATCACAAAATGATGACCATAATGATGAGGAGAAGGAAGAAGAGTATATCCCAACAACAGCTGGGGGTACTGCTCAGAAATCTGCCTAGTTGCCAGGCGGTAGTGGCGCACGCCTTTAGTCCCAGCACTCAGGAGGCAGAGGCAGATGGATATCTGAGTTCAAGGCCAGCCTGTTCTAAAAAGCATGGTCCAGGACAGCCAGACCTCTACCGCAAAACCTTGTCTGGAGGGAGGGGGGGAAAACTTGGCCTGGTTTTCTGGTTGGTCTTAACTGTCAACTTGAAACAGCTTGGAATCATCAAAAGGAGACAAAGCTTCAGTGACAAACTGCCTCTTATCAGGCTGGTCTATGGGCATGTCCATGAGGGTTCATCTTGATTATTAAATGATGAAGGAGGGTACAACCTGGCCAACTGATGGTGGCACAGGCTTTTAATCCCAGCACTTGGGAGGCAGAGGCAGACAAATTTCTGAGTTTGAGGCCAGCCTGGTCTACAGAGTGAGTTCCAGGACAGCCAGGGCTACACAGAGAAACCCTGTCTCGGAAAAAAAAAAAAAAAAAAAATAGAAAATGACAGTAAACCAGACATCAGAGTCCTTGAACTGTTTCTGAAGCTTCGGTTTCCTGCCTGTGTCCTGGAAGTGTAAGATGTAATAAAAACCTTTCTATTCCTAAATTGCTTTGGTCGTGGTGTTTGTCACAGCAACGGAAAGAAAACTAGCACACCCAGTACGGTCACAACCCTGGATACCTTCCTCAATTTTCCAATAACAATAATAGCGATAATGGCTGGCGATGCAGGTCGGTGACAAAGCCTTTGCCCAGAAAAGTCCTGGGTACCATTTCCACCATCACAAAACGATGATGGTGATGATGCTGGCTGGGAATATGACTCAGTCAGTAGTAGAGTGTTTCCCTAGCGTATGCAAAGTCCACATCCCAAGATAGTGATAATGACTGGGACGTTATCTCTGGATCACACTACTTCCAGAGCGCGTACAAGGTCTTGGGATCCATTCCCAGAACCAAAAGAAAGAAAAAAAGGAAACCCCTCTATCCTTCCAACATTCCACTCCCCAAAAGATGTGGGAGGCGAGCGAGTTCCCACAGCAGCAGGGTCCCTCCCCTGCCGCCCCACTTCCAGGCACTTCCGGCCCGTGCACCCCGCCCACCCGTCCTGCTCGCGGGTCCCGAGGTCTAGCCGCCGGCCGCTTCACGGTCCCCAGATGATCCCGGCTTCCCCCGGTCGTGTCGCTTACACTTCCATGTTGCCTCTGCCTCGGCGTACGCAACCGCCGTGAGAAGAGTCTCACGTTGCGCCGGCGTTGCTCTGCTCACCAGTTCCGTGTGTGTGCCGCAAGGCACGCTGGGACTGCCGGGATGCATGCCGGGATCGCTGCGGGGCACGCCCGGTTATTCCTTAATTCTAGGTGCTCCTACCCTGGTCTAACTTCAGACTGTCAAGCGTTTTCGTAGTGCAGGTTTTGTTAGGGTTTGCCTTGGCCGCGTTAAAATCCCTAAACCGGGCATGCTGGCTCATACCTGTAATCCCAGCACTAGAGAGGCTGAGGCAGGAGAATTGTTAGGAGTTTCTGGCCAGCCTGAGCTACATAATGACTTTCAAGCCATCGGGGGCTATTTGAGACCTTGTGTTTTTGTTTTTGTTAAAAACAAAAAAACGTAAGCCAGGCATGGTAGCACAAGCCGCTAATTCCAACAAGGGGGGAAGAAGGAGGCAGAGAAAAGAGAAACCCAGTCTCAACAGACAGAGAACTGGGGGGATGGTTTAAGCACGTAGGGGGCTGAGACAGGTGGAATGCCTTGAGTTCGAAGACAGCTTGGGCAGCATGGTGAGTTCCAGTCAACGTAAACTATGTAGAGATCCCGTTTCCCATACAACCGTTAAAAATTGGGGGGGGGGGGAGAACAGATTTTCATAAAGTAGCCTTTCAGACTCAGAGATCTGCCTGCCTCTGCCTCCCAGTGCTGAGATTAAAGGTGTGAGTGTTAAAATGGTTTGCAGGGGATTATGTATTAGAAGTGGAGGGTGTCTGGAAGATATGGTGGCATATGCCTGTAATTCCTCCACTGTGGAGATGGAGGCAAGAAAATCAGTTTTTCATAGTCATCTTCAGCTACATGAGGAGTTTGAGGCCACCATAGGCTATATGAAAACTTTGTCTCAGCCGGGCGGTGGTGGCGCATGCCTTTAATCCCAGCACTTTGGAGGCAGAGACAGGCAGATTTCTGAGTTCTTAGTTCACAGCCAGCCTGGTCTACAGAGTGAGTTCCAGGATAGCCAGGGCTACACAGAGAAACCCTGTCTCAAAATACCAAAAAGAAAAGAAAAGTCTGTCTCATAAAAACCAATGTGTGTGTGTGTGTGCAACAGGTACATCCAAGAATGATAGTATTTGAAAATAAGAAAAAATTAAAACAAAATTAAAAATTATCAAGTAAATAAAATGTCATCGTAAGCCGGGCGTGGTAGCGCACGCCTTTAATCCCAGCACTCGGGAGGCAGAGGCAGGCGGATTTCTGAGTTCGAGGCCAGCCTGGTCTACAAAGTGAGTTCCAGGACAGCCAGGGCTATACAGAGAAACCCTGTCTCGAAAAACCAAAAAAAAAAAAAAAAAAAAAAAGTCATCGAAACGTTAAGACTGAATGGTGCCCTGTACCTGTCTTGAGGAGAATGGGTCCCATAATCGTGTTCATGGTGTTACTCCCTCAACAGTCTTACCGTGATTGCCCACTGGGTGCTGGTGATTCAGATGTGAATAATACACACTCTCCAGGCTAGCTGACAGCCCAGTTGGAGGACCAGTTCAGGGCATAAATAACACACTGTGTTTAGACTCTAGCACAGTCAGGGGAATGACTAACAAGGACAAAGAGGCGTCCCAAAGCCAAGAGTGTTTGAGGTGCGTTGAAAGCGGATCGATCAAAACCAAGGCTTCAGAGATAGACTCGTGGAAGACAGTGCCTCGGAGAGCCCCGCCATAAATTGGTTCAGAGATGAATGCAAGTAGGGGAGTTAATGCAAGTAGGGGAGTTGGCTGGCACCCAAGTTCAAATGGCATCCACCTAGACACCTGTGCAGTGAGCTCAACCTGGTTGATAAATCAGTGAGTGTCCTGAACTACCTGGTTTTTGTTTGAGTTTCTTTGTTTTGAGTCAAGGTCTTAAGGAGCCCAGGCTGACCTCAGACTGGCTATGTAGCAAAGGATTCCCTTGAACTCTCTATCCTCCTGCCTCTCCCTCCCAAGCAGTGCTGGGGATGCTTGGGAAGGCACTTCCTCAGTGAGCTGCATCGCCAGCCTTTCCTTGCCCTTTGTTTTCATCTGAAGGACTGGAAAGGCGGGTGATTGTCATGTGAGGCTCGGTGGGGTGGCAACCCTGTTAGCGGGTTGTTCATTAATGGGATCCCTCGGGTGACTAGCCAGATCTTGGAGAGCTTTCCTGGGCAGATGGGCAGATATTACGTGTGTCCTGAGATGCTAATCTTTACACTTCCTGCCTCCGTGTCTCCTACTCTCCCAGACTCTCCTTTCCTCACCTTGAGGAGCGTGGCGATTATCAGGGCCGCCTTCTAGATGTGCTCCATGAGAACTTAAAAAGGCTATCCAGGGGCTGGTGAGATGGCTCAGTGGGTAAGAGCACCCGACTGCTCTTCCGAAGGTCCAGAGTTCAAATCCCAGCAACCACATGGTGGCTCACAACCATCCGTAACGAGATCTGGCGTCCTCTTCTGGAGTGTCTGAAGACAGCTACAGTGTACTTACATATAATAAATAAATAAATCTTTAAAAAAAAAAAAAGGCTATCCATTAAAATATTTAACGCAGTGCCTACAATATGTTAGAACTCAAGATATTTCGAAAAACCAAGAGAGAGAGAGAGAGAGAGAGAGAGAGAGAGAGAGATCTAGTTAACTCTCCTAAATATTTTTCATTCGTTTCGTTTATTTGACACAGGATCTCATATAGCCTAGTCCCACCATGAACTCACCTATGCAAGTGAGGATAAACCTGAATAGATCTGAAACTCCTGACCCTGCTTCCACCTCCTGACAGCTGAGATCCCAGGCATGAGCCACTATGCTAGCTTTAAGCAGGATTAAGATTCAAGCCCTGAGCTTCATGCATGCTAAGCAAGCACTCGACCAGCTGTATCCCAAGGCTTCTCCTAAGGTTTCCTAAACTTTCTCTGCTCTTTGGTTAAGAACCAGAGCTTGAGGTTTCCGGGGCTGACGTTCACAGGGTGAGAGTGAACTAAGACTCTCTATTCCTCTTGCTCTGAGAGGGCTCTACTCTGACACATGCCACCAGCTTCTTTTGACAGGCACAAACTCCAAATCCTCCCTGGGCAATTCTAGACGAGTGTCCACTGCTGAGCCATGCCCTTCTCATTTCATAGATTCTAAGCGAGTGCTCTATTTCTGAGCCATACCAGAACTCTTAAGCACTTACTATAATCGAGGTCTATTTGGCATGATTTTGAAAACTTGTTTCTACACAAGGCATGGACGTTTGATTAAAGTCCTGCATTGTGTGATACAGACATTCTAGCAACTACTGAGCATGCTCCCCGGATGCTCCCAGTCCCATCTTGGCTATCTCTAGCATCTCTGGTCTATTGGTGATTTAAAAACATCCATAGCCCATAAGGGGCTGTAGGGATGACTCCAGGCTTAAGAGGATGTGTTGCTCTTGGAGAGAATCCAGTTTCAGTTTCCAGCTTGCCGCATACAGAGGCTCACTGTCGTCTGTAACTCCAGTTCCATGGATGCCCATGTGCTCCTCTGACTGCCATTGACGTCAGGCACATACATAATGCACATACATACACGCATCCTTCTCCATGATTGGAGGTCTATCATGACACACCTGGTCTCCACAGTGGCCGCTGCCCACTCTTCCAGCCATGTTCTTGTGCTGATTCAAGGTAAGCCCAGACCTCCTGCTTTGAGAATGAACATGATAGACTGAAGGAAGCCCTGAGTTTTAACCCTCAATTGCCCATTAGAATCCCTTTCTAGACTCTCTAGAGAAATACCAACTGGGCTACATCCCAACTTTTGGGTTTGGTTTTTTTTTTGTCCTTTTTTTCGTACATTTATGTATGTAGTATGCATGCACGTGTATGTATCATGCGTATGCGTAGAGTGTAGAGGACAATTTGGTGAAGTCATTCTCTCTTTCCACTATGTGGGTCCTGGAATCAAACTCAGATTGTAAGATTTGACAATAAGCAGCTTTACCCACTGAGGCACCTCACTGGATCCATCTTTTCTTTAGGTAGGCATTTGTTTGGGGGTGGGGGAGGGGAGGTGTGCACCACTTGCCACAGAACATGTGTGGAGGTTGGAGAACAACCATTGGGGTCCGTTCTTGCCTTTCCCCTTATTGAGGCAGGGCCTCTCTTATATTTGCCACTGCTCCAAGTCCCAGACTAGCTGGCCCCCACATTCCTCCAGTCTTCTCGCCCGTCTTGAGTAGAAATACTGAGACCACAGATGAGTCCCACAGCTGACCTTCTATATGATTTCCAGGGATCGAACTCAGCCGGCCAACCTTTCAAGGCTAGCTCGTTGTGCCGAGCCATCTCTCTAAGCCCTGATTCAAAGTCTTGACATTCCTACCTCAGGCTCCCGACTGCTGAGATCACAGGTATGTGCTAACAGTTATCACTGGTAACTTAGCATTTAGCAGATAGCTAGCTTTCCACAGCCTGACTGCCAGCCTTTTTTTTTTTTTTTTTTTTTTTTTTTTTTTAATTCCATAACCCAGGCTACCTTGAGCTGGCTTATGCAGCTCAGGATGACCTAGAACTTCTGGTCCTCCTCCCTCAGTCTTCCGAAAGCCGGGACTACTGGCGTATACCACCATGCTTCATTAGTAGTCTGTATTGGCCTGGAACCTAAAGCAAGCCTTTTGCCTCAGCCTCCAGAGTACTGGTATAACCGGCATACAAAACCATACCTGATTTAGCATGGGACCCTACCACTGCCCCCTACTTTGAGACAAGGTCTCACTCTTTAGTCCCTGTTGCCCACCCACCTACCCCTACCTGCCACGCCCCACCCCGGCCTCTGCCTCCCAAGTGCTGAAACTGTTTTGAAACAGGTTCATCTGCAACCCAGGCCTGGAACCTCCAGCAATCTTCCTGCCTCAGCCTCCCGGGTGCTGCTGGGATGACAAACCTGTCATCTGTCTTCACCTCAGCCAAGGTTTTATGTGCTTGGACCTCAGCACAGCTAGTGCTGACTCCCTGGAAATCACCTCTTCCTGCTGCTAGTAGCTTAGCCAGAGGTGGTCCCGCCCATAAGCGTGATTGATGAGTCACACCCACCTCTCCCAATTGGCTCTACTCTTCCAGGAGGCGGGGACAAGACAGAGGGGCAGCGGACGCCATCCGGACCAGAAAAAGCCAGGAGAGACCAGAAGGTAACCTGGTCCCTGAGGGTCTTGATCCACTAGGTCCAGGGAACGTGGGACAGAGGGAACAAACAAGAGGGAACGCGAAGTCTGTGGTGCGCTTGCTGAGTGCTGCCCACGTCCTGCAAGCCGAGCAGGTGTCCAAACTCCGTCCCTGCCCCGTAGACCTCCGGAGCCGAGTTGGTCAGTGTGGTCTTGTCTTCCAGATTCGTAAGACAGAAGCTCCAGGAGGAGGAGGAACCGCCCAACATGGCATCAGAGGTGTGTAGGACTGAGGGGACCTTGCAAAGGAGAGGGGAGGAACCAGTCGGGTTGAACCGCGTATGGGGGCCATCTCCTGCCACACAGACCTGCAGTGATCCTGAAATTCCCGACCACACTTCCAAAGACTGGCTTCACGTAGACTCAGGGATGTCCGCGTCGCTATCTGCCCATCCTGCGCCACCTAGTGGCTAACGTAATGATCTCACTATTGGCCACTTTGTCGGGCGGTTTTCCCCGCTTTTTGTTTTTGTTGTTGTTTTGTAGTTTTTTTTTTTTTCGTTTGTTTTTTGAGACAGAGTTCCCATGTGGAATCCTGGAACTCGCTCTGTAGACCAGGCTGGCCTAGACCTCAGAGGTCCACCTGCTTCTGCCTCCCAGAGCGCTGGGATTAAAGGTATGAGCTACTGAGCCCTGCGTTTTCCCTTTTTAAAGAATTATTTTAAAATGTATATTTGTATGGATGTTTTGCCTGCATGTATAGACGTCTGTGAACCACGGGGCTGGCTGCTCCCTATGTGGGATCTAAAGGAATGGAGTTACAGATGTTTGAGAGCCACTATGTGGGTGAAGACCAAACATCCGTGCTCTTACTGGCTGAGCCCGGCTCTCCAGTCCCTGTTTTTCTTTCTTTGAGACAATGGCTAACTTTTAGCCCAGGCTAGACCGCTTTTCACCCCACAACTTCTTGTCAGGCCCCGCCCAACAGGATAACGGTCCTCCTATTCACTTGTTCCCATGTATAGGAAAACTTGAGTCCCTAAATTGTCCTTGAGGTCCATCATATAGAACCGGCCAGGAAGGAGGGACCTCTCTCCGTGGCCCCAGTGACTCCCTAGGGTGTCGCTGTCCTCTCCCCCGGGCCAGGAATCCCTGGCTTGTCTTCCTATTTAGTGAAAGGTGTGCAAGATATAGGTCTCCCGTGGGCTTGGTTGGTTTATCTGGTAAATGGAATGATGACAGCTATTGGGCTTCACCTGTAAGGGATGGATCTCAAGAGTCATCGCTCTGAACTCTTAGGGAATGGAGGCTGTAGGGAAGCAGATGCCTGCATGTGTGGTCCCTTCTGGTCTTCGTTAGCTGGCAACTCACCTCCTTCCTCGTAGCTCATCATTCCGATTAAAGATTTAACTCACTTGAGTTACGACGGCCTGATCTACTTAGCTGCTGGGTCATGCGGAGGGTCAGGAACAAGGGCTGGACTTTGGAGCCAAACAGATATGATTTGTACACCAGGGTCCTTGACCTCTTAGTTCCTTTGTGAAGTAGGGGTGTTGGTGTCCACTTCATAAAAGGATGTAATTGCAGTACCATGTAATTGCAGTAGCCCATGCCTCAAAACCCAGCACTTGGGAGACAGAGGCAGGAGGGGCTCCATAAGTTCAAGGCCAGCCTGGTCTATAGAATGAGTTCCAGGACAGCCAGGGCTACACAGAGAACCCCTGTCTTGAAAAACAAACAAAGGGAAAAAAAAAAAACCCATACTATTAATCCTCCTGCATCTGCCTCCCTAATGCTGGTATTACAAGCGAGCACCACTACACCCGGCTAACTAACTATTCCGATGCTTCTCTTGTGCATTTAAATGGAATCTTACTCATTCCACTCGGCCCTCTCCCCCTTCTACCCGGCTTCCAGCTTGCAGCTATACCCTCTCCATTTGTATTGGTCCAGAACTGAACCTATCTCCACAAGCCAAAACACATGGCTGGGGTTGTAGCTCAGTGGTAAAACACCAGCTTAGAATCTCTCACTAAGGGACTGGGCTATGACTCAGTGGTAGAGCACCTGTGTTTCACAAACAAGGCCCTAGGTTAAATTCCAAATATAGGAATGGGCCTGGTCAAGGGGGAGTGTGTGTCTGGAAGCCTGCTGATGGAATTGGAGCTCAGAGTTCTGCACTCCTGGAACACAGTGGTCTGGGCTGCAGATGGCCTCAGCTTGCCTAAAGCCATTCTGTGGGTTGATACTAATTGTTCTGGCTGCTGTCCTGCTTATTAAGGAGTTGTTATTACCAACAAACCAGGCACAGAGGCTGAAAATCTGGAAAGGAAGGCAGTGGCAGGATGCTTCCTGGGCCTTCCCCTGCAGCCTCCTGACTTGTTTCTCCATACTGACTGTCTGGCCCTGACCCACAGGCCCCAGGGGCCCAGGGGGAAGGGTGTTGAAAGAGATCCTTCGAAGGTCAGGTGTAGATCCTCTCACAGAGCTGAGGATGATGCTGGAGGCTGCTTCTGCGGTTCAGAGTCCTTCTGATGGTTGAACACGGAGGGGGTGGGCTCCTAGCCAGGGGCCAGAGCAAAGTGCCTGCTCCCTTGAGACACTTCAGGGCTCAGGAGGCAGTGTTGGTAAACTGCTTGCTTTGCAAGGGTAAGGACCTGAATTTGGGTCCCAGTGCTGAAGAAGTTGAAGCTGTTGACCAGCCAGCCTAGCTGAATTGATAAATTCAGGATCAGTGAGCAACAGTGTCTCTAAGAACTTGGTGGTACACTGTAATCCCAGCACGGGGGGGGGGGGGGGGGAGGCGGGGGGGTAGAGGCAGAAGGTGAAGATCCCCAGGAATTCCAGACCAGCTTCATGTATATAGTGAGTTCTCAGCTAGCCAAGGATACAGAGTGGGGCCCTGTGTGATGGTTTGAATATTAACTAAGACACCCTGTCTCAAAATTAATAGTAGCAATAAGTAATAAGGTAGAGCACAATTAAGGAAGACACCACTGACTCCAGCATTCTTGTGTGTGTATGTAGGCACACACACACACACACACACACACAAAGCAGAGAAAACAGAGAGCACACACCCTAACCCTGAACACCCCCCAGTCTTCCTTCAGTATGTATTCGCTTTGCAAATGATATCAAACTAAATGCTTATAACATTGGTTCTTAATCTGTGGGTCATGACCCCTCTGAGGGTGGGGCTTTCCCAGGGGTTGTGTGGAGCCATCAGAAAACACAGATATTTACATTGTGATTCATAGCAGCAAAATTACAGTTATGAAGTAGCAACAAAAATAATTTTATGGTTGGGGGGGTCACCACAACAGGATGAACTCTATTTAAGGGTCACGGCTTATAACAAGCCTATCTTGTGGGTATAAACCTTCCTTGCTTTGTAAAGAGGCAAAACTGAGACTTCAAGGAGTTATATGTATACCCAAGGGGAAGAAACCTTATGTTCCCTGTGGCTTTTGCACACACACACACACACACTCACACACTCCATGTCCGCCACCAGTGTCCCTACCATGCTTTTCTGCTGGTCCTGGGTTAGCTGTTTCCTGTATATTCTGCATCCCTTCCTATGGCCTGTCCATATCCTGGCCTGTGTCCTTCTCTTTCCAAACACAAGCCTCTCTGACCTATCCTGCTGCTCTCTGGTGGCTGGAGGTGGGGGATCAGGGAATGTCGTTTTAGAAAAACAATGATACAAAAATAGAGGCTGGACAGAGTGGTGATGATGCACGCCTTTAATCCCAACACTCTGAAAGCAGAGACAGGTGGATCTGTGAGTTCGGAGGCCAGCCTGGTCTACAGAGTGAGTTCCAGGATAGCCAGAGCTACACAGAGAAACCCTGTCTCGGAAAACAAGGAAAGCAAAACAAAATAACAACAATTACACAATGTGATCTATTGGCTAGAGAAAAGTAATTTTGGTGTGGTTCCGGGAATGCCACTGTCCCCCTGGTCCATCCCACGTGGTGAGAAAGAACCCTGAATTGTGTTTCTATCATATCTCCTTGCATGCCCACCAAGTTCCCAAGCCTTTGAGCTTCAGCTGCCCTATTTGTCCAGTGAGAATAATGTCTAATGCCTAGGACGACGACCCCACGCCCTTTCTGGCTAACTCTCTCAAGGGTCCCTTTTGAGAGTCTGTTTTGTTTTGTCCTCTTGGCCAGAGCGGGAAGCTATGGGGTGGCCGGTTTGTGGGTGCTGTCGACCCCATCATGGAGAAGTTCAACTCATCTATCTCCTATGACCGGCATCTGTGGAATGTGGATGTGCAGGGGAGCAAGGCCTACAGCAGGGGCCTGGAGAAAGCGGGGCTTCTCACCAAAGCCGAGATGCAGCAGATACTGCAAGGGTTGGACAAGGTAATCTCCCTGTCACAAGCCACACCCTACATCCATTCCCCTGGGAACCCAGGCTCCTAGCCCAAATCCCTATGCCTGACATTCTCCTTCATTCCCTCCTGCTGATGCTGAAGCTGGAACCCTGGGCTGTGTGCATGCAGGGCAAATGCTCTATGCTGAGTCACGCCCCCAGCCCGTCATTGGGAGACTCTACGCAAGTGTTCTGTTCTATCACTGAGCCTGAGCCTTGTCCTGGCTCTCATATCCTGGGGCATAGGAAGTAGAATTCCAGGCCTGTTGTGTGACCTTGGAATAAGTAGATGGTTACTGCCTCAGATGGCTGGTGCTATAGTTATCACCTCTCTCCTTTTTATTTATTAATTTATTTTTATTTCGCATGCATTGGTGTTTTGCCTAAATGTATGTGTGTCTAAGGATCTCAGACACCCTGGAACTGGAATCGCAGATGGCTGTGGTCCTCAATGTGGGTGCTGGGAATTGAACCTGGGCCCTCTGGAATCGCAGCCAGTGCTTTTAACACCACCCCACCCTACCCTCTTCCCATCTCTGTCTGTCAGTGACTCCTCATTGCTCATGACCAAGGTGGACTGGGTCTGAGAGCATTCCTCAGGGATGGGGAAGTAGTCTATGGATCAGCTGCCATACAAGGGCATTTAACCGTGGTGGAACCGGGACCAAGGCAGGGAGACTCCTGGCTCCCGGTGCCCAATCAACCTGATACCCTGGGTTGCTGCTACCTTGTTCAGGTTGCTGAAGAGTGGGCCCAAGGCACCTTCAAATTACACCCTAATGATGAAGACATCCACACAGCCAATGAGCGGCGCCTGAAGGTATAACACACCCTTCTTCATAACTGATCTCTCTCTCTCTCACCTTATCCCATCACAGGCATCCTTGGCAGAGTAGAAATGGCAAGAGACTTGGGCAGGATGGGGTTGAGGGGGAGGTCCCTGGCATAGGGAAGGAGCCACAGGGTCGGCAGGGACCCCTACCTGGATGGAGTGTCACCACTTGAACTGTGAGCAGGGAGTTCCTAACCTCATGCCTTTTCACTCCAGGAACTCATCGGTGAAGCTGCGGGGAAGCTACACACAGGACGAAGTCGCAACGACCAGGTGTCCCTATCCCTCCTGCCCTCTTTTACGAACATGTCAACCATGGGCGTCCAGGAGGCTCTTAAGGCTCAGCTGCTGTCCTGGTTCTCTAGGGAAGCAGCAAACATTACGCCCTGAATCCGCCCTTCTCCTCTCTACAGGTGGTCACGGACCTCAGGCTGTGGATGAGGCAGACCTGCTCAAAACTTTCCGCCTTCCTCCGGGTTCTCATTGGAACCATGGTCGACCGGGCAGAGGCGTAAGTCTCCCGGGGATACTGCCATGGGAATTTTCTCCTTGGAGGGGATCTAAGCAAGGAATGAGTGTGGCTAACCCTAAACCAGCCATGACAGGAGGTCTGCACACAGCATGGACGATGGTTCCCCCAGGGCTGCATAGTAGATAGGGTCTGGTCTTCCCTGGTCTTCCCTAGTCTTCCCCGGTCTGTATACTCTAGCTCCTTCTGGGGCCAGAGGTGAGTCTATGTCCAACTAAGGCAGAATTACATCTGAACGCCTGGGAGGAAGAACACAATACTCAAGCGAAGTCCAAAGACTCCCGAGCCCTCCTGAAGGAAGAGAATACTAGTATTCCACAGGCCCAGTTGGGTTTGGGTTTTTATTTTCCAGGGTATTTGTTTATTTGTGTTGTTGTTTCTTTTATATGTATAAGTGTTTTGTCTGCACATGTGTATATGTGTGCTGCCCGCATGCCTGGTGCCTGTGGAGGTTAGAAGAGGGCATCAGGTCCTCCTTTCACTCAAGCAGTGAATTAGCCATGAGCCACCATGTGGGGACTGGGAGTCAAATCCCAGGTCTTTCTGCAAGACCAAGGGGCCTTAACCAATAAGCCACCTTTCCAGGCCCACAGGCCCAACTATGACAGGCTCAACGCCCCTCATGAACATGTCAGCAGTTTGACTCAGAGGATAGAGCCCAGGGGGCCACCAGGCTCTGTTCTCTGAATGTGAGATCTAGATGGCCGGGGTGAAGAGAGTTGGACATGAGGCCCTGAAGTATTAGGTGGGCTCAGAGCTCCCAGAGCAATAAGGAGCAGGGTGTGACTTATCAGCTCTATCCCCTACCTAGGACAGCCCAGAGGGCACCAGGCGACAGCATCTGTTTAAGGATTTTTGGAGACTGAAGCTCCAGGTGCCCAAGGAAAGGGCTTGACTAAGCGCAAAGCAGGCAGCCACTCTCCAATCTAGGCTGTCCCATCTTACTCCACTCCCCACCCTACACAGAAGGCAGATGACAGAGCCAAGGGTTGCTTCCTGCCAGCCTCGTCCCATGCATCCATGTTCTAATGTCCTTGGGACTGGCTTTGTCCCCTTCAGACTTGACAAAGGAGACCCTGAAATATCTTAGTATCAGAATTAGGGCAATGTCTCCCATTTCTTAACTCTGTGTCCCCCATTCATAGACCTCTGCTAAGTGTGAATGCAAAGGGATATGAACTGTGTGTGTGTTGGGGGGGGACTGCTGTTAAGAATGAGGAGGGGGTAGTGAATACAGGAAATTGAACATATTGATGGTTAGACACTAAGTGTAGCCTGGGGCTTGCTATGTAGCCCAGGCTAGCCTCAAGTTTCCTTTCTTCCTTTCCTTCTTTTCCTCTCTTTCTCTGTCCTCTCCTCTCCTTCCCTCTCCTCTCCTTTTATTTTTTTATTTTTTTATTTTTTATTTTTTTTATTTATTTATTTATTTTTTTTTTGGTTTTTCGAGACAGGGTTTCTCTGTGTAGCCCTGGCTGTCCTGGCACTCACTTTGTAGACCAGGCTGGCCTCGAACTCAGAAATCCGCCTGCCTCTGCCTCCCGAGTGCTGGGATTAAAGGCGTGCGCCACCACGCCCGGCTTTTTTTATTTTTTTTTAAAGACAGCCCAAGCCGGCTCCAAATCCACTGTGTAACTGAAGCCACCCTTGAACTCCTGGTTCTCCTGCTTCAGCCTCCCAATCGCTAGGATTACAGGTGTCCACCACCACACCCAGAGCTTGGGCTTTGTGTTTGAGACGGAGTCTCATCCACAACACAGACTGGCTTAGAACTCAACATATATAGCCAAAGCTGGTCTCAATCTTACTGCAGTCCTCCTGCCTCAACCTCCCGAGCACTAGGACCGCAGACCCGCACCATCATGCCCTTCCTGGTTTAGTCTTTGAGCTCACTGACTCACTTCCGGTTTTATCCGCAGTGAGCATCTGCTCCCTTTTTATAGGCGGAGCGCCACAGGTCTATTCTTACCTTGCCTGAAAAGAGTGTTCCGGGTGTGCCCTAAGCAAGCCTTACCTGTCCCTGCCAGACCCCAGTCCCTCAGGTCTCCTGCTTCTCCACCTGCTACAGGGAACGTGATGTCCTCTTCCCAGGGTACACACACTTGCAGAGAGCTCAGCCCATTCGCTGGAGCCACTGGATCCTGAGGTGAGTCGTCAGAGCAGGGGCGGTAGGAAGCGGCCCTGACCAAGGGCTTTGATGGAAGAGGAGGCTCCCTGTGTCCTACCACCAACCATCCACCCCTATTTCCCAATTTCCCACAGCCATGCTGTTGCGCTGACACGAGATTCAGAGAGACTCTTGGAGGTGCAGAAGCGAATCAATGTCTTACCACTGGGGAGGTAAGGCAGTAGCCCTCAGTGTCCCCTTATGGAAGCTGAGGGCAAATTGCTACCCAATCAAGACTGAGGAAAGCGTGGAGATTAGAGGGAGGGGCCTATGAGACCCTGCCTCTTCCTCAGGGTCTATATATAGACAGCCGTGGTTGCTAGGAGACGGACATTTCTTCATTGGTTAAGTTGCCCGTGCTCTTGTTGGTAACCACTCACACATTCGCCTATTAGCAGCCCTAGTGAAACTCACTGGGTCACCAACAAAGACATGAAATGTTGAGAAAAGGAAGGACTCGTCAGGGTAGTAAGAGGACAAGAGAGGGTAATGGAGGAGCAAATATGATTAAAATACATTCCGCACGTGTATGAAAATGGCATAATGAAACCAGATTTGTATAATATACATTGCTAATTGAAAACGTTAGGGGCTGGGGAGATGGCTCAGTGGTTAAGCACACTGACTGCTCTTCCAGAGGTCCTGAGTTCAATTCCCAGAAACCACATGGTGGCTCACAACCATCTGTAATGGAATCTGATGCCCTCTTCTGGTGCGTCTGAAGACGGCTACAGTGTACTCATATACATAAAATAAATAAATCTTTTTTTAAAAAAAAGAAAACTTTAGGGTAGGCTGGAGAGATGGCTCAATGTTTAAGGGCCTTGCTGCTCTTCTAGAGGACTGAAGTTCAGTTCCCAGCACCCACCCTGGGCAGAATATAACCCACTTGTAACTTCAGCTCCAGGAACTCCAGTGCCCCCTTCTGGCCTCCATGGGCACTGCACACATGTGACATACATTCACACATGCATACACACACACACACACACACACACACACACACACGTAAGAATAATAAAAACAGGTCCTTAAAAATAAAATAAAACTGTAAAGGCTGGAGAGATGGCTAAGAACATCAGCTGCTTTCACTGAAGTCCCAGGTTCGGTTCCCGGTGCTCACATTGGGTGCTCACAACTGCCTCTAAGATCAGTTCCAGGAGCTCTGAGGTCCTCTTCTGGACTCTGTGGACACCTGAGTGCACATGGTTCACATACAGACAAGAACACATGCACACACATACACACAATATTTTTAATAGAAAAGAGTTAGACCCTGCTCTGCCTTTCAGGTCTCTAACATGGGGATAACCAAACAAGAAAAACGCTGAAACCCCAGCCAGCTTCCCATCTCGCACCATGTTCCCTGCATGGTGAAACTTTTTGGGGCCTTAAGGTGGCCAGGCCAGGAAAGCAGCTGAGTAACTAAGGCTTGCTTCTGGGTGTCGCGTGTGACTGGTACCCAGAGCCTCAGTCTCTGTGAACCCTTGTCTCTCTACAGTGGGGCCATTGCAGGCAACCCTCTGGGTGTGGACCGGGAGCTACTCTGTGCAGGTGAGGCACCTTGGTCATCCTTCTCTGGAGACTGTCACTCTTAGCTTCTGCTGGTCTCAAAGACACACAAGATGACATGTGAGAGGCACAGAGAACTCGTGCCCACATATAAACAGTAGAAGACCCAGGAATGTCGTTTCAACATGACTCAGTAGCCGGTGATGGTTCAGACTTCTGGAGTGTGGCCCCGAGTAGTTTATTTTAGGCATATTTAAACACAGCACAATTTGGTGGAATTTTTCCTGGTGATAAGTAACTCAATCCTATATGCGCAATAAAACTTAAAACATGGTTACATTGAAATTCTTTGTAAAATACACATGACAGCTTCCCTGAAGATGGGTTCCGCAGATTAGGATCTGGGGGAGGATCTGGTGTGGTCTCAGCTACACAGTGCGAAAATCACCAGGCAATTAACCACATCCATTCCCTGGCTTCTGGGCAGAAAGCAGATTACACATCCGTCCCTTTGTAGTCTAACCGCCTGTGTAACCTTCTGGTCCCCCCAGTGCTTATCCATGAGCACCAAGAACCTCCCTCACATCTTGCCTATGGGTATTGAGACCAGTGCCTATGTCAGGGGTACCTATTGCTAGGGAAATTAGACCTCCTTCCGTCCTCGTAAGATCTGTAAAGAGACCCTATTCCCCTCCTCATACCCCTCTTCAATTCCCATTTCCAAGAAGGGGTCAAGGGTGAGTCTGGGCGTCCAGATGTGGGCACTTCTTGCCTTCCAGTTTAGCTGTTTTTCCCTCTCTCACCTCTAGAACTGAACTTTGGGGCCATCACACTCAACAGCATGGATGCCACCAGTGAGAGAGACTTCGTGGGTAAGACCCCAGAGTCCAGGGCTGGGGGTGTACATCAGATAGGGGTGTGCTTGCTTAGTGTGTGTGAAGCTCTGGGTTTGATCCCCTCTGCATGAACTGGGTATAAAATGGGACACACCCATAGTCCCAGCACTTGGGAAATAGAGCCAGGAATATCAGTGATTGACGGACATCCTCTGCTAATTAATTTGTGACCAGCCTGAGCTATGTAAGACCTTGTCACAAACAAACAAACAAAACCAAAATAACTACTACCAACCAAAAGGGGCAGCGAGGTTTCTCAGTGGGTAAAAAGGCACATACTATGAAGCATGGTGAACCTGACACCCTGATACCCTGAGCCCCAAATGGTGAATGGAGAGATCTGACTCCTGCAAGTTCTCCTTTGACCATCTCTGAGTGACCACACAGAGAATAAATGAAAAGAAAAGGCCTGCTGTCCCTTCCAGCTGAGTTCCTGTTTTGGGCTTCTCTGTGTATGACCCACCTCAGCAGGATGGCAGAGGACCTAATTCTCTATGGTACCAAGGAATTCAACTTTGTGCAACTCTCAGATGCCTACAGGTAAGGTCCATATCTCATACCAACCGGAACCATTTCCTCCCATCCCATTGCACCGCCGCCGCCTTTGCCAGACTTGCCTGGTGCCTCTAACAGCAGGCCAGCCAGGCATAAACAGACCCATCAGTCCTAACGCCTCTGTCCCCCCAACCCCCCAGCACCGGAAGCAGCTTGATGCCCCAGAAGAAAAACCCAGACAGCCTGGAGCTGATCCGGAGCAAAGCGGGCCGAGTATTTGGACGGGTGAGCTGGGCAGAGATGGGGTCAAGGCTTCCAGACATACCCAGCGGGAGTCCTTAGGGGACTCCATGTCTGACTCTGGTGTCCCAGTTGCTCAGTGTCACTCCCCCTGCAGTGTGCCGGACTCCTGATGACCCTCAAAGGACTTCCAAGCACCTACAACAAGGACTTACAGGTATGAACCTGGGAGTGTCGTGAGGAATCCTCTGGTCTATACCACATAAATACTTCTCAGAGTTCTGAGAGAGCCAGACAGGTACCCTTAGAATGGCTCCCTCCTGTCCTGGGCACACAGTCTGTGCCTACCCTCAGTGCTAAGGGTACCCAGTGGAACAAGGAATGAGGCTTGGGTGAAGGGCGGGGCTGCGGGTCCCTTAACTGCCACACCCCTCCCAGGAAGACAAGGAGGCTGTGTTTGAAGTGTCTGACACCATGATAGCTGTCCTCCAAGTGGCCACCGGAGTCATCTCTACATTGCAGGCAAGACTAGCCTTCACCTCCCCCACCTCTCCCCCACTAGGCCCAGACCAGGATTTGCAGGGGAGGGGATGAGGCCAGCAGGCCTGGGAGGGGGAGGGATGGATGGGATGGGTTAGATACCAAAGCCCCAGGTTTGGGCTAGGGTAGGTTTTCTGTTTTGGTTTGTTTGTTGGTTGGTTTGTTTGTTTGTTTGTTTTCTGAGACATGGTTTCTCTGTGTAGCCCTGGGTGTCTGGAACTCACTCTGTGCACCAGGTTGGCCTCGAACTCAAGAGATCCACCTGCCTGCCTGTGCCTCCCTAGTGCAGGGGTTAAAGGCCTGCGCCTTAGCCATAGCCACCTGGCTTAGCCCTATCCCAAAAGATAAAAACAAGCTAATAATGAAAATGTTTAAACGGAGAGTGGATTTCTCTTGGGGTGGGCTGGGGTTGGGGCATAACTCCGTTGCTGAGGACACAGTAGGCCAGGCTCCAGGGAGTCTCCCAAGCTCTCCTTTTGCTGGTCTTACGCCTCCAGATTCATCGTGAGAACATGAAACAGGCGCTCAGCCCTGACATGCTGGCCACGGACCTCGCCTACTACCTGGTCCGCAAAGGGGTGAGTGTGAAGCAGCCGGGCTTGGGGACAACGGTGTCACAGGAGAAAACAAACTCCCAACCACCCTCTGCCTATGTCTATAATAGATGCCATTCCGCCAGGCCCATGAGGCCTCAGGGAAAGCTGTGTTTATGGCAGAGACTAAAGGAGTGGCTCTCAACCTGCTGTCGCTACAGGAGCTGCAGACCATCAGGTGTGGCAGACCCCTCCCGCTCACCACTGCCCTTACCCCCTATGTCCCCTCACTCCCAGCCCCCCCCCCATCTGCATCTCCATGCTGTGCTGCATCCCAGAAGCTGATCCTGGGCAGCTGCAGGCTGGGATGCCCTGGCTACTCTGACCCCATCCTCTTTCTCCCCAGTCCCCTGTTCTCAGGTGATGTGACTCACGTGTGGGACTACAGTCACAGCGTGGAACAGTACAGTGCCTTGGGTGGCACAGCGAAATCCAGTGTCGAATGGCAGATCAGGCAGGTGCGGGCCCTACTGCAGGCCCAGGAGCCCTAGATCCCGCCCACCCAAAGCTGCTCCCCAATAAAATGGAGCCCTGAAGAAGCCAAGACAAGCATATGCTTCTGCCTGTGATCCTCATGAGTGGGCTGTGGGATTTGTTGAGCTAGCCAATGGGGTCATGAAGGAAGTAGGAAAAAACAAAACAAAACAAAACAAAACGAATGCCAATGCAAAGAGAGACAGGAACAAAGGTTTTTCCTCCTACACCTTAAATCCCAGATCCCCACCCCCCACCTTGCAGGTAGCATAACTGTGAATGCGAGATTAACACAAAATCATAAACTTAAAACATCCTGAAGGAATGATGGAGAGATGCGTCAGCGCTTACCCTTGCAGAGAACCCAAGTTAGGTTCCCAGCACCCACATAAGGAGGCTCACAAACTTCAGGGAACTCCAGCTCTGAGGGGATCTGGTGCCCTCTTGTGGCTTCCATGGGTACTGCACACACGCCCATCACACACTCATCAAGTACACATCATTTTTTAAAAATTAATAATCTTTTTGATCCAGGCTATGGTGGCTCACTACTTTAATCCCAACATTCGGGAGTCACAGGTAGGCAAATCTCTGAGTTCGAGGCTAGCCTGGTCTACAGAGGGAGCTCCAGGATAGCCAGGGCTACACAGAGAAACCCTACCTCAAAAAAGAAAGTAACCTTTTAAAAACATCACAAGGGCCAGGCAGTGGTGGTGCATGCCTTTAATCCCAGTACTTGGGAGGCAGAGGCAAGCAGATTTCTGAGTTCGAGGCCAGTCTGGTCTGCAGAGTGAGTTCCAGGACAGCCAGGACTGCACAGAGAAACCATATCTCGAAAAAACAAACAAAAAACTCCACAGGGGTCTAGAGCTACATGAGATCCTTTCTCAGTAAAACACATCAAATAAAAATACAGTGCAAGGCCGGGCGTGGTGGCGCACGCCTTTAATCCCAGCACTTGGGAGGCAGAGGCAGGCGGATTTCTGAGTTCGAGGCCAGCCTGGTCTACAGAGTGAGTTCCAGGACAGCCAGGACTACACAGAGAAACCCTGTCTCGAAAAACCAAAAAAAAAAAAAAAAGAAAAAAAAAATACAGTGCAATGCCAGTGGGGCACCACCAGTCTCCACCTGACATAGATCAGGAAAAGCAAGAAAGGAGGATGGGGTGGGGACCTCACTTGCCGTTGGAGGCAGACTGATGCAGAGGCTAGGGGAAGCACCCTGATCATCCTGGGTGGAAGAAACACGTTCTTGGGGACACACAGAACAGGTTGGGGGACCTTCACTGTAACCTTGTCCAAAACGTCACAGAAAACAACCTTTGGGGCATTCCTGGTAAAATAGAGCACCTATGTGCATAGTGTGAGCTTGACCTTGCGCGGTATGAACTAGAGCTACAGGCAGCGCTGTGGACATTTTTGTTGTTTTGTGGACTGCGTATGTGAGGGTTTTGAATCAGGGCTTCACAGAGCCCAGGCTGACCGTAGGCCAGAAAGATGGTTTCCCACCAAGCCCAATGACCAGAGAGCAATCCTCAGGAGATGACCAATGAGTCCTCACATGTTGTTCTCTAAGGTCACATGCATGTCAGGGCATGAGCACTCCCAGGCTTGTAATTCAGCAGCTCACACACAAACAAAGACTTGGTTGGTTGGTTGGTTGGTTGGTTGGTTGGTTGGTTGGTTGGTTAGTGGCCCGGTGGTTAAGAGTACTGGCTGCTCTTCTAGAAAATCCACATTCTGTTCCCAGAACTCACATGGCAGTTCACAGCTCCAGCTCTAGGGGACCCAACTCCCTCATCTGGTCACCTTGGACACACACACACACACACACACACACACACACACACACGGCATCTATTCACACATCTGTTTTTAAAAGAACTAAGGGCGGGTAGAGAGAGGGTTCACCAAAATGGCTCAGAGGTTAAGATCATTGACTGCTCTTCTAGAGGTCCCGAGTTCAATTCCCAGCAACCACATGGTGGCTCACAACCATCTGTAATGGGATCTGATGCCCTCTACTGGTGCGTCTGAAGATAGCTACAGTGTACTCATTATCTGTATCAAATAAATTTTTAAAAATGTTAAGCTGGACAGTGGTGGCGCACATCTTTAATCCCCACACTTGGGAGGCAGGCGGATTTCTGAGTTCAAGGCCACCTGGTCTACAGAGTGAGTTTCAGGATAGCCAAAAAAAAAAAAAAAAATAGTTAAGAAATATATTTGTATCTAACAGATACTGGAGAGAGCCTGAGGTCCTGGTTCTCTTCCCCACAGGAAAGGACTGGGTATCCAGTCTCAGCTAAATGTATACCTGCTCTGTTCTCCGTGAATCATTAGATACCAGAGGTGCATCAAAGAGGAAATTAGACTTCTCTTTTACTTATCACCAAAGTATAAATTAATCCATTTTCCTTTTAGCAACTTGTTTCCTAATTTCTTTGAGATACAGGGAAAGTGAGGCAGTAGGTTAGTGAAGTATAAACAAAGCCAGTCATAAGAGTTCATGCTTAGGGCTAGAGAGATGGCTCAGCAGTTAAGAGCACTGACTGCTCTTCCGGAGGTCCTGAGTTCAAATCCCAGCAACCACATGGTAGCTCACAACCATCCATGATGATATCTGACACCAGTTACTGGGGTGTCTGAAGACAGCTACAGTGTACTTACATATAATAAATAAATCTTTAGAAGAGAGAGAGAGAGAAAGTTCAAAAGCTTGAGGCAGGAGGATCACTTTGTGTCAGGCTAGGCTGATCTACATAGATGGCACACACACACACACTCACACACACACACCAAGACCACATGCAATTAGGCCAGAACTGCATAAAAATGGGTGGGAAGCTCATCTGGAAGTTCAGCTTAAGATAGTTCTCCTTCGGAAGTTAACCAGCTATTTTTTCAGTGTGTTAATTTTCCATATAAATAATTGTATTTTTATTACTTACTTTTAATTTTTAGAAAATATTCATGTACATGAAGTGTTTTGCACACCACATGCGTGCCAGGTGCCCACAGATGTCATTAGAGAGTGTCAGATCCCCTGGAACTGGAGTTTTGGACAGTTGTGAACCTCCATGTAATTGAACCTGGGTCAGCAGGTTCTGTGTTTTGAACTACCTTAAAACCATGGGTCCAAATCCCAACACAGAACCGGACAGAACAGGATGGATGGGAGCCTAAGGTCACTTGGCTCATCGACTTCCTGGCCAGTCTGGGCTATGTGGGACTCTGTCTCAAAAAAAAAAAAAAATCCTCTAGCCAGATGTGGCGGTGCACACCTTTAACTCCAACACTTGGGAGGCAGAGGCAGGCAAATCTCTGTGAGTTTCAGGTTAGCCAAGGCTACAAAGTGAAAAACTATGTCCAAAAAAAAAAAAAAAAAAAAAAGTCCCCCAAAGTCTCATGTCTCAATGGGTCAGCTGTCTAGCTGGTAGACTTTCGGGAGACATGAGCATCTAACTTGAACAGTGGATTAGCCTATTCCAGTGCCCAGCAGGAATTTGATCATCTATAAGATGACTGAACATTAACTTGCATCGCCTAATTATCCTTAATAAGAATTTAGCAGCTTTAATAAGATTAGGACTTGGGGCTGGAGAGATGGCTCAGAGATTAAGAGCACCGGCTGCAGCCGGGCGTGGTGGCGCACGCCTTTAATCCCAGCACTCGGGAGGCAGAGGCAGGCGGATTTCTGAGTTCAAGGCCAGCCTGGTCTACAAAGTGAGTTCCAGGACAGCCAGGGCTATACAGAGAAACCCTGTCTCAAAAAAAAAAAAAAAAAAAAAAAAAAAAAAAAGCCGGGGTGGCGCACGCCTTTAATCCCAGCACTCAGGAGGCAGAGGCAGGCGGATTTCTGAGTTCGAGGCCAGCCTGGTCTACAAAGTGAGTTCCAGGACAGCCAGGGCTATACAGAGAAACCCTGTCTCGAAAAAACCAAAAAAAAAAAAAAAAAAAAAAAAGAGCACCGGCTGCTCTTCCAGAGGTCCTGAGTTCAATTCCCAGGAACCACATGGTGGTTCATAGCCATCTATAATGAGATATGGTGCCCTCTACTGGCCCGCAGGCATACATGCAGGTAGAATGCTGTGTACATTAGAATTAGTTGATTAAAAAAAAGATTAGGATTTTATATTTTTTCTGTTTTTCTTTTGTTTCATTTTTTCCTTTATTGAATATTTTCTTTATTTACATTTCAAATGCTATCCCCTTTCCAGGCCTTCCCTCCAGAAACCTCCCATCTCATTCCCCTCCTTGTGTGGTATCTGCAGATGGAGGCAAACAACCTGAAAAGCTTAAGTATTTGTTAGCTTAGAAAGTCATTAAGTTGTAGGATAGGTATCTATAACCCAGAGGTTTAAACAGAAAGGAATAAAAACTGCACAGCTACAGGAACTCAGAAAAGGTTGGCATCAGGTTATCTTGTTTTCTTTATGGATTTTTGTTTTACAGATTGATAGCGCATACCTTTGATCCCAGCACTTGGGAGGCAGAGGCAGGTGGATTTCTGAGTTCGAGGCCAGCCTGGTCTACAAAGTGAGTTCCAGGACAGCCAGGGCTACACAAGGTTTCAAGCCCTGTCTTAAAAAACCAAAACCAAAACCAAACACCAAAACCAAACCAAACCAAACCAAAAAATAGATTTTTAACCATATCCAACAAGCTTATAAATCTTGAGGTACAGAGAATTTACATGTTAAAGATTTATTTATTTATTTTATATGAATACACTGTCGCTGTTTTCAGACACACCAGAAGAGGGCATCCAATCCCTTTACAGGTACTTGTGAGCCACCATGTGTTTGCTGGGAATTAAACTCAGGACCTCTGGAAGAACAGTCAGTGCTCTTAATCGCTGAGCCATCTCTCCAGCCCCGGAGAGTTTATATTTTAGCTTTTTAAAACTATATGGTATCCTTTCCTGGGCTATTTTTTTTCCCTTTGTCCTGGAGATGGCCTTATGACCCAGAACACAGATTTTGTACGAAAAATTTTCAAACAATCAATCATGCTTGGGTTGGAAGAGGGATACCATACTTCAACTCCAGAGCCAGCTTTTTAATAAAGTACAACAATAAAACAATATCTTATTGAATAAACATACTGGAAAAAAAAAGACCTAATATCTGCAAAACGAAACACAGTGATTCATAGGAAAGATCAGAGAAAGGTGAATACAAAGAAACTTGGAGATAAGAAAGTCTGGGTACAGGCCAGCTGCAGCAGCACAGAAAGCAGTGGCTTAGAGTATCCAGGAGGGTTGCATGCCAGAAGTGCCCATATTACCCCAGCCTAACTGCAGGAGAGTGGCCACAGCCAGAGTTCCATGGTCAGAACTCTGGGAACAGCGGGGAGATAGAACAACCTGGAAAAAGGCATCCTTTAGAAGCAGAATAAGGGAAAAGGATTTCAAACAGGAAATTTCTCCACAGGTGTGGAGAAGCACCTGTGGGATTTCAACAGCAGACTCCTGCAAGCCAACAAGAGGGCTAGAGACAGAGCAAGCTTCAGTGGGGAGCTAGCCTAGAGGTGGTCAAGGGCAGTTTACCACCCTAAAATCCTGAAGATGTAGATTTGGCTGTGCTCAGTTTGATTCCCATCCCTAAAGCAAAACTTGAAAACATAAATTCAACAGACAACAGAGAACAACGGAAAGACAGTACAACAGCACAATCAGAAAGACAAAACAAAACAGCAACCCATATGAATTCAGACATATGGTGGCCACCTTCACTTACACACAAAACCAGAAAGACTGGAGACTGGGTCTAGAATCTCATCAGATCCCACTTTTTGTCTCTCCAAATTTCTAGACACCAAAACCAGAACAACTCACCAATGGGCCCAAGCTTCGGAAGCAGGTTGGTCAGCAATTCTTACTTTCAATATGCAAATTTGATGTGGTTGTAGTCTGGGATTCCCAGGGTCTATCAAGCAAACTTTAGACTTGCTTCTTCTGGGGTCTATGCCAGAACCCTGGCCCTGAGTCTGAGGTCTCTCAATAATCTTGCTGGGGCCTCCAAATATTATGGAGTTTGTGACCCATGGAAAAAGACCATAGACTAGAGCCAATTATAATTATTTAAAAATTTATTGATCAGCTGCTAGCAGGATGAGCAGTCTCTGACTCAAATTTGAGATTGCCATGAAGGAAGGCTATGAGTAAGAACTTTTAGAGGGAAAATCACAGGAAGACCTTCAGTATCTAGGCAAGCAAGTAAAAACTGTTCTCTTCTGCCAGGTTAAGCAGTGAAGACAACTCAGAACAATCTTTGAATATCTACAGAAGCAAAACCAGCAGTTAGCCAGGTTATAACAAGTATATAGACACAGCTGTACAGTTTTGGGTGGGGGTCACTGAGTCAGGGTGACTGGGGACTTATCTTCTAGGGACGATAGCCAGAAACAAATGGCTGGTGAGAACCAAGATGGATGCCTAGCGTAAAATGGAGCTTCTTTAGCCACTCATTCATTTACTCGTGATTGAGAGAAGTTGAGTTTGGGACAGTTTACTCATTAAGGACAAGTGTTGGGAGTGACCCTGTTTAAATGTTAACTTAAACATAAGCGACCCTGTTTTAATGTTCACTTGTCAGCCATAAGTGCTTACTTACAAAGTCTTGGCCTCAGTGAAACAGTCCTAGCTTAGTTGGGATTTCTGTGGGAAAAGTCGAGGCCTCTGTGGGAAAGCACTACCCCCAGTTAAGAACAAATAGCTAGCCGGGTGGTGGTGGCGCATGCCTTTAATCCCAGCACTTGGGAGGCAGAGGCAGGCAGGTTTCTGAGTTCGAGGTCAGCCTGGTCTACTAAGTGATTTCCAGGACATCCAGGGCTACACAGAGAAACTCTGTCTCGAAAAAAACAAACCAAACCAACAAACAGAAAACAAACAAAACAAAAACAACAAAAAAAGAACAAATAGCTATACATCTTGGGGACAGGTACCTAGCAACCCATTCTGTTCTATTTCTCCTGCTGAACTTTTTACCTAGCTAATATCCTGCTTTTGGGAACAGGTGTGTTCCCCCAGATACAAAGCGATTCTGCGTGATCCCCCTCCCCATACCCTGCTTCTGTGAGCATAAAACCTGGAATAATAAAATTTGACAGCTTGATCAATCAGACTTGCTGTCCATCCTTGTGTTTCTCGCCCCCCATTCTCTCCACAGGTGGTTCCTCAGCCCCTGTTCAGCTGTCTCAAGGGCTGGGACAGACAAGGATACAAAGGCTTCCAGGAGGAGGGAAAGTCAAAACCCGGAATCACATCAATTTAGTCAAGCATAGATGTTTGTATGCTGTTAATGGGATTGCAACTTGAGAAAACACAGATTTAGTTACAATAGTAGGCTCAGGTTCTTCAAAACAGCACTGGTATTTATAGCTTAAACAGCCTGGACTGGGAGGTGGCCCAGTTGGTAAGTTGAATTGCTGAGCAGGCATGAAGAGTTTGAATCTGAATTCCCCAGCACTCACATAAAAATCAGGACACAAAGCACCCCTAACCCCTTAGCTGGGAAGACAGTAAAAGGTGAATCTTTGGCTCCAGCCAACCAGTTTAATGGGGTTCGTGAGCTCCAAGCTCAGTCACAAAATACAAGGCAGAGGGGCTTCTGAGATGGCGTAGTGAATACAGGTGTCTGCTCCCAAGTCTGATGACTGAGTTCAGTCCTTGGGACTTACAGGGTAGAAGGAGAAACAACTCCAGCCAGACATCATCTGATCTTCACACAGTGCAGGCACACATGCAAATTAATATATAAATAAATAAACTAAGATATAATAAGATGGATGGGACTGCAGACATGGCTCAGGGTTTAAGAGCACTGGCTGTTCTTTGCAGAGGTCCTGAGTTCAGGTCCCAGCACCTTCAAGGTGATTCACAATTATTTGTAACTTTAGTTCCAGGGGATTCAATGTCCTCTTCTGGCCTTCAAGGGTACTTCACACACCTAGTACACACTGATAGGTGCAGGCAAAGCATCCATATGTTATTTATATCTTTGAGGTTGCTATGTAGCCTATCCTTCTTCCTCAACATCCTGAGAGCTGGCCATAGATTAGAAGCACCATGTCCAGTTCTAGGGGAGTTTTTTGTAGCTGCTGCTGTTCTTAGTGTTTCTGTTTCCCAGGGTTGCACTGGCATGTATGTCTATGCACCACATGGTCCAGTGCCTGTGGAGGCTAGAAGAGGTCACTCGATCCTCTAGGAGTGGAGTTAAAAATGGTTGTGAGCTGCCATGTGGGTGCTGGGAATCAAACGGGGTCCTCTGGAAGAACAGCTAATGCTCTTAACCACTAAGCCATTATCTCTCTAGCCCTCCCCAGCAAATAAATAAATAAATAAGTCAGTCCTTTAAAAGAAAAGGATTGACCTTTAACCTCCACCTGCACATGGTCATGTGTATACACACATCTGAAGGCAGGCACCTGAAACAGAAACACTCAAATATAAATAAGTGGATTGGAAGCTAGCATACCTGTGCTTGGCCAGTCTTACTCATGCTGAGAATCATTTCTTCTGTTCAGCGTCACCCCCAACCCCTTAACAAGCATACTGGTAATTGCAACAAAATGTAGGTATTTGTAACAACAACAACAAATGGGGGCTTTTGTAGGAGTGGTTGGGGAACCTTCTCTTGTGCTTAAGTTCAGCAGGCTTTAACAATGCTTTAGGGAGCGGGGCAGTGGTGGCGCACTCCTTTAGTCCCAGCCCTCAGGTGACAGAGGCAGGTGGATCTCTGAGTTCCAGGCCAGCCAGTTTAGACTAACTAAACAGAGCTCTCTGGAAAAGCCCAAATCAAAACGAACCAAACAAAAACATTCTTTAGGGAACTTCCTTTTGGCTCAGTCTGAAAATCCAAATGCACACCTTGGGGTGGTTGTACCTTTAGTTCAACGCAAAGATTTAGGTTGAAACCTAAATAATATTTACCTCCGTTTTAAGAACTGGAAACTAATGCCGGGGCCTAGCAAACACAGAAGTGGATGCTCACAGTCAGCTAGTAGATGGATCACAGGCCTCCCAATGGAGGAGCTAGAGAAAGTACCCAAGGAGCTAAAGGGATCTGCAACCCTATAGGTGCAACAACATCATGAACTAACCAGTACCCCGGAGCTCTTGACTCTAGCTGCATATGTATCAGAAGATGGCCTAGTTGGCCATCACTGGAAAGAGAGGCCCATTGGACACACAAACTTTATATGCCCCAGTACAGGGGAACACCAGGGCCAAAAAAAAAAAAATGGGAATGGGTGGGTAGGGAAGTGGGGGGGAGGGTATGGGGGACTTTTGGGATAGCACTGGAAATTTAATTGAGGAAAATACGTAATAAAAAAATATTAAAAATTAAAAAAAAAAAGAACTGGAAACTAACCAGGTGGCATATGCCTTTAGTCCCAGCACTCAGGAGGCAGAGGCAGGAGGTATCTCTGTGATTTTGAGCCTGGTCTACAGAGTTCCAGGACAGCCAAGGCTTCAAGACTAGCTTAGCTGTATATGTACTTGCCCAAGAGTGAAATCTGAGCACTGTTAGCTCAAGTCTGTTAGCTAGAGGGGCTGGAGTGATGGATAGGGGGTGGGGGAGGTGGGCGGTACTAAGACCACTTTCAGAGAATGGCTGCTGCAGGTCATGTGAACCGTCATCGCAACCTTCATTTGTGACTCACACAGGTCATCACATGACATCACACAGGTCCAGGAGACACTTCTTTCATGGCCAGTGCTGTCAGTTCTACTCCCTTCCTCAGAGACCTCTAAGAAGAGACCTCGCTTCGAACCTGCCTGCGTGTCCTTTCCAGGCTTTAATAACGCCTTTAACAAACTCCCCAAATCCTTCTCAGTGTCTCTTTTGAACTCTCATCCTTTCACAGGAGTTGTGAAGAAACAGTGGGATCAGGGACTTCAGGGCTTCTTTCAGATCTTAGCCTAGTGGTCCTGAGAGGCAAGCCCCAAAGTGTGAGGGAAGGAGGGGGAGATATTAATAGATGTGAGGCAGGCAGCGGCTGACGTCAGGCATATGGGGAAACGATCCAGGACTTCAAGTCTTTGGGACTTCCTCTTTCTGCAGAGTCCAGCCTTGGGGCCTCTAGATAGCCTTGAGCCAGCAGCTGTGCAAGCGCTTGCCCTCAACCAAGTTGGCGCAGGCGGCTTCTCTAGAGAACATGTGACTCTCCCAGGTCCCGCCTCTGCCCTCCCAGAGAGGAGGCTAAAAAGCCCAGCCGCTGGTCGGTGGGCAGCCTGGCCAGTATGTCCCTAAAATGGAGTGCGTGTTGGGTCGCGCTGGGCCAGCTGCTGTGCAGCTGCGCGCTGGCTCTGAAGGGCGGGATGCTGTTCCCGAAGGAGAGCCCGTCGCGGGAGCTCAAGGCTCTGGACGGACTGTGGCACTTCCGCGCCGACCTCTCCAACAATCGGCTGCAGGGCTTCGAGCAGCAATGGTACCGGCAGCCGCTACGGGAGGTGCGCGCTCCCTGGAACCCGGGGTCTGGAAGCTTCCAGAAGTCAGGGGATGGGCGGAGGGATGCCTGTACCTGGAGATCCCCTTGTGCTCACCTAGAGGAGGTTAATATGGGTTTGCAGGCTGGGGAGGGGAGCGACCAGAGGAGGAAGTGGGACCTGGCATGCTGAGAACCGCATGGCTTCTGCTAGGCAGGCGCTGCCCCAGGCAATGGATTTTTTTTTTTTTTTAAGCTTTTAATTTTACTTCATAGTGCTGGAACTTGAACCAAGGGCCCTGTGTGTGCTTGTCACTACTGAGCCTTTTGTTTATGTTTTGAGGCTGTGTCTCCTTATATAACCTAGGCTGGCCTGGATATCCGGGTGAATCTCTTGCTCCCACTTTAACTTTCCCGAGTGTTGTAGGAGATGTTTGTACACACGCCTCCAGCATCCCGGTGCACATACCTCCCATGCTCTTTCCCATCTTGTGAAAAGTAGAATCCTAGGAGATGCTACCCACCACAGGGATTTGGGGGCGGGGGTAGAGGAGGGGGAGCAAATGTGACTTTGCACAGAGCTAGCAGAGGACCCTCATCCCTGCTCTCCTTTCCTACCTAGGTAGGGTTGGCACAGAAGCAGGTTGAAGCAAACCTGTGTGCTCACAGTCTCCTCCTCTCTCAGATTTCATTCATTCATCCTACCTCGTTTCCTATTGGGCTCTCTCCTCTTCCTCGTCTCTTCTCTCTCTTTGTTTATTATTTATGTGTGTGTGTGTGGGGGGGCACCCGTGTGCTACACGGTACATGTGGAGGTTGGAGGATAACTTGCTGGGGTCTGGTCTCTCCTAGGTCACCAGGGATGTAACTCAGGTCATCAGGCTTAGTGGCTAGTGCCTTTAACCCACCGAGTCATCTCACCAGCTGTGTGTGTGTGTGTGTTTGAGACAGCGACCCACATTAACCTCCGACTCCTAGCCATGTGGCTCCCTTAGCCTCCCCGGTTGCTAGAGTTGAACCACCACACCTGGCTTAGACTCTCCGTTTTCAACGGCACTGCCCAGCATTCAGCAAAAGAGGAAGTAAGGAGGGGACACTGCCACCGCAGGCCTTCTCTGTTTCCTTGGGGGCCCCTGTTCCCTGCTGTTGGCCTTCCTCCTTGTGGCAATGGTCACCTGCCTTTTATGTCAGGGTCTGGTCTTTCCTGTTTTAGACTGGCCTGTGGCTCTTTCCATGGAAATCTTGGCTCTGGTACTATCTGCCCTGAGAAAGAACTTGGTTTGAACAGTCTTTTGCCATCAACTGTCCTGCAGAGTTCACTTGTGGATGCAGCCAGTATTTTACAGTCTCTCCCCTGTGTCCCCTATGGTTCTCTAGGGTGCTGGAGGCGCAGTCGTGAAGAATAGACCCAATCCTTCTCTTTAGCCAGAGTCTCCTGTATCCTCGGGTCAGCCTCAGATATACTATGAAGCAGAGGATAGCCAGGGAATGACCCTGAACGTCCATCTTCCTGGCTGCACCTCTCATCTGCTAGGATTACTGGTGTGCTCCGCCATGATTGGCTTATGGAATGCTGGAGTCGGAACACAGGATTTCATCCGTGGTAGGCCAGGGCTTTACCAGCTGAGCCACATCCCCAGCGCGTGACTCCACTTCTTCTTTCTCTAGTCGGGCCCAATCTTGGACATGCCTGTCCCTTCTAGCTTCAATGACATCACCCAAGAAGCAGCGCTTCGGGACTTTATTGGCTGGGTGTGGTATGAACGGGAAGCAATCCTGCCATGGCGATGGACCCAAGACACCGACATGAGAGTGGTGTTGAGGATCAACAGTGCCCATTATTATGCAGTTGTGGTCAGTATAGGGAGAGGTTGGCTGGGGGCAAGGCAGTCTGGGCTGTCCAGAAGGGCTCTGTGTCATGGGTCGGAGAAGGGTTACTTTGTGGGCTCCATTAGAACACCATTCTTCCATCTGATGGCGGGGACCCTCTTCTGGAAGGGGGTACCCGAGACAGACAGCAGAGCCCTGTGGCCATTTACCCTCTGCTCATCTCTCCTTGTGTCTGCAGTGGGTGAATGGGATTCATGTGGTGGAACATGAGGGAGGTCACCTCCCCTTTGAGGCTGACATTAGCAAGCTGGTCCAGAGTGGGCCCCTGACCACCTGCCGGATCACGATCGCCATCAACAACACACTGACCCCTCATACCCTTCCACCGGGGACCATCGTCTACAAGACTGACACCTCCATGTGAGCAGCATCCTTCCTCTCCCCCCTCTCCTGCCCAGCAGACTTCCCCATAGGGAGAATGATTCTAGCCCTGGATCTGATGAGACCGGGGTCGCATGCTAGGAGGGAAAGTGATTGCTGGAAGTTCTCAGGCCAGCTAGATCAAGAGATCCTGTCTAGGGGTAGAAGGTAGAACCAGTGCCTGAGGTTGTCTTCTGATCTGCACATGTGGTACACACACACACACACACACACACACACACACACACAGAGGAGGCGGATTTAAAAAGCCACACAGATAATGGACCTTTGTTTTCCCACCCTAGGTATCCCAAGGGTTACTTTGTCCAGAACACAAACTTTGACTTCTTCAACTATGCGGGACTGCATCGATCTGTGGTCCTCTACACCACCCCTATGACTTACATCGATGATATCACTGTGGTCACTAATGTGGAGCAAGACATCGGTGAGGAATCCCAGCAGGAGGCTCTGTGCTAAGCTGGGTCCATTTTTATCTCAATTCCCAAGAGGAAAAAAATCCCTAAGGAGAAAAAGGCTTCAAGCATCTTTTAGCCCTCCCCTGCCTCATTATCCTCAGAAGATAAGACTCAGACTGCCCAAGCTGACACCTTTCTGGTGGGTCTTCCTTTGCAAGGAAGTGAGGACAAATGACAAGTGGGGTCTTGTCTAAAGTGACATCACTCAAAATATTGGGTCACTTCCTTCCTCCCTGTAACTCCTAATTTCTGCACAGTAAGATTTAAAAAACTAAATAAATAAAAGGACAAGCAGTTGTTCGCTATTGTCTTGGGACCTAAGGGGACTTCTGGGTCTGGTATGATATCTGTTTCTGTCCCACAGGGCTGGTGAACTACTGGATTTCTGTGCAGGGCAGTGAACATTTCCAGCTAGAAGTACAACTTTTGGATGAAGATGGCAAAGTCGTGGCCCATGGAACAGGGAACCAGGGTCAACTTCAGGTGCCCAGTGCCAACCTCTGGTGGCCTTACCTGATGCATGAGCATCCAGCCTACATGTACTCCTTGGAGGTAACGGTGATGTGGGACTGGGGCTAAGGAAGGTCCTTTGCTGCCACCTGGTGACAGCAGGCAACCAGGACAGGTAGCTAAGTGGGTACTGTCTGAGATTTCTGGCTTTTTCAGTCACTTTGTGGGAGAGTCCAGCTGTGAATTGTGAAGGCCCTGAGATCATGTTTTGGTTAAAGACAGAGACTGTCATTTCTGCATCTCAAGTGCAGGCTTGTGGGATACGTAAGCCCCAGGGGTATTGGAGAATAGAATCAAACAAGCAGTAGCTGAGGTTAGCCTGGTCTCCCTAGTGAATTCCAAGACAACCAGAGCTACAGAGTGAGACCCTGTCTCAAACAATCAGTGTGTCCCTCCAACCCCCACCTCCCAACAAAACAAAACCCAAAACCAGCCGAGCTGTGGTGGCACATACTTTTAATCCCAGAATTTGGGAGCGGAGGCAGGTGGATCTCTATAAATTGGAGCCAGCCTTGTCTATGGAGTTCCAGGACATCCTTAGCTACAAGTGAGGCCAGCCTGAGCTACATGAGACTCTATTTAAAAAAAAAAAAAAAAAAAAAAAAACCTCCAGTGGTGTGGGGCGAGGCCTTCCTGTTGGGTGACGCTCAGTCCACCTGGATGTTCTTGCCTGCCACATTGGCTCTCCTAGGTGAAGGTGACAACAACTGAGTCTGTGACTGATTACTACACCCTCCCTGTCGGGATTCGAACAGTGGCTGTCACAAAGAGCAAGTTCCTCATAAACGGGAAGCCCTTCTATTTCCACGGGGTCAACAAGCACGAGGATTCAGATGTGAGTTGGAGCTGTGGCATCAATGTGTGGCATGTTGGGAGTCATTGATATCTCCTTCCCCTACCTCTGTGCCCTGGGAAGACAGCATCGTGTGCTGCTGTTTGTGGTGAGCCTACATAGGGTGGAAGGGCTGAGTCCAGGGGCGGGGCTTTAGAAGAAAGTGCGAACTCTCCAGTCACAAGGGTAGAGGTCACGCAGCCCTGCTGTCTCCTAGATCCGAGGGAAAGGCTTCGACTGGCCGCTGCTGGTAAAGGATTTCAACCTGCTCCGTTGGCTCGGGGCAAATTCCTTTCGTACCAGCCACTATCCCTACTCAGAGGAGGTACTTCAGCTCTGTGACCGATACGGGATTGTGGTCATCGATGAGTGTCCCGGTGTGGGCATTGTGCTACCGTGAGTGCCCGCCCCCTCGCCTTCTACACTGCCCAGCTTCCCTACCTTGTCTTCGAGCCTTTGGTGACCTTTTCCTCTCTGCCTCCACAGTCAGAGTTTTGGCAACGAGTCCCTTCGGCACCACCTAGAGGTGATGGAGGAGCTGATTCGCCGGGACAAAAATCACCCTGCGGTTGTGATGTGGTCTGTGGCTAATGAGCCTTCCTCTGCTCTGAAACCTGCCGCATATTACTTCAAGTGAGTGCTCTTTCTTCCCTGGGCTGAGTCGGGCCTCTGGCCTTAGCGCTTTGGCCTGGGTCAGCCTCTGTAGGCAGCCGGGACCATGGAAGTCAACCATAACCAGGTGGATAGGTGCTGTGATGTCAGTATCCCCTTCATCACTACTGGAGACCCAAATCAACCCACCAAAATTGTGGGTTTTCTACCCATTGACCCTCCTGATCATACTTGAGATGAAATCCCGAGTTTCCTTGATTCACACAATTGTGGAGTTGTTTTTGTTTTGTTTTGTTTTGTTCAAGACAGGGTTTCTCTGTGTAGCCCTGGCTGTCCTGGAACTAGCTCTGTAGACCAGGCTGGCCTCGAACCCACAGAGATCTGCCTGCCTCTGCCTTCCTATGGCTCTGATGAAAGCCATGTGTTACCACCATTCGGCAGAACTTTGGATTTTCTGTAATTTTAGTAAATTTATTTTTGAGATAGGGGCTTTGCTGGGTTTCCCTGGCTGGCCTCAAACTGGCACTGATCCCGTTGGTCCCAACTTCTGAGATTCTGGGATTACACGCATGATCTACCAAGTGGATTTTTTTTTTTCTTTTTGAGGCAGGGTTTCTCTGTATAGCCCTTGCTGTCCTGGTACTCACTTTGTAGACCAGGAATGGCCTCAAACTCAGAAATCTGCCTGCCTCTGTCTCCCAAGGGCTGGGATTAAAGGTGAGTGCCACCACGCCCAGCTGGATTTTTTTTTTTTTTTTTGAGATTGATTTTTAATTTATTTCTGTGTGTGCCATGACACACAGGTGGAGGTTAAAGGACAGCTTATAGGAACCGGTCCTCTCCTTCTACCATGGAAGTCCCCAGGCTTGAACTCTGATCACTGGGCTTGGCACTAAGGGCCAGGTCACTTCTCCCGCTTCTCTATTTTTTTCCAGACAAGATCTCAATCAAATAGCACAGGCTGGTCTCAAGTTTGCTAGGTAGCTAAGGCTGGCCTTGAATTCCTATTCCTCCTGTCTCTGCCTCCTACTCAGTGCTAGAATTGCAGTGTGCTCTCTCACACCTGACATTCATTCATTCATTCTAGATGGAAACGCATGCTAAAACTATAGGAAACCACTTTGTGATGCTTTGTGTTCACGTGTATAAAACCGATTGATTGATTGATTATTGATTGAATTTATTTATTTAATGAATGTGAGTACACTGTAGCTTTCTTCAGACACACCCAAAGAGGGCACTGGCCTCTGTTACAGAAGGTCGTCAGCCATCACATACTTGCTGGGATTTGAACTCAGAACCTTTAGGAAGAGCAGTCAGTGCTCTTAAGCGCTGAGCCATCTCTCCAGCCCCAGTGGGAACTAATGAGACAAAATGTTTTAAATGTATTTTCTGGTGCTGGGGATCCAGTTCAGGGCCTTGCCTGTGCATGCTAGGCCGTGCTCTCCCATCGAGCTCCATCTTCAGCCACAGTCCTTCATCTGCCATTAGACTGTCACAGCCTTCTGGATGAATTATACTGCTTGTCACATAGAGGCAACCAAAGCTTCTTAATCGGCCGTTCTCAGCCTTCCTAACGCTGCGGCCCTTTAATACAGTTCCTCATGTTGTGGTGACCCCCCCGCCCCCCAAACATAAAAGTATTTTTTGGTGCTACATCGTAACTGGAATTTTGCTGTTAGGAATCCTAACCCTAGACTAGCCATTCTATTGGGTCCTCTCCTCTCCATTCCTCCTGGCTCAATTGTTAATTCAATTCAACACTAATGCCTTTCCTTCAAGAGGCTTCCCTGACTCTTAATTTAAATCATGCACCTCCACCCACAGCCTTACAGGGAGCCACACCCCCTTTTATTGCTGCCACCACCTCTTGCCATTTTGGTTTGTATTCATCTCTACTCTCATGGCTCCGGACAGCCACAGTGTTAGCTGTGAGCCACCACTGATGGGGAAGACGGGAAGGAAAGGGAAAGAGACAGGTGTCTGAGAGCCCTTTCCAGACTGATGAGCCTGTCTTCTGCCTTTCATGGACAGGACGCTGATCACCCACACCAAAGCCCTGGACCTCACCCGTCCTGTGACCTTTGTGAGCAACGCCAAATATGATGCAGACCTGGGGGTGAGCCTGGAGTGGGGGGGTGGTCTCCACACTCCACACCTCTGCTTGGTCTTTAGGCTTGTGCTTACTACCAGCTAAGCAGCAGTGGCCAGTCCAGCCGTTTCATGAGTCGGCTTCTGGGTTAAAGGGACTAACTTCCTGTTAACTCACATGGCGTAGCCAATGTGGCTTCTAACCCCAAGAAGGCTGGACTGGATCCAGGACAATATACTTGTTTAACCCTGACAAGAGAAAAGGTCTGGTAGTCAAGAGTACTTGTTGCTCTTACAGAGGGCCAGAGTACGGGTCCCAGTCCCCACATGATGGTGACTCATAGCCATCAGTCCCGGGGGACCTGACACCTCTTCATGCACATATAAAAGGGGAAACAGCCATTTATAAATTTTCTAAAAATAGTTAAAAGTAATAGTTAAAATAGTTAACTAGTTAAAATAGCTAACTAATTAAAATAGTTAACTATTTAAAACTAATAAGTTAAAATAACAAGAGCCCTTGTTAGCCCTGGCTTCTCTGTGTCTCTAGAACCCACCCTTCAAAGAAGCAGAGGTTGCAGTGAGGCCCAGGTGCCCTAGCCTGGCCGCTCTAGTGCTTGCCCTAACTTCTGTGTGGACTCGGAAGGCTTTGCTGGCCGACCCATGCCTGACCTCTTTCCCTAGAGCGTGCTTTACTAAGTGGCTACTTCATCCAGTCACCACAGCCTGGAGAGGGTCTGTGGTCCCTTGGAAAGACCTCATCATTCCAAGGGCGGTTTTGAAATTGAGCGTTGTTTCTAGAGAGACATGCTTGGGTGACACTGGAGGCTAGCTAGCTAGACATGGAACTTTTTTTTTTTTTTTTTTTTAATTTTATGTGCATTGGTGCTTTGCCTGCATGTGTGAGGGTGTTGACTGACTGCTGCGAGCTGCAGATTGAACCTGGAAGAGCAGCCAGTGCTCTTAACCACAGAGTCAGCTCTGTAGACTCAGAACTCTTTGATGCTGTTTAGACCATACCTATCCCTGTCCCATGGACACCCCCACCAGTGTCTGGGAAGAAATCTAGCCACTCACAGCATTACCTTCTCAATTATAAATCAGAGGAGACTGGAGACATGGCTCGGTGGTACAGCTTGTGCTCAGCACATGCAAGCCCTTGGCTTGTACCCCCACCCCTCCAATGCTTGGCCCTAATTTAAGGACCAGGAGATGTAGCTCAATTGATGAATGTTTGCCTCGAATTCCCAAAACCCTGGACTTGGGTCCCCAGGGAGGCAGAAAGGTAGGTGTGAGCAGTGCACACCTGTGGTCCCTAGCACTTGTGAGGTAGAGGCCAGTGGGTCATCAGTTCAAGGCCAGCCTTGGACACATAGAAGTTTAAGGCCAGTTTGGCCTATATATAAGTCTGAACTCCGAAGAGAAAAACTTATCCACTCTCCCTGTTGGATCACATCCCCAGGCAAGGCCACAGGAGATCAGGAACAGAACTAGAATGAAGTAAAATCCAACAAAGTCAGGGGGTGGATGGATGGTGGCTTTGCTTCCAGTCATGACCCAGTCAGCAGCCTTAGCCCCAGTATTATATATTAGCCCCGTTTGGGTCTGGTCTTGACTTTATTTCCTGGGTGGGGCGGGCTAACCTGTGTCATTTGCATGTGACTATTCTGACCTCAGTGTGTGAGGGGTAAATTCACTCGACCACTCTTGTCTTAGGCCCCGTACGTGGATGTTATCTGTGTAAACAGCTACTTTTCTTGGTATCATGACTATGGGCATGTGGAGGTGATTCAGCCACAGCTGAATAGCCAGTTTGAGAACTGGTATAAGACGCATCAGAAGCCGATTATCCAGAGCGAGTATGGAGCAGACACAATCCCAGGGATTCACGAGGTAAGCGGTGAATTATAAATTCACGCTGTCACGATGGCAATGGGTACTTAGTTACTTACCTCTTTTCCCTTTCCCTGCCAGTGACCCGGCCTCAGCTCCCAGGCACCTCTCTAAGCCTACACACTTTGGCTGCTGCACGCAGGCCTCTGTTTGGCTCCTGCGCATCCCAGAGACAGCCCATTCTTTAATGTTTCCACCCTGCATTTTTTTGTTCTGCGTTTCTTTTTTCCTAAGAAAGCCTCCGTTCAATGCCGAGGCTGGCCTCAGATTCACAATCTCCCTTAGCCTCTGGAGGGCCGAGATGACAGGCGTCCCTCTGCACCTGGCCCAATGGCAACTTTATAAAATGAGCCTGTGAGCAGGAGAGTGGGCTCAGTGGTTAGCGCTTGCAGCCTTTCCGGTGGACCTCAGTCTGGTTCTCAGCACCCACACTGGGTACTTTAAAACTGCCTGTAACTCCAGTTCCAGAGGATCTGATGCCCTTTTTAGGCATCTGTGGGTACCTGCATGACTGTAGTGCACACAGATGCACAATTAAAAAAAAAACGCACAAATCTTTATTAAAATCATTTCTCAGCCTGGGAGAGGGTAGCTCAGTTGCCTGAGTGTTTGTATAGCATGCCTAAAGCTCTCTATCCTACCCCAGGACTACCTAGACCAGCTGTACTTAATGCATGCCTATAGTACTAGCCCTGGAATCAGAAATCCGGGGTCATCCCTGCCTATGTAATGAGTCTGAGGCAGTCTCGGATACAGAAAACCCTGTCTCAAAACAAACAAACAGGGGCTGGTGAGATGGCTCAGTGGGTAAGAGCACCCGACTGCTCTTCCAAAGGTCCAGAGTTCAAATCCCAGCAACCACATGGTGGCTCACAACCATCCGTAACGAGATCTGGCGCCCTCTTCTGGAGTGTCTGAAGACAGCTACAGTGTACTTACATATAATAAATAAATAAATCTTTAAAAAAAAAAAAAAAAAAAAAAAAAAAAATTCTTCCTATGTCGAGACAGGTGTTGGTAGATCCTTGGTGATGATGGAAATGTCTCTATCTGTCCTCCCCAGAATGATAGCAACCAGCCAGGAAACAGCAACAGGGAATTTGAAATGTGGGCAATACGACTGAATTGGTTTAGTGTGATCCTAATTTGGATAGCCACGTGTGGCTTGTGACTACTGTATTAGTGTGGGTATGGGACTATTTCCATTAAAAAGTACGATGGGCAAAGTGCCCTGTGTCTGTACTGCCACTTGGGTGGAGGCAGTTGAGTTGCAGGACAGACAGCCTGGGCTCTGTGAGATAAAGTGCTTGCTATACAAGTGTGATGAGCTGAGTTCAAGTCCTCCCACCCCTTCCTAGGACCCACATAATGCTGGGAGCAGTGGCACACATCTGTAACTCTGTTGTCCTAATTAAAGGATGAGAATTAGAGACAGAAAGATCCGTTAGCTCTCAGGCCAGCCATGTGGTGTACACACGGTGGTGAGCTAGAGACCTTATCTCAAAAGAAGTGGAAGTTGAAGACTTTTTTTTTTAAAGATTTATTTATTATTATTTATAAGTTCACTGTAGCTGTCTTCAGACGCACCAGAAGAGGGTGTCAGATCTCATTACCGGTGGTTGTAAGCCATCATGTGGTGGCTGGGATTTGAACTCAGGACCTTAGGAAGAGCAGTCAGTGCTCTTACCCACTGAGCCACCTCATCAGCCCGGAAATTGAAGACTTCTACAAGCATATACCTGTTCATATTCATACACATGAGTACCTACGTCATACACAAGATTTTTTAAAAAAAGAATTCATTATGTGTATGTCTGTGTGTCTGTCTGGATATGTACGTGTGTCTGGGTACTCACTGAGGGTAGAGGTATCAGACTCCCCTGGAGCTGGAATCACAAGTGATTTTCAGCCACCTCGGGTGCTGGGAACTGAACCTGGCCTCTGTGAGGACAGTATACCCTCTTTTTAACTTGTTTTGTTTATGTATGTTATGTATGTATGTATGTATTTTGCACACTAGTGTTTTGCCTGCATATATGTTAGTGTGAGGGGAGCAGATGATTCCCTGGAACTGGAGTTGCAGATAGTTGTGCGCTACCGTGTGGGTGGTCGAAATGGAACCTGGGTCCTTTGGAAGGACAGCTAGTGCTCTTAAGCACCAAGCCATCTCTCCAGCCCCAACAAAAGTCAGTCCTAGTTCCACACACAGGAGTTAGGTCTGGATGAGTCTGCCTTCGAGGCCAGCCTGGGTTACATCCAGGCTATGTGGTAAGATCCTATCTTGAAAGACCCACCCCCTATTTTAAGACACACACACACACACACACACACCCCACCCAAACTTCTCTAGAGTTGAGTTAAACATAGTTTTACTCCCAGAGTTCTTCAGCTTTAAGAACAGCTGGAGGACTGTGCCTTTAGAAGGGAATGTACTTGTTCTGTGCAAGGCTGGTGTGGCAGCGTTCCTTTCACCCCAGTGCCCTGGAGGAGGAGATGGGATCCCCAGAGCTGAATGTCTCACCAGGCTTGCTGAAATAGCAAGAGACCCTGACTCGATTAAGGTAGCATAAAATTAAGCAACACCTGATTCCCAACACAGGCAAATGAAGAGTTATGACAAACACATTTACTAATTAATGTTTTTACTTTCTTGTTTGGTTTTCCAGGCAGGGTTCCTCTGTGTAGCCCTGGCTGTCCTGGCACTTGATCTGTACACCAGGCTGGCCTCCAACTCACAGAAATCCTCCTGCCTCTGCCTCCTGAGTGCTGAGATTAAAGATGTGTCTCACCACCACCCTATAGGTTTTTACACTTTCAAAGATTGTTCTTAAGACGGGGTCTCACAGTGTAGCCCTAGTTAGTCTTGAACTCTTGATCCTTTTTTTTTTTTTTTTAAAGATTTATTTATTATATGTAAGTACACTGTAGCTGACTTCAGACACTCCAGAAGAGGGCGCCAGATCTCGTTACGGATGGTTGTGAGCCACCATGTGGTTGCTGGGATTTGAACTCTGGACCTTCGGAAGAGCAGTCGGGTGCTCTTACCCACTGAGCCATCTCACCAGCCCCCTTGATCCTTTTTTGTGTCGGCCTCTTGGGTGAGTTCTGAGATTAAAGACATGGGCCACTTTGATGACCCCCTCTCCAAGACAGGGATTCTCTGTGCAGCCCAGGCTGTCCCAGAACTCGTTCTGTAGACCAGGCTGGCCTCAAACTCAAGAGCTCCTCCTGCCTCTCCAGTGCTTCGACTAATGGCATACATCACCACAGCCAGGCGTGTCCTTTAAAGTCTCTTTAATGCTGACATCAGACAGCAGGGTCTCTGAGCCAGCATCAGTTGAGTCCTGCGCTTAGTACAGCCCCGCAACAGGACAGATCTTTTAGTGGTGGTCAAGTGGATCTCCCGTCAGGCCCGGCTCTGATATTCCTTTTGCGTTGAATCCCAGGACCCGCCTCGCATGTTCAGTGAGGAGTACCAGAGGGCTGTTCTGGAGAATTACCATTCAGTTCTGGATCAGAAACGAAAAGAATACGTGGTCGGAGAGCTCATCTGGAATTTCGCCGACTTCATGACGAACCAGTGTGAGTGTCTGTTGGGCTTACGGGTTGTTCTCAGGTCGGCGTTTCCCCTTCCCGGGCATTTGTAAGAATCCTAGAAATGGGTCTGCGGAGATTACTTGCTTTGGTCTAGTTTACAGTGGTTAAAAGGAGGAAAGTAGGCTTCAGATTGGGTTGTACCTCCCTCCCCAGCTTTGGTTGGGCATCTCACTGTAGACCAGTTTGGTCTGGGACTCAAAGTAATCCAATTGCCTCTGCCTCTTGGGTGCTAGAATTAAATGTGTGTGCCTCCATAGATTTTAAAACGTTATTACATTTCTATTTAGTCAGGAGTCAGGGAGTCGAGTATGTGTGTGCGCATGCCATAGCATGTAGGTAAAGGTTAGACAACTTCAGGGAGTCTGCTTCCTCCCTCCACCACGTGGGTGCCTGCGATCGAACTTTGGAGGGTGAGTAGGTTTCATAGCAAGTATCTTTACTTTCTGAGCCATCTTATCAGCCCTCCTTGGTGTGTTTGGGTTGTTTTGTTTTAGCACCACTGAGAGTAATCGGAAACAAGAAGGGGATCTTCACTCGCCAGAGACAGCCCAAAAGTTCGGCCTTTATTTTGCGAGAGAGATATTGGAGGATTGCCAACGAAACCAGAGGTCACGGTTCAGTGCCAAGGACCCAGTGTTTCGGAAGCAGACCGTTCACGTTCTAAAGTTACAACTACCTCACTGCAGACTCGGGCTGATGAAGTAAAAGGTATTCTCCCAGCAGAGCAGATGTCCCCAGACACTTCTTGACACTAGTGTTTCTACTTGGGATTTTGCGAACTGGTACAAGGGGACTTTAGAAGTGACATCAAAGCTTTTCTTCCGTGGGGATAATAACTTACAGTGCCTTAGGCTCAGTATTATGTCCTGCTGAGAGGTGTCCAAGATAATTTCTGTTAGTTTTTTGGCCTTGGCTTTGTGCACTCTTGAAAGCCTGCTGTGTGAACATTCTCACTAAATTAAGAGCAACTGGTGAGAGGCTGGAGTGATGGCTGGCTCACAATTTGAAAATTTTTTTTTTTTTTTTTTTGGTTTTTCGAGACAGGGTTTCTCTGTGTAGCCCTGGCTGTCCTGGAACTCACTTTGTAGACCAGGCTGGCCTCGAACTCAGAAATCCTCCTGCCTCTGCCTCCTGAGTGCTGGGATTAAAGGCGTGCGCCACCACGCCCGGCTGCTGGCTCACAATTTAAGAGCACTGACTGTTCTACTGGAGGTTCCAGATTCAATTCCTAGCACCCACCTGGTGGCTAACTATGAGCTGTTCCTCCATTTCCCAGGTGATCCAAATGCCCTTTTGGTCCCTGAGGGTACCACATGTATGTGCTATGTAGATCTACATGTGGGAAAAAAAGAATCATACATGTAAAATAAAAATGAATCTAAAAACTGTTTTCTTTCTTTTGTTACTATTATTGTCGTCGTTGTTTGAGGTAGGGTTTTTCTGTGTAGCCCTGGCTGCCCTGGAACTTATTCTGTAGACACACTGGCTTCAAAATCAAGAAATCCACCTGGCTCCGCCTCCCAAGTGCTGGGATTAAAGGTGTTTGCACCCGGCCGCCGCAGCCTCCGCCTCCACCTCCACCTCCACCTCCACCACCACCACCACCACCACCACCACCACCACCACCACCACCACCACCCAGCAAATTTGTTTTAAAGTGCTGTGACAGATTGTTTACTGCCCTGGGATGACCCCCATGCTTGAGCTTCTAAACAGGCTAGTCTTGACCCAGTGAGAGTGAAAGAGTCACTCACCAAATGTCACAGAGGAGCTGGGAGTGGTGGCACATGGTTTGAATCCAGCACTCTGTTAAGTTTAAGGCCAGCCTGGTCTACAAAGTGAGTTCTAGGATAGCAAGGGCTACACAGAGAAGTGTAGTTTGCATGTCTTTAAAAAACAGGGAAGGGGTGCAGGGGAAGAAGAGACAACTTAGTTCAAATGGGAAGAAATGTTAGGGGGTTCTGTATTTCATGTCACCATGGACCTCTTATATTTTTCAAAATACCCAAGTTTTGTGTCTTAGTTTAATATAATTTTTAAAATATTTTATTATTTCCTGTGTATGACCCTCTGGAACTGGAGTTACAGGTGTTTGTGAGCCACCATGTGGATGCTGGGAGTTGAACCCCAGTCCTTTGGAAGAACATGGTCACTGGGCTGACCTTGGATGCTTTGGTCCTCCTGCCTGCCAGACGTGATGGGATCATTCCCAGTTTACACCAAACCTAGGGCCTTACGCATCCACCCATACAAACTATCAACAGGACCGACTCCTCCAATCCAAGGCCTAAAGTTTCATGCAGAACACATCATTTGTTCAGGGAAGGATGGATAAGTTAGATTTCAAAAGGATTCATCTTGTTTACAGGATGTTACCTCTGTAGAGGACTGAGGGATGGAAACCTCAAAGCTATCCAGATGTCTTAAAACATTCTATGTGACATCTATTGTCTGCCCCCGCCACCATCCCTTTTTTGTGTGTGAGTGTTCTGCCTGCATGTATGTCTGGGCACCACTGTATCTGCATGCCCTGTTCCTGTGGAGACCAGAGGAAGGCATCCGATCCCCAACAACTAGAGTTACAGATGGTTATGGAAATGTTACATGGGTGCTGGGAGTTAACCGTAGGTCCTCTCAAAGAACAGCCGTTAACTGCTAAGCCTTCCTCGGTTGTTTCTTGAGACAGGGTGTGGCACAGCCTAGGCTGGTCTCCAACACAGTATGTAGCTGAAGATGACCTTCAACTTCTGTCTCCCGGGTACTGGGATGATAGGCATGTGTCACCAGTATCTATCTGGCTTACTGCCCCTCTCTCCCTTTTTCCTTTTTTCTGCTAGGAATGTAAAGCCCACTAAACAACTGCTCTCCTATTGAGCCGTGTCCTCACTTCTCATGGCTTCTGTCTTACCCCTGGATCTATACTTACAGGTAGCTATGGGCCACCATGTGGGTGCTAGGAACTGAACCTGGGTCCTCTGCAAGTGTTCTTAACTATTAAGTTCTTTCTCTACTCTCTCATTATTTTCGAGACAGGGTCTCACCAAGTAACTCTGGCTGTCCTAGAAGCTCATTATGTAGATAAGGCTGGTCTCAAACTCACAAAAGTGTGTCTGCCTCTCCTGTGATCAAAGGCCTAAGCCGCCAATCACAGCATCCAACCCTATCAAGGATTCTTTAAAAAAAAAAAAAATTCATGTATATTGGTGTTTTACGTGCCATGTGTGAATGAGTCAGATCCCCTAGATCAGGAGTTACAGGCAGTAATGCTGCCATGTGGGTCCTGGGAATTGAACCCAGGTCTTCTAGAAGAACAGCCAGTGTTCTTAACCACGAGCCATCTCTCCAGCCCCATCACGGATTCTTGAGAATCACAGGAATCCAAGAATAGGCCCTAAAAAAATCTGAATAACAACTTAAGAGAAAAGGCTCTCAATGAGTACCTATAGGGATGGGATTCCGGTACCAGGGATACTCAAGCCGTCCCTGACTCTAGATTGTTTCCTCCGGCTTCATTTCTGAAGACTCCACACTGAAGTAAGAACGATGGCAGCACAATGTCCACAGGTAATGGCTACATTTATTTTATACCAAAAAAGTTATGTGCAACAAATAAACATTCTTACATATGTACATCTGTTTCTATTTACCAGTTAGCAAAATGCTCTCCTAAGTCTCTGATAAAGAATATCTCTATCTATAGTAAAGAGGGAATCGTCCCGGTGAACTCCTTCTTACATGAAGGCCTACTCAGGAGCTTTCGAAGCAGGAGGAGTGTTTTAGATGGACCACACTTCACAGGTCACTATTATCTATGCCACACTTAGTACAGCCCCATAACACTTCACCTCTCCTGGGCCAATCGGTTTAAAAGGGGGAAGGGAGGGCCTGATCACATTGCTCTTTATGCCAAGGTTGTTCTCACAAAATAGGATTCATACACATACTGCCTAAAATGCTAGAAGGCGGAGAGGGGCGGCTTCACTGATGTATGCGCACTGGAAGGAGTTGGGGAAGTTCACAGCCCCAAACAGGTTCCTGGACAGAACAGTGGGGGACTCTGCTGACATCTTTCTGACTTTTAAGGTCAGGTCACCCACCACCTGCCAGTATCCACCAGAATCAACTGGTGGTACCAGCTAGAGCTTAGCAAGTAGCTGCTGAGCAGTTTTTGTGGTTTGAGTTTTTGCTTTTCTAGAAACATGGTCTCAAAGTAGCCCAGATTGCCCCTGAATGAACTTCTGGGCTTCCTGCCTCTACTTCCCAAGTGCTACCATGCCTGGCTGCATTTTTTGTCTTTTGAATATAATTATAAGTAAAACAAAAAAGCAACAATATTAATTTTATTGTCCTCTATCTTACCTCATCGGTACAAGAATCTTTTGTAGCAAACGAAATACTTTCATATCTATGTGGGTGTTTTGCCTGCATGTATGCCTATACACCATATGCATGCAGGGCCTTCAGGGGCCATGAGAGGGGGTCAGATCCCCAGGAATTGGAGTTGCAGCTAAAGGTTGTTAAGCAGACATGTGGGTGGTTGGCACCAAACCTGGGTCCTCTACAAGTGTTCCTAACTGCTAAACCACCTACCTCCCCAGCCCCCAAAACTTGTCTCTTTACTTGAAAAAACTCAAATGCTTTTCAACATTCCTTCTGTATATGAATCTGAGCCACTCATCCTAGCACTTGGGAGGCTAAGGCAGGAGGAATGTCAAGTTTGAAGCCAGCCTGGGCTATGTACTGAGCTCTAGGACAGCCTAGGCTACAGAGAACAACAACCACAACAAAAGAGCTGAAGGAGAGGCTACACAACAGATGAAGCAAAAAATAATTCTTGGAATATAGCTAGTGCAACTAGTTAAACCTGAGTTGTACCAGAAGTTTACCCTCCCTGACAGAAACTAGCTGTGGGAGAGGATCAAGGGAAATCCCACACGCCAACCCCAGGCTCTGGAGCACACCTAGCCAGAACTTCTCTTCCTCCCTCAAATATGAAGTGAGGCTTCCAATGTCATCAATCACTTCGAAAGCATCAAGCACAGAATTACTGCAGGAATCATTTTCCCCCTGGTCTGCCCTTCCGTATTTATTGTTAAATCAACTAGCAGTGTTATTATTTTGTGGGTAGGCTTTTTGAGTCAGGGTTTCACTATATAACCCTGGTTGTCCTGGAGCTCATTATCTAGGCTAGGGTGGCCTAGAACTCAGAAATCCACCTGCCTCTGCTCCCCAAGTGCTGGGTGAGACTTAAGGTGTGTGTCACCAGGCCTGGCCAAACCCTGCTTCTTCAGTGTTTAAATACTCTGTCTGAAACAGTCATAACAATATTAGCAGTTTTATAACACAGTGTTTTTTCTCCCCCGTTCTATAAGGTTTAATAGATGGTACAGAGAGAAGCCTGGATTCCCTCAGGGCAAAACTACCAAATAAAACACAACAGGCTCGCTTATAGAGAACATATATTTTAGCAAAAAAAAAAAAAAAAAAAATTTTTTTTTAAAAGCTAGGGTCTCCTGTAGCTAATGCTGGTCTCTATTTTGCTATGTAGTCAAGGATGACCTTGAATTCCTGATCCTCCTGCATCTATATCCCAAGTGATGGGACTGCAGGCAAGCATGAGCACACTGGTCGGCAAATGCTGTCATTTCCAACAGCACCTGTTAACGCTCAGTGAGAAAGGGGTATTCATCCTATTAGGTCACAGGAATGTAACAAACAAACAAACAATTCATACAATCAGTAATGGTGGTACTCCCAAGACTTAGGAAAGCAAAGGGAAGCCTTGAGGGGTCTGGTGGAGGGAACCCTCTCACATTTTCTTGAGTAAGGGCTGGAGACATCTGTAATGTCAAGACAAGCTTTAACTCCACTCTGCTGAGTGATAGAAGACAGAAAAGGTCATTTGGAATTGGGACCCCAGGGACTTGTTTAGCAGAGCCTTGATATGTAAGCAGCAGAAGTCTTAGCGAGTAGCCATTCCACTGCCTTGGGAGACCTGGACACGGGGCTATGAGATGAGCTCACTGTACAGTTCTCGAACGAGGACTTGGTTTACCATAAAGACCATTCAGTACTTTCTAGACGTTCTTTAACTACTTCAGAAGACAATAGCAATGCATACACAGTAAGATAGTCACAGAAATGTTCACATTCACGGGGAAACACAACCTTTGATGAGATCAGAATTAAGCTGTCTTTGAAGGAACTGGTTAGAGCCTCCTAAAGGAACATTACAATTCCCATTTTATACCTGCCCCAGGCCAGAAATCCTATGGTGCATCAGTTTCGACTGAAAGTCGTAAACCACTCAACCATTGCTGTCTCAGAGTACCCTGTCTAGTTGCCTGTTTTTTAAGATATTAACCAAATCATAAAAAAACACTGCCACTTCTCCAACCCAAGGAATAAAATGGCCGCACAGACCTTTCTGGTAGAATGCAGGTTCAAGTTCTCTGCTTCGTGGTAAGGCAGGGAAGGAGGGATGCTTCTGCCCCAGTTCTACACACAGAATGATTTGGTTTGAGATTTAAGACAGAAGGCACTTTTAACATCTCCTCTAAGATGCTAACCAGAGAAACACAGTCGCCATGCCATTGGGGTGTGTACTCAGATCATCTCTGGGTTTCTTCTAACTGCTTCTGTGTGGCTACTGGAGTGGGACAAAGTTTCCACGTTTCTCTTCCAGGTCTTTCTACATTTGTGTTTCTTCTGAGTCAGCAAACAGTTTCTCCCGACAGTCCTAAGGTTTACAAATTCAGTATGTGATTCTGAAACACTTACTGACCATCCTTAGTGCAAGAAGAAACAAGAAGGGGAAACACTATGGACCGACCTCAGAGCACTTGGCTTGTGCCTACTTCAGTCGTAATACTGTTGAGCTGACTGGCACTGGAATCAAGGGAACACATGTGTTGAGAGCTCAGCTACTGTTTAAGAGGCTTTGCTCAGAAACGCCATAGTGGTTTTTCTCCAAAGACTACATCCACTTCCCACATCAGTGTCCTGAGAGCCTTGAAATTAAAAGGTCTAGTCACATGACATCCTGTACAGTTACGATCCATCCAGTTCTGACTAGTCAAACTTGAGCTGGGTGTTCAGACTGTTTCTTCCTCTCAGAGTGGGAGATGGAAGGGAATCAACCACCCTGTTTCTGCTGTCAATACTGCACCAGGGCTGTCAGCGCATTTCCCAAGATATTCTGTTTGCCTGTTCTTTCTTCACTATGTATCAGTCACAATGAGCTGACAATTCCTTTCTACACTTCAACTAAACTGTACAGTAAGTTCTGCAGGGGTGGATCCAATGTTTCTACCTTTATTTACAAATATCACACAAATGGACTCTAATTGAATCTACAGGTTTAAATCCATCGGCTAAAAACATATTACATATTGTAAACATGGCAATATTTAATACAGTATCTATTCTAAAATATTTTCATGTTCATGATCACATTTGTTATACCTGAAATTGAATTTATACACATTAAAGAATTACTAGCAATGGCTGCTCACTTTAGTTGAGGACTGGGGGCTAGGGCTACATTTTATTTTCTCAGAAACATCTTCAAGGTAAAGTTAAAGCTTGTCTTTGATTGGCTCGGTGTATCCTTTTTTGTATCCAGATTTAAAATGAAGACCGACACAGGAAATAGCTAGGGCCCCTTCTAATTTACAATATTTTAAAAAATCAGTTTAAGATTCTGAGGGAAAGTGTCTGTTGTGAATTAAAAAAACAAAAAACAAAAAACAAAACACCTTGCAAAATAAACTTAATGAAAGAAGTTTGAGACGGTTGGGTGGTGATCCGCTGGCCGTCAGTCTTCTTTAGGCTGCAGCTGTCTCTTCCAGGCCTCATTCAAATAAACTAGTCGTTTGTAATTGATGATGAGGAGGAGGAAGTTCAGCACATACGTGGTGACGCAGATGATGCAAAACTCTTTCAGCACAAAGTACAGAATGTAGGCCAGGTACAAAGAGCCCACCACAGACACAATGGAGGAGGTCATGAGGACCAGAGCTGCAACTGCGCTGGCTGTCATGCCTGCAAGAGAGAGACAATGGCTAGGTCAGGTCAGGGCTGGATCTGGACAGACGCTTCTCAACTGACAAGTGACAGGCTATAGCTAGAAGCAGTGTATCAATACTGACCTTGCCTTCTTGCCTGTGAAAGAAAGCAGAGTGCAAACACTGCCCATCAGTCTTAAAGCTAAATGGGCTGAACTGTACCGACAGGAGGGTTCTGATCTGTTACTACTGCACAAGGAAGTGTGCACACCAACTACGCAAGCTCTCAAGCACATGGAGTAAAGATGCTGTTGCAGTCTATTATGAGCACAGGAGCAAGGGCACCAGCTTTACTTCCAAGCCACGGACTGGGGAAGGTCCACTCTTGTCATTTCACTCTAGGTTTCCTATCTGGGGAGATGCTGCCTTTCATGTTTAGATCAAATTGACCAAAAAGCCAGACCAGGTGATTATGCCTTGTCTACACTGTGCTGAAGAGGAAAAAAGGTCGAGAGAGAGAGAGAGAGAGAGAGAGAGAGAGAGAGAGAGAACGCTTTGACACTTTAGAATGACTAATTGGGAGAAGGGAAAGTAAACCAGGCCAGTCAGCCACATCTGCATCAAAACACATCAGGCAAAAGGCAGCTGGAGTGGTATGGTGGCATATGTCCATCTGCCAGCATCCTGGGGGCTGAGGCAGAAGGCTCAGACTGGAGGCCTGACTGGATATATAGTAAGATCCTGTCTCAAGGAGAAAAAAACAAGTAGTCAGGTATTAAAAGCTAGGGCTCAAGACAAAAGTATCTGGAGTCTTCACTACCTTCATATGCACTGTCCTGTAACTTCCTAATGCCAGCAACACAAACACTATACATTGATTTTCAAGGTCAGAGAAGGCAAGAACATATTAAACTCCTGACCTATCTAATTGCTAATGAGCCAGAATTTAATCAAATGTCAGATTTACTCAAACAGTACTCCACTCACCTGTGCCAAATCATCTATGCTTAGAATCTAAGTCCGAATAATTAGTGATGACACCTTAACTTTATTAAAGAAAGTTAGTTTTAAAATGATGCAAAGGCAGGCATGACAATCTACTCCATAATCCAGTACTCAGGAGGCTATGGTAGGAAAATCTAAGGACAGACAAGGCTAGGAATGATAAATGTTTTGAAAAACAACACTTGTGAGCTAGAGGTATAGCTCAGGAGCAGATTTCTTGTCACCGAGATGCACAAGGCTATGGGGTTCAAATCCTAGCACAGCAAGCAAAGGAACAAAAAAATGCAAACATAAAATAACGTGTGAACTATTTACTGTGTTTTTCTCTGCTCCAATTTAAATAGCAGAAAGTACCTCTTACGTCTGCTATGAGAATGAAGTGGGATGCCCCGTGAGTGCTGCTACTGTAATAATTGCAGTGTATGCAGGCACTGTGATTTGTGGAAAAAGTGTGGACTTTTATAATGTGCCATTACTGTAACAATAGAATATCTTATAGCTATAAAAACTTCAACCAAAAATAAAAAAACAAAACAAAAAAATAATATATCCATTCCATATAAAAAATATAGATTAGTTTAAAAAAAAGAATAAAAGGGGAAAAGGAAAATACACTGTAGGAAGGACAGGGAACACAGCATTTGCTTTTTATGTTGTGAAAATAAAGAAAATTAAGACCGTCTGTTTGTTTGCATTTTCTTATCTATTCAAAAACAAACTCCAGAAGCACTGCTGGGGTAGGGGTGGGGCGGGGGTGGGGTGGGGCAAAGGAGCTGAGCTGAAGTGGATCTGAAGTAGGATTCCCTTCACCACACAGCAGCCTGTTTCTTTAACATTTGAACTATGTGGAGGGAAAAATGTCCAATGGTAACTGTCACACAGTCTTCAAGGAAGGGAGGTGGCAAGCTCTGGATGTGTTAGATGAACTCAGAAGAGCTAACATTATGAAAGCACGTGGAAACTAAAGTCAGCAAAGGTAAGTGGGTCTGCCTGTGATGGGACTCGCACGTGAAATGGAGCCAACACATTAGTATCATAAATGCAAACCACCTCACCTTGGTCTCCAACAGGAACCTGCATGCCTTTTTTCTCTAAGCCCTTTCTTTCCTATTAAGGGAAAATGACTGCTCCCTGAGTTGGGGTTTGTACTTTAGAAATCCCACAAAATCAACAAGTTGGAGATGAACTTCTCCCCCCCCCCATGGGACCCCCCATTTGCACACACGAACAAGCGTAATTACCATATAGCTTTAAACCCCATTTTGCTTCTTTTACTGAACCTTGCTCTCTTCACACTCCCTTCTTTAACAACTGCACACAACTTTCTAAGATGGAGATGCCTCCGCTCCCTCTGCCACTGCTTACTGCTGAGCCCCACCCAGGAGTAGCCTGCTGTTTTAAACTGCACTATCCTGAGTATCTTGTCTACACCTTCCTATCTCCGCAGGGTAAATACATACACTCAGAACTGGGCAACCTTGATAAGATTTTTTAGAAAAATTCATACTCCAAATGTGAATTGCATGCAGCAAGCCAACTCCAGACTTAGGTTAGCCAATGACTGTACAGAAGAGCTGACAAACAATTCCTAGCTGAACTGCACAGCACAAATGGGAGCACAAGCCCACCACAAAGCTAGAGTTTCAAAGGACTGTCACAAATAAGCTAGGGGGCAGGAACAGAACAGTAAAGTACAATATGTCAAAATGATGGCTACTGATACCTGACAACTAGAAAATTTGACAAAAACAAAACAACAAAAAGCAAAACACTTCTAAAATGGACATTAGATGGAGACCAGACAATTGGAAGAGAGGAACAATTTGGCAATAACTGTTAAAATCCGTTCTTTAAAAAAAAAAAACTGGGCTTTTTTTGGGGGGGGAGGGGGTGGGGGGTCTCATTAACCTCATGCGTGGAAATTGATTTCAGGGAGATAATTCAAGGAAGGAAAGGACCCCCATGGCATTGTTTAGTACAAATGTGAACCTAAAATGCCATGGACCCCCATGGCATTGTTTAGTACAAATGTGAACCTAAAATGCCCAGACACTTAGGACAGTAATATTGAAAATGAGAGGCTACAAAGTTTGTTGTTGTTGATGTTTTCTTTTAGCAAAAGGCAGGGCTGAGGATGCAGCTCAGCTGTCCAGTACTGGGTTCAATTCCAGCACCAAAGGGACAAGCAAAAGACCCACAAGACAGGGGACAGTAGAGAAATAGACATGCTGGGGGGTATGACAGCTTACTGCTACTGATTTCTTAAGATGCGATACCTTAGGATAGCTAGAGTCTATAATACAACTTTAAAAAAACAAGCTCACAAGAAAGACTGGAGTAATAATTTCCATGAATGGGGCTAGGTTTCTGGACATCATGACACACTACTAGCCATGACTAAACGTCCACTGATACCAAGGTCACCACATGATAAGAAGCAGTGACTCACACTTCACAATACAAAACTGTGCTGGACTCTCATGGTTCTCTATTACTAGCGTGTACGTTTACTATGAAGACACACTAGGGTGAAGACACAAGCACTGAATGGGTATAACAAGCTTATTTCTGTATCTCTGTATCAATACTTACCAAGTAATAACTGTAGTATATAAAATATAAGTCCAAAGACACTGTTTGGCTGGTTTAATACACCATCTTTTCCAAAAATGGAACCCAAAAGACCAAATCCTCGACCCCATCTGTAAAATAAGGAAAACCAGTAACCCTATATTTGAGATTCCCTAATTTTTTAAATGTAAAATTATTTGAGAATGTTATCCAATTCCACAATCAACTATGTTTGCAAAACACTTAAATATCTTTTTTTCCGTGACTGATTTGTGCAAGGGGAAGGCCAAACATTAGATTTCTGTACTGTGTCTGAATTAAATTGATGGTTTAATACAAATATCCCTAAAAGCTCTGTATTTCCACCTAAGACTCCCCAGGGTCAACTTTCTTTTCCTAAGGTAGGCACCCTGTTTCTTTACTGATAGTATTAGCATTTGCAAGAGAAAGCCTCTCTCAATTCAGGTCACCCTGAGACCTTTCCAAGTAGGTAGTTCTCTGTGGTAGGGGCTGTTCTTACATTACAGCGCTTAGCAGGGTCCCTGGTCTCCACTCACTCCATTTCCCACCCTAGGCTGTGACCATCAACAAAGCCTGCAGCCACTGCTAAGTTGCAGCAGCTGAAAACCACTCATGCGGTCGGTCCATTCCATAGCTGTGCTCAAACCAGTCAGGTCTCTGAGAAGCTGCTTATCGGGACATTTCACCAGGGTCAGCATGAGGAGACACACCCTCATCTCTGATGCAGAGGAGTATCAGAAACCATAAGTCTCTTCTAGAATCCTGTTTCCAAAGTAAAAAACTGGTATTTCACATTCCACTATACATTTTCACTCAAAGTTTTTCAAAATTTGTGTGAGAGCACATTTCAGAATCTTTTAAAATAATTTTTATTGAATTTGTATAAAGTTCATTCTGTCCGCCCCTGTAATACCTTTCCCACCTCTATAACCCCCTAAAATCTTACCTTAAAAAATTATTAAAATCCAATTTAATAAGGTAATACAAAGAGAGCAACAGTAACTAGATAAACCCTCAAGACACTTCAGCTTTAACCCAGAATGACAGTGCTTCCTAAACACAGACAGGAACTTACGCCTGAGAACAGGACTGAGTGACTGAGTCATGTTGCTTTAAAGGAACTCATGTCCAAGCAACAGAACAAAACCCCTTCACAGTCACACTGAAACAATAACCACCCCAATCTTGGAACTGAGCGCTGCGGAGGATGTTTATTACACAGACGTACACATTTCAAATACACAAAAGCAAGTTCCATTCCATTCCATGCACGAATTCTCTCACCCACCAAATACTCAGTGAGCAGTGGAGTAGCACACCCGAGCGAGGCACAGGACCAGACAGGCAGCACTGCCCTCATGGAACGTACATTCTAGTTACGGCCAAAAGACAAAACACCAAGTACATTACCTTCAGGACTGGACAAGCCTACTCAGACAGACAGAAGGACGGGGGTGGGACATTCCAGGTCAGCACTTGGGAAAGTGAAGTCGCCTAGTGAGCACTTGTCAAAATGCAGATTTTACTTCAGTGGGCTGGCAGTGAGGCTAGGACTGCATTCAACAAAAGGAGCAGGGGCTGGGGTGCATATCTGTAATTCCAGCACTCTGGGGGCTGAAGCAGAAGGAGTATCATGAGTTGGAGGCTAACCTGAGCTACACAGTGAGTCCTAGGACAGCCTGGGTTAAAAAAATGAGACCCTGTGTCAAAACAACAGCAAAAATAATCAAGTAGAAATAGCTCTCTCACTTGAGCTCTAGCTGTGCCACTCAATCACTTCTAAATATTTATCAGAATGATTCCAAGCTTCACGTCAATGTCTACTGCATTATGGGTAGTTACATACATGTAATAACCTGAGGTCAACGCCCAGAACCCACATAACCGACTCTAAAATGTCCTTTGACTTGCACATGTGGGCTGCGGCATGGACCTCCACACCCATCCCCGCACACATCATGTGTGCATATCTATACACAATAGTAATACATTTAAAAATTTTAGGCCTAGTAAGATAGCTCAAAGGATAAAGGCCTTTATCACTAAGCCTGACAGCCTGACTTCAATTCTCAGGACTTACTTTGGTGGAGAGAACCAACCCCTAAATGTTGTCCTCTGACTGACACACACATGCCCATACACCCAGAATAAGAAACAACACACCAATCTTGTCTGAAAAACAGCCAAGGAACCGGTATGTATGGAACATAAAAGAGAGGAAAAAAAAAGAATTTGATAAGTTGGCTTTAAAAAAAAAATCTCACTGTGTAACCCTGCCTGGCCTAGAATCATGTAAACCAAGCTGGCCTTGAACTCATAGATTTACCTGCCTCTGCCTCCTTAGTCCTGGAATTAAAGGTATGTGTCACTCTGTCTGGCTTTACGCCCGTGTGTATTAAAGAAAGATCATTTTGAAATGGGTGTCAATGTATAATCCTAGGACTTCTGAGACTCAGGAGGAATAGGAGAAGTTGAAGCCAGCCTGGGCTACATAGTGAGGATCTGTGTCGAAAAAACCAAAAGCATTCTAGGGGCTGAAAGATGATTCAGCAGTTAAGAGTACGAACTGTGATCAGTTCCCAGCACCCATGGTCAGGTGGCTCACAACTGTCTGTAACTACAGCTCCAAGGAAGCTCCCTGGCCTCCTTGGGCATTGAACTAACATGTGCCCCCCCCCCCCCCCGCCTCCAAAGAAAACCCATGCACAAAACTTAACATAAAAAAAAGGTGGGGGGCTGGAGAACTGTCAGCAGTTAGGAGTGTTGGCTGCTCTTCCATAGAACCTGAGTTTGCACATCAGTGGCCACACAGCAGCTCACAACTGTCTGTGGCTCCAGTCCCAGGGCATTTGATATGACTCCCTCTTCTGGCCTTCTCAAACACCAGACATGTATATGATTCACAGACATACATGTAGGCAAAATACCCACACACATAAAAATATATAAAATGTATACATAAAAATAAATAAAAATAATCACGACGTAGTGGCACACACCTTTAATCCCAGCACGCAGGAAGCAGAGGCAGTTGGATCTCTGAGTTTGAGGCCAGCCTGGTCTACATGGCAAGTCTGAAGTCAGTCAGAACTACACAGTGAGATCTGTTTCAAAAAAATAAGTAAATAAGTAAAATAATTTAAAATTCTATTTTAGGCATTCTAGCTTCAATATTGAAAATAGACTGGATGGAGACAGCAGTGGTAAGATGTCCATTTAACCACCACTGAAGGATTCTCAGCAGAGTGTGCGGCTGTGGCCGCCATGTGCTAAAAAATGAGATCCAGGCTATTTGGAAGGTGCAGCTCCCACAACTTGCTCACAGATGGAGCATGCAGTATGACACAAAGAAATGATGCAACACGACACTGAGGACTTTGACTTGAGCAGCTAGGCAGAGAAGCTGTGTTTTCTGAGCTAGGAAGGAGGATATGATCAGAAACTCAGCGTTGGACACAGGCTCACACTGCCTTTAGCAGCTATGGAGAGATGACAGATAAGCAAGTATAAACTTGCAGTGTAAGCTAGAGATAAATTTGCTGGTAGTCAGGATATGGGTGGCATTTCAGAGTCAGGAGACTTATGACAGCAGTAATAACCTTTGATAAATTAATGGCTATCAATCAACAATTGACAAATGACTCAGCTTCAGAGATGGCAAGGGTGAACACGTGGCGTAGGACTTTGGTGGCTTATGCTTCTGTTGACATGAACCCCAACTGTTCTTGTTTCAGTTGTCAAACTTTGCCTTCCGATGTTCTCATATGCACATTTCAGTAAAACAACACCCAAGTACATTAAAACACTGAGCTTCCTCAATAAATTCTAGATTTAAGTGGCTTTCCCTTTAATTGGCCCTCAAAGTTAAATGCACTTCCTATATATGTTGAAATGGAGGCTATGGATATCTTCTCACAACTTGCCTGCAGGGATGGGAAATGGCTCATAGGGTAAAGTGTTTGCCATGTAAGCAAGGAGATCTGAGTCCAACCTATGTAAAATGCTAGATGTGGTGGCACCTATGATACCAGCCATCGGGGAGAGCCTGAGGCTGGCTGCCTAGACAGACAGTGAGACTGTGTCAAGATTAAGGTGGGACTACCGAGATGGTTCAGTGGTTAGAGGTGCTTGCTATGGAGCTTGACAACCCAGATCTCGGTTCTATTCCTGGGACCCACATACACGGTGGATGGAAAGAACTGATTACTACAAGCTGACCCTTGACCTCCCAATAACACATAAATAATAAAATCACTTAAAAAAAAGGAAAGGAAATTGAGGAAGTCATTAAACATTGAGGCCCTGCCTTCACGAACACTGTCCTGTACAAACACACACACACACACACACACACACACGCACGCACGCACACACACACACAGGCTGAGAAACATTCTATGGACACAACTGAAAGTCATTCTACCTACTCATTTCTTATGAGCTTTTTTTTAAAATTTTGACACATGGCCTCTCAATTTGTAGTCTAGACTGGCCTAGAGCTAAACTATGTTCCCCAGGCTGTCCTTAAACTTGTGACAACCTCCCTGCCTCAGCCTCCCATGCACAGGGATTACAGGTGTGAGCCACTATGCCTGGCTGAGTTTCACTCCTAAGTCAGCCATAACCACCAGAAAACTGTCTTTGGACAGCACTGTCTTTTATATGCAACTATTTCCATGGAGTTTAATGTTGGTATTATGTCTTTTTTTTTGGTTTTTCGAGACAGGGTTTCTCTGTATAGCCCTGGCTGTCCTGGAACTCACTTTGTAGACCAGGCTGGCCTCGAACTCAGAAATCCGCCTGCCTCTGCCTCCCAAGTGCCGCCGCCACCACCCAGCTTGGTATTATGTCTTAACTACCAAAGGAATATTTGTATGAATACTTCATTTGCTAAAGGAATACTGCCAAAACACCTACACCTACATATCCTTATGTTAAACTTTTAAGACTACTAATTAATAGAAGGTTTTGCCCTCTCTTCCTTCCAGGGCTTTGCTCTGTCACCCAGCTAGCACCAACTCATTCAGGACAGTGTTGATCTAGCAGGAATGACTTGCCTCAGTCACTCAAGTCCTAGGATTGTGGACATGTCCCACACCTGCCCTTAATGCATCCCTCTGCAGGCAGCCGGCCAGCTGGGCATGAGGATGCAGCCCTATAACCCAGCACTCTGGAAGTGAGGCAGAGCACAAGGTCTAAGATGAGTGCCAGGAAGTATGTAAGGCTTAATTCCTTTTTTAAAATTTTTTTAATCATCTTCATAAAAAACAAAACTATAGTGCTAGAGGAAGAAAGCCCAACAGTAATTTCCACTAGAAGGCTTGGAGGCAGATTCCTGGGATTAAAGGTGCACATCACCATGCCCCACTATTGAACCCAGAGTATGTTGAACCAAGAATCTATCTGTCACAACTTCCCCGACCTCCAATATTTTGTGTGGGTGCTGATGGTCTAAACTCAGTTCAAGCTTACATAGCAAGCACTTTGTTCACCGAGCTATCTCCCTACCGGAATTCTCCATGTAAAGAAAAGACCTCACCATGTAGTATGTGTGTGTGTGTGGGGGGGGGGGGGGTTGTCGAGACAGGGTTTCTCTGTATAGCTCTGGCTGTCCTGGAACTTACTCTGTAGACCAGGCTGGCCTAACTCAGAAATCCGCCTGCCTCTGCCTTCCAAACCATGTAGTATTTAATGTTTGTTTTTTGAGACAGAGTCTCACCCTGATGGTCAGGAACTCATTATGTAGACTAGGAGGGCTTCAAACTCAGACATTATGTAGACTAGGAGGGCTGCAAACTTAGAGTGCTGCCTGCCTCTGCCTCCCGAATGCTGCTACTAAAGGAGTACATCACCCACACCTGGCAGATTTGGTTTTTAGCATTTGTACACATTTTTCTTGAGTTTTGCTATGTAGCTCCAGCTAGCCTGGTACTTGTTTATTGCTGGCCTAAAATTAACAGCAATCCTTCTTGCCAAATTCCTGTGTGGTGGGATTACAGACACATGCTATTATGCTGTTTATTCCTAGCTTTCTTTATCTAATATTCTTTAAATAATTATGTTTTGAGTTTTTTGGGTTTGGTTTTTGTTTTTGTTTTTTCCCCTCAAAACAGGGTTTCCTTGCTGTGCTGGAACTTGCTCTGTAGACCAAGCTGGCCTCAAACTCAGAGAGATATGCCTACTTCTGTGTGAACCAACACCACTCAGCTTGAGCTCATTTTTATACTTTTTTTTTCTTTTTTTAAAAATGCCTCCAAAACTGGGAAGCAGAGACATACAGCCAAATCTGTGAATTCAAGGTCAGCCAGGTACTAACAGTGAGACCAAGTCTCAAACAAAAAGTTGGTTCTAGTTTGTCTCCCATCATCATCAGTCCTCTTAGAGAGCTTAATACTTTGTCAATGCAGACAAGTTTAAAGAGTGAAAATGAGGGACTTTCAAGATGGCTCTGCGGTTATTATATTATGGCTGGTAACGTCAACTCCCCGGAAGCTTCACTTGAGAGCACACAGCAGCACAGACAGAAAGGTTGTGGCTGAAGGAGACTGCTCACCTTTTGCTCCTTTGGCCTTCTCTGTTACCAAGGTGATCTGCCCTGTTGCTGGTGCTGATTCCTTCACTGATACCAGAACCAGTCTTTCCAGGCTTCCCTCGTGGACTAAGGGCCAGTGGATGTCCAGGAACCTTTCAGATTTTCTGCACCAAACTGTAAGTGCTCAGGCACACAGCCTTGTGGACTTGGCAATCACTGAGTTGACCAGTGAGAGATGGCTACTGTAGGTCTGCTCTGGGTGCTGAGTCACTCACTCAACCTCAAAAATGAACAAGCCTGATGTGGCTGGTGGTCCATACCCTTAGGGCCAGCACTCAGGAGGCAGCTGCAGTTCCTGCAGAGGCGGCTGGATCTTCCTGCGTTGGAGGTCAGCCTGGAACAGTGAGTTCCAAAACAGCCAGGGCTATGTAGACACTGGGTCTCAAAAAACAGAACACAAGTTTAAAAAGCCTGAGCAACTAACAGGTTCTCAACCTCTGGGATGTGATTCAACTGTTACTGTTTTACTGGAAGCTGATTGAAATTCTTTAGTATATACAGATATAATATGTAATATATATTAATCACATTGAATCCAGAACCCTGGATAATACAAGCAAAAAACATCTGCCACCAATCCAGATGTCTTGAGTTTGACTCCAGGATACATATGGTGGAAGGGAACTGAGTCCAGAAAGTTGTCTTCTGGCATCCACTGGATTGCTATGGCACGTGGTGCCTTCTGACCTCCATATAAAATTAAAAGGTATAAGTTTTTAAATAGTGAAAACAAATTGGAAATCTCAAAGAAGAGAAAAAGCTCTGAAAAATGCTTTTCAAAGATTATCACTGCCTTATAAATTCAAACTTAACTTTTCCAACCAAATAAAACCTACTTATTTGTAGTAAGAACTAGATCTAATCCTTTTGTCTAAAGTTATTTTAATTACTCACACCATAAACTCTAGGAACTGGCTACTGTTCAAAGATGGGGCTACATTAGAGGCTATGATGTTACTTCATTTTGTATAGAATTCCGAATAAGTAGTCTAAATAGAATCCAACTGTTAATCTCTTCTCTTAATTCTATAACAGAACTTGCTAATAGTGGTCTGGGACTTATGAGGATTATTAAATTAATGCACTGCCAAGTTCAGTCACCATCCAAGAGTGGCAATGCACTGGGAAAATCAAGCAGAGGCACTCTCGACTGTCATATACAGGCTTTAACTACTGCTAGGAGGAGTGCATGCAAAAGGAGGCAAGGGAAACAGGAAATGAGATAATTATGGTAAATCACAAAAACAAAACTTAAAAATTTAAAAACCCTCTTAACTGTTGATGAGCTAGTATTTGTTAGTACAAAGGACTGCTTGTTCTTCTGTAGTTTTTTGTTACACCTGCAAAATAACTATGCATGTGACTCTGTCCAGTTTTGTAATTCTCCATCTTGCTCTATGTATTAAGCATTGAAATGTGATTGTCAGTTGATTAAACTACTTGAGCTTATATTTTACATGTCTGCTTTTCATTGCTTCAGTGATACATTTTATAAACATATCAGTCCACAAATGGATTGGAAATTAGAATTTGTGTGTGTATATGGTGCGTGTTCACATGGGTGGTGCACACACACATACACGTGGGGGGGGGGTCAGAGGTCAACCTCTGGCTTTGCTCTTCAGACACTTGTCAAACCTGCTTTTTCATTTTTCAGACAGTCTTTCACTGGGGCCCAACACTTTCTAATCATGTCAGGCTGGCTAGTTGCAAGAATTTGATGGTCTCTGCCTTCCCAGCACTGAGCTGATGAAAGCTCACTACACAGCAGCCTTTTTACATGGGTACTGACTGGGAGTTGAATTCAAGCACTCATGCTTGCAAGACAATCACTATACCAGCTGAGCTACCCCCAACCCCCACCCCGCCTCCGAACTGGAAATTAAAATTTGGCCAGGCAGTGGTGGCCAACACCTTTAATCCCAGCACTTGGGAGGCAGAGGCAGGCGGATTTCTGAGTTCGAGGCCAGCCTGGTCTACAGAGTGAGTTCCAGGACAGCCAGGGCGATACAGAGAAACCCTATCTCAAAAAACAAAACAAAACAAAAACTTGTATTAATTTACTTTACGAGTGTTTGCTTATATATATGTCTGTGCACCCACAAGTGTTACCTGGTGCCAGAGAGGACTGGAAGAGGGGGTGCTGGATCCCCGAGAGCTGTAGTTACAGATAGTTGTAGGCACCATGTGATTGCTAGGAACTGGACCTAGGTCCTCTGCTCTAAATGCTCCAGACTGTAAATTTTACAAACTTCATCACAGTTTGGGAAATACTGGCCTAGTCATAAGAAGCTACATGTATCTTTTGATGGTCAGCAGATTAATATAGATAAGATTCCAAATAAAACCCTATCACTTGAGACTATGTTAACAGATCAAATAATTTAAATTTTTAGTATTTAAAAATTAGAAATGAAAAAAAAAAGAAATGTGGAGTTTACAGGAGCACACTTTTAACCATGTCGATATTTACAGGTAGAATAATAGTATGGCCTTCACAAACCAGTGAATTAACAGTCTCACATGGCTTCTCTGTTTCTCCAGATAAGTAATAAAAGCAGAACCAGGACACAGTGGTTCCTATTTAATCTAGCAGTGTGTCCATAGGGACTGTTGAAGAAGAGACTAATACAAAGTTATCTGAAAAACCCGAGCCCTTTCCGTGAATGTTCTAGGTGCCTGTGGAGGCAGAGGTTGACGTGAGGCATCATCCTCAGCCACCCATCTAGATTTTTTGAGACAGGGTCTTTAATTAACCCTAGAGTTCACTGACTGGCTAGGCTGGCAAATCCAAGGGATCTTGGCAAATCCAATGTCATCCAGCCATTTCTGTGGCAGCACTTTATAAACTGAGCCACCTTCCCAATCCTCCCCCAAACAAAACCTAACTCTGTCAGACTACTAACAAATAACAAATCATTTTTGGAAATACCAGAATGTTCTGTTAAGCCTAAACTCCCTAAGATTTAAGTAGATTTTAATTCAAACAACAATTAACCATAAGGCTCAAAGATCTGAGGATGATTAGCTCATCAGGAAGCAGTGAAAATACTCCGTCTCTTCGTGAGTAAGAGAACACAGCAGTAGTGTTTGTTACGCTCTGAGTCTACAGAGGCTTCTGCTTGGATGAGAATCCCGCTCTGCAGACTCTTTCAAGCTAGCTACCAGGAAGAGGATATCAGAACACTGCCACTATGAATAAGTTTTCAGGTATGAGGGAGGAAATCAAAAGCTGGTTTGAAGGATGACTTTTCAGTGAGACCTCTGACACTCATATACCTAGACTGAGGCGTAGGGTGGAACACAGAATCCCTGTCACTGAGTAAACCTACCACTAGTCCAATGTCCCACCTGCAGAGGAAATCCACTCAGCACTGCAGGAGCCGCTGGCGGGGCTGGGTATGAATGAGAATGTCCTTTTTTTTTTTTTTTTTTTTTTTGGTGTTTTTTTTTGGTTTTTGGTTTTTGTTTTTTTGGGTTTTTGGGTTTTTTTTTGAGACAGGATTTCTCTGTATAGCCCTGGCTATCCTGGAACTCACTTTGTAGACCAGGCTGGCCTCGAACTCAGAAGTTCGCCTGCCTCTGCCTCCCAAGTACTGGGATGAAAGGCGTGCGCCACCACTGCCCGGTGAGAATGTCCTTGAATCAAGACCTCTCTCTGCCTTAGCTTAAGCACTGCTCTCTAATCTTTCTCTCAGGTAAGAAGTTTATGTAGGGCCTTGCTAGTCCAGGCTAGCCTCAAACTCAATGTAGCAGCAGTAGGCCTTAAACTCTCCTAGCAATCCTCCTGCTTCATTCAGCCTTCCTATGGTTGGGTTTACACATGTATGCCACTCGATCCAGGTATAATTCATTTTACTCACAGATTATCCCAAAACAAAATCCCAAATTTCCATTCTGCATGAAATTCCTGCTAAACTAGGCAGACATCTTTAATCTCAGCATTCAGGAGGCAGAGAGAGGCAGGTAGAGCTCTATCAGTTGGAGGCCAGCTTGATCTACAGACAAGAGTTCCAGGACAGCCAGGGCTACAAAGAGAAACTCTGTTTCCAAACACACACACACACACACACACACACACACACACACACACACACACACACAATTAATTAATTAAAAATAAATAAATAAATTTCCTTCTGGCTCCTCAGTAGAAAAATGCAGGCTATGGGGGCTGGGAAGATGGCAGTGAAGAAGGGCACTGCTCTTGCAGGGGATCCGAGTTTGATTCCCAGTATCCGTGTCAGGTACCTCACAACTGCCTATAATTCCACAATGAGGGTATCAGAAAGCCTCTTCTGGCCTCTGCTGGTGCCAGATATTCACACATAAGACAGGAAAAACATTCATACTCAAAAAACATGTTAAATACATCTTAAAAAATAAAAATTAATGTTTTGGGGACATTTTCCTGTCTATAGATCATCATAAAGTGAGAAAGTAACCGAGAGATCAGGGAAAAGATTTTAGAGAGATGAAAGACTGTTCAACCTGGGCTTGGTGGTGTGTCTGTAGTTCTAGGCATTTGGGAGGCTGGGGTGGGATCAAGGTTTTAGATGACAAATTCAAGGTCAGTTTAAGAAACACAAAGTGGAATCTCATCTTTTAAAAACCATCCCATCTAAGAAGCATGTCTTGGCAAGTTTAAAACAGTGACAGAAAGTGCAGAGCAGATACAATCTAAAGAAACAAAAGCTCAGTAGTAAAGTTCTTGCTTGGCACGAGGCCCTGGCTGTGTCTTGGTGTGGTCACCTTTCTTTCTGTTGAGCTTCTTGGAATCGGTGTGTCGGTAGTTTCCCTTGGCCTCACTTACAAATGTTTTACATCTCCCTCTCTTAATTCTTTCAGGGGCTCCAGATGCTCGTTAGACTGCTTTTGTCTTAAACTGTTGCCCCTGGTACAGTGCCTGATGAGTTATTACTATTTCCAGTTTTCTAACTTCCATTTCTGCTTAAATTGTTACATCTTTATAGATGCCTTCCTCATCTGTGTTCTTTACCATCTCTAAATGTTTTATTTGAATAAAATATACATTTTTACCTCCATTTCTTCTACCTTCTCAAACAAACAAACAAACAAACCCATTAATTGTTTCAAGGTCTTTCTCCAGTTTGTCATCTCTGAAACTGATTTTTCTCCTCATTTGAAGCACTTCCCTGGTTCTTTCTGTGCTTGGTAATTTTGAATGCTAAAATACTGCTTTCTCTTTTGAGTTCGAGGTTTTTTGTTTTGGCACACAGTGTTAAGCTGCTTGGGATCAGCCTTCAAAATTGCTTCTGTACTGAGAGGGTGGGTGCAGCACAACCTTTAATTAGGGCTGAGTTAGCCTCATCCCCAGGGCCATGCATACCCTTTGATGGCCTGCAAACACTCTGGCTAGTAGGAACAATCCATGTCCAACTCTGTGTGAGGTCCTGGATCACTCTGCCTAAGGCTTTCCCAGTGCTGAAGTAGCTCCCTCTCAAACAAGTGCAGATCAGTGCTCACCCGGACCTAGACCCTCTGCCTGTCTAGAGTTCTCTGTATCTTTTTCCCCTAGGTAATCTACTCCCAAATTTTCTTCCTTCTCTCCTACTCTAGCCAACTTTTATGTCTAGCCTCCCAACCAAGTTAAGACCACCAACTTTATTTGGGGTCCTTTAATTCATTCTGCAGCCTGCAAACTTCTACATGAACTGACAACCCAAAAGCTCAGGTTTGCTTCTTCCTCTGAGAAATCTCTGGTCAGTATTAACCAGTACCTACAAACTGCTATCTTGTATGCTTACTGGTTTCTTTTTCTTTTAGTGTTGAGGACAGGACTAAGGATTGCACTATATATATATATATATATATATATATATATATATATATATATATATATATACCACTGAGCTAGTTGTCTGGGCTTGGTGGCTCTGGCCCAAGTGCTCACCATAATACCTGGCTTGTTCTTTGAGATAGTCTCACTGTAACAGACTAGCCTCCAGTTTGAAAGGTTCTTCCTCTCTCACCCTTCCAAGTGTTGGCATTACAGGACAAGGCCACTATGCCCACTAGTTTTCTGGTTTCTTTTCTTTCCTCTTTCCTACGTATTTATGGGGAGAGGCAGCTACGTGGATGTCAGAGAACAATTTGCAGAAGTCAGTTCTCCACTTTGAACATGTGAGTCCCAGGAACTGAACTTAGATCATCAGATACCTTTACTCCCTGAGCCACCCATCTCACCAGCCCTGTTTGCTTTCTTAAGGTAGCAAAGTATGATGAGTACGGTCAACATCCCAGGATTTAGACTTTCCTGGAAGATGGGCCCCTGAGCATGCCTGTAAGGGATCCTCTTGATTATGTGGATTGGTGTGTAAAGACCCATTTTAACTGGAGATTGGACTAGTCCTTGATCTATATAAAATGGGGACTCTATATAAAATGGAACTCGGGCATTCATTACTCTCTGGCTGCAGACAAAGCATCCCTGATGTTTCAAGTTCCTGCAGACTATAAGCTAGAATAAACCCTTTCTCCCTTAAGTCACTTTTGTCAGGATGTCTTGGCACAACAATAGTTTTCCCTCTGGAAACTAAGCCAGGGGATTAAATTCAGCTCTAGTTTTTCTACTCTCGCTAGATAGATTACTGCAAGTCCAATGGCGATGCCTTCACTTCACATCTAAAGCCTTTGTTTTACTCAGCCCAATGCATCCTCTTTAGTAATGTCTGAGCAGTGACTTCCCTCCTTTTTCCTGACATTTGCTCCACTTTCATGTCTAATACTGAACTCTCTCCTTCATAGTGCCTTAGTGCCTTGGATTTCTTCACTTAGCAACAGCACAGAGAAGAAAAACAAACTTTAGAATGTAATCAATTAGTTTTTTTTTAAAAAAAAAAATCAAGCCTATCCTTTTTAATATATACATAACCAGAAGTTAATTCCTTTCCAATGTTAAGATGACCTGTTCTGGGTATTTTAATTGTTATTGTTTTATTTATTTTGACACAGTTTCTTTGTGTAGTCTGGTTGTCCTGGAACTCCCTTTTTTGTGGACCAGGATGACCTCAAACTCAGAGATTCACCTGCCTCTGCCTCCCAAGGAGTGCCCCACTACAGACTCACTGTTCTGGGGTTTTGGTTTTTGTTGAGGTTTTTTTTTTTTTTTTTTTTTTTTAATGTACGTAAGTGCTCTCTCTTCAGACACAACAGAATAGGGCACTGGACCCTATTATAGATGATTGTGAGCCACCATGTGGTTGCTGGGAATTGAACTCAGGGCCTCTGGAAGAGCTTCTGAGCCATCTCTCTAGCCCCTGGTCCCCCTCCCCTCATTCTAATGATGCACAGCCCTCCAATTAGCCTCAGTCTTTTCAACTCTTTCCTTTGTTTCCATACCCATTCATAAACCCTGCCATAGCAAGGCTTGGGGGTGCATGCCTATAAATTCTAGCACTCAGGAAGAGCACAACTTGAGGCCAGAAAGGACTACATAGTGAGACGATATTGCATAAAACCCAATTTAAAAAACAAAACAAAACAACACTAACCAAAGCCAGACTTAACTACCATAAACAATTCACAGGAATTGCAGTGAATACTGCAGAGGGTGTTAGAAGAGTGGTCTTAAAGTAGTATTGAAAGCCACTTTTTTCCAGGTCAGAGATTCAGAAATCATCAAATATGAAGCAATAACCCTGGCATACAAGATTGTGTAGGGAGAAAGAAGTTGATATTGAGGATAGGCCCAAAGCTGGATAAGCCCAGAGGAAAAATTGAGTGGGCTGGGAGGCTGGGGATACAAGTCTGCCTTTCGTCTTGGTGCCTACTGATAAAGGAGAAACACACAAATCAGGCTTCAAACAGCATTTTGACAGAAGCTATTCTGACAAATAACAGTCAAAATGGTTGATTGAATAATGAACACCAGTCATCAACTTCCTAACTTCAGAAACGGGCTCCGATTGATGGTATCTTTTTGTTTGTTTGTTTTCAAGCTAGGGTTTCTCTGCATAGCCGATGGTATCTTTTAGTATTATCTTAGAAGTGGTAAATAAAAGAACAAGGGACAGAATTCAAAAGTTGTAAAATAGTATGGATGAAGTCTGAGGCATTATATAAAGTAAAATAAGCTTTTCAGCCTGATATGGAGCACATGCCTACAATCCCAACACTCCGAAGGCAGGATGGTCAGGAAAGACTGAGGCTAGCCCTGCTGCATGAGACCTCCTTCCAAAACAAAACAAAACATAACACAACTTACTCACAAAACGACAACTACTAAGTAAGCTTTGCTGTACACATTTTACCTCTACTTTTAATTTTTTTCACTATTCAATTCTTGAAGTTTTATTTTACTAAACTTGTTTTTTTAAAGAGTCACATGTAGCCCAGTTTGCCTTACACGATGTAGCAAAAGATGACTTTGAACTCCTGATTCTCCAGCCTTTACCTCCCAAATCCAAGTAAACTCCATGTCCAGTTTAAAGTTTTATTCTCATTAACTTTGTCTCCTCCTCCTCTTCTTCCTCATCCTCCACCTCCTGCTGCTGCTTCTTCTTCTCCTTCTTCTATGTGCCTTTTGAAACAGGACATCATTCTATAGCACAGACTTGCCTCAAATATTTGGCAATCCTCCTGCCTTAGCCTCTTGAGTGCTGGACTAATTAAAGGTATAAGCTACCACACCCAGACAAAGGCTTTATTTTAGTTCTTGGTTTCTCTAGACAAGGTATCTCTGTGTAGCTCTGGCTGTCCTGGAACTCACTCTGTAGACCAGGCTGGCCTCAAACTCAAAGAGAAACACCTGCTTTTGTCTCCTAGAGTGCTGGAATTAAAGGAGTGTGCCACTACCAACCAGCTACCAGCTACAATCTTAACTTTACAAAATACTATACAAAGAACATATCTTTCAATTTTGCCTCCCAGCCAGTTCCAGACCTTTGGATAATACATTCTACTCCCTCAGAGAACTTCTCTATATGCTTGTATGTCTGTTATTAAGAAGAATACACGTAGACTTAAGAAAAAGAAAGAACTCCCATGAGTATGAGAGATTCCAGGGAGGAAAAGAAGGCCTCCTATCTTTTAAATAAAACAAATTACATAGAAGTATACTACTTATTAATAGTAGTGTATCTATTGTTTATGTTCTCTAGTCTTTTCATGTAATGTATCTCAGAGACTTCTGAATTAGTTCATATACAACTACCATTCTCATTATAAAAGCTAATTCAACATATGACCAAATCATCATTTTCCTTGTTTTTCTTATTGACAGGAATTAGGATTTGTTCAGACTTTTATGATAACCAATGCAGCCCTGCCTGAACCCTTTTTAACCCCTACAAACACTGTACATGCCTACAATGGATTTACTGAATCACAAAGTAGTTGTTTTCACATTACTACACTAGTGAAAAGTATTTTTCACATAGGAGTTTTACAGGTGGCCCTTGTAAGCTCTACATCTGCAGGCTAAACTATCTGTGGACAAAAAATACTTAAGGGGGGGGGGGGGATAGGGAGGAAAGTGGAGGTGAGGTTTAACTAGGCTTTAAGTAGCTATAATCCTAGATCCTTGGAAGACTGAAGCAGGAGGATCACAAGTTCAAGGCCTGTCTGGGCAACGTAGTGAGACCCTGCTTCAAAATAAAAACTCAGCTGGCATGAATCTAACTAAAACACCTGCCTAGCACAACTAAGACCTTAGGTTTAGTATCTGATACCATAAAGAAATCTGTACTAAACATGTATACCACCGGGCAGTGGTGGCGCACAGGCTGTAGAGAGACTTGCACTGGCTGCTCTTCCAGAGGACCTGGGTTCAATTGCTAGCACTCACAGAGCAGCTCACAACTGTCTGTGACTCTAGTTTCAGGAGATCCAACACCCTCACACAGACATACAAGCAGGTGAAACACTAGTGCACATAATGTAATATCATTAAATAAATAAATCATTAAAGACAAGCTTCAAAAAGAAAAAACAATGCCAGTACATATTTAAAAAAAAAAGGAAACAGAATAAATAAATAAATAAATAAATAAATAAATAAATAAATAAACCATGCGTGGCTGTGGTAGTGCACACCTTTAATCCCAGCAGTCCAGCACTCAGGAGACAGAGGGAGATGGATCTCTCTGAGTTCTTGGCCGCCTGGTCTACAGACTGAGTTCCAGGACACCCAGAACCACACAGAGAAACCCTGTCTCAAAAAAACCAAACCAAACCAACCCTTTCTCCCCCACCCCCCACAAAACTTACTCATTTGGTCCTTGAAAATGTATGTACTATATTATATCTCAAAAACAATCTTTTTTCTTTTTCCCAAACTGATACTCAGAATGCCAAACACAATGTCTATTTATTTATTTATTTATTTATTTTTGTGGTTATTCGAGACAGGGTTTCTCTGTATAGCCCTGGCTGTCCTGGAACTCACTCTGTAGACCAGGCTGGCCTCGAACTCAGAAATCCGACTGCTGGGATTAAAGGCATGCGCCACCATGCCCGTCCCCAAACACAATTTCTTGAAGGACTCACTTTTTAAAAAAAATATATTTTTTTTATTTATGTGTATATGTCTGAGCATATGCCAAATGTATGTGAAGGTGTCACCACTGGAGCCTTAAAGAGGGAATCAGATACCCTGGAGCTACAATTAGAGTTGTGAGCCACCTGATGCGGGGACTGGGAACTGAACTCAGATCTGTTTTCTGATCAGCTATGACAGAAAAAAGCCGGTGTGATTAAACGAGAGACCAGCATCACTGAAGTGAAACCTCTGCTTTATTAGGACAATAGCTGCTGGTTAGCTGGGGCTGAGGAATCTTCTGTGGTTAACAAGAAACCAGCAAGACTGAGACAAAATCTGGGAAGTGGAACTTCATCAGGTGAGTACAAAGAAGCTGTAGCACAGAGGGCATCAGGTCTTTGGGGTATTTTCTGCATTAATGACTGATGTGGGAAGGCCCAGTCCCCTCTCAGGAGAGCCAGGATGGAATAAGAATGCAGGCTGAGCAAGCCATTGAGAGCAAGCCAGTAAGAAGCACTCCTCTGTGATCTCTGCTTCTGCTTGCATTCCTGCCTTCAGATCCCTGTCCTGCCTTGACTTCCCTCAATGATGACATGTGTCTGAGATACATAAGCCAAATAAATAAACCCCTTTCTCCCCAAGTTGCTTGTAATAAAAACAAACTAGGACCTTATGTAAATTATTTTGACTTGAAAGACTCTCTGAAATGGCCTCAGCAACCCTATGTCTCACATAGGGTTGAGAACTCTTGAAATAGAGTACTTAAGAACAAAGAACATAAGCCCAATTTTAAAAAGAAGGAAATTACAAAAAGAATGAAGAGTTACCTGATCTATAACAAAAGAGGTTCTACAGTGCAGACTAATGGTTTTCTTAATTGTACAATAGTAATTCTAATTCTAATGACAATATAGAAAAAACAACTGACTATCTTATACCAATAAAAAGATGTTTGCCTGTCTCAAGGGGTGTGGGGAAGAGGGAAAGAAAAGCCAGGCATGGTGGCACATACATTTAATCCCAGCAGTCAAGAGGCAGAGGCAGGCAGATCTCTGTGAGTTCAAGGCCAACCTCGTCTACATGATGAGCCCCAGAAGAGTGGGGCTATGTAGGTAAGAGTCCCTTTCAATAAATAAATAAACAAATAGGTGCCAAGAATACACTTGTATTCCTAGCACTGAACTCAGGAAGCTGGCACAGAAGAATTGAGTTCAAGGTTAGCCTGAGCTGTACAGTAAAAACCATCTTGAAAAACAGGGAAAGGCTAGAGAGATGGTTCAGCAGTTAAGAGCACATACTGTTTTTCCACCTGTAACTCTAGCTCCAGGGGACCTAACGCCCCTGGCCTCCTTGGCACCCGCACTCACATGCACATGCCCACATGCAGACATGCACACTTGCACATAAGAATTTTAAAGTTCTTTTATTACAAATTTATTTATTTACTTTATGTATACGAGTACACTGTAGCTGTCTTCAGACCCCAGAAGAGGGCATCAGATCCCATTACAGATGGTTGTGAGCCACCATGTGGTTGCTGGGAATTGGACTCAGGACCTCTGGAGAGCAGTCAGTGCTCTTAACCACTGAGCCATCTCTCTAGCCCCTAAAGTTCTTTTAAAAGGGAGAAAAAACCCTATAAATTGTTACCTAAATACAAAACAAAAACAGGAAGTAATATGAAATATTTTCACATTAGAAGACGAAAACCCCTTAATTTCAAAGGGGAATGTGGGTAATATAAGGATTTAAATTAGTTGGATGTGTCAGCTTAAGCCTGCAATTCCAGCATTCAAAAGAATTTCTAGCTGGGGACCAGCAAGATGGCTCAGTGGATAGAGGCACATGCATACAGGCCTGACAGCTTTGGTTGGATCCCTGAATCCTATAAAGTGACTTGAGAGAAATGACCCCCAGAGCTGTCCTCTAACCTCTATAAGCTCACAGCAGCAACACATGGACACATGCATACACAGACACAAGCTTGCAGGTACACATGCACACACTCACAGAAGCAAAACTGTCATTTCAGCACCGGAGGTCAGGAGGAGGAGGAAAAGGAAGAGGAGGAGAGGAAGCAGAAAATCAAGAGAACAAGTTCATCCTCTGCTAGAGGCCAGCCTGGGCTACATGAGATCCTATTTTAAAAAGAGCGGTTGGCACAAACCTATATAATTCCAGCCACCTGGGAGAAGGACTGCAAATTCAAGGCCAGCCTGGGTTACAGTAAATTTCAAACTAACCTGGACAACTTACTGAGCCCATTTCAAAGTAAAAATAATTCTTGGAATGTAGTTCAGTTGGAAAGCACTTGCCCAGCATGGGTGAAGTCCTAGGTCCAACCCTCAGAATTGCGGAGTGTGTGTGTGTGTGTGTGTGTGTGTGTGTGTGTGTGTGTTTCAAAAGGTTATCTTTAAGAAAAAAGAAAAGGCAAAGCTATATATAGGAGTGAGTATGTGAGTGTGGGGAGAACGTGTATGCATATGCCTGTATATCTCCTACATACAAGTCAAACAATGACAGAGTAGTTGCTAGAAAAATAAGCATAAGATTTTAATGAGTCAAGCTGGGTGTGGTGGCACACGCCTTTAATCCCAGCACTTGGGAGGCAGAGGCAGGCGGATTTCTGAGTTCGAGGCCAGCCTGGTCTACAGAGTGAGTTCCAGGACAGCCAGGGCTATACAGAGAAACCCTGTCTCAAAAAACCAAAAAAAAAGATTTTAATGAGTCTTTCAAAAAAGAAGTTATCTAAAGAGCCAAAGCCCAGGTGAAAGGCTGCTCAATTTCTTTAGTAATCAGGGAAAAGCAAATTAAAACCAAAAAGAGTGTTAAATAGTACAATCACTTTGGGAAATTGTTCTATAGTTTCTAAAGAACACTCACTCTCTGACCCAGAAACTATTCCTAAAGACATACCCAAGAGAAATGAGAACGTATGTAAAAAGATTTGCAAGTGACTATTCACAGCAGCTTAGTTCACCACAGCCAAACTCTTCGAACCAGCACTCAATAGAAATGAAGAGAACTCAGCAACAGTAATAATGGCTTTAAACAAATTATATAGCCAACCAGTTCAATGAGAAATCATTATACTGAGTGAGCAATGCCAAACAGCAAAGAGTAAATACAATATGACCCCATTTATAAGTTCACACTACAGAATGAATTACCAGTGTTAGAAGTTTACCTGGAGCTGTAAAGACTGCTTAGAAGTTAAGAGTACATACTGCTCTTGCAGATGATCTAAGTTTGATAGCCAGCTCCTGAAGATGGATGGACAGACAGACAGATGGGTGGATGGATGGGCGCACACGGACACACACACACACACCTTTAAAAAAAAAAATCCTGAGAAACATCTTTTAAAAAATATAACAGTTTCAGCTGGGTGGTGGTAGCACACATCTTCAATCCCAGCACTTGGGAGGCAGAGGCAGGAGGGTATCTGTGAGTTCTAGGCCAGCCTGTCTACAGAGTGAGTTGCAGGACAGCCAGGGATACACAAAGAAACCCTGTCTCAAAAACACACAAACAAACAAACAAACAAACAAACAAACACAAAGTAACAGTTTCAAGGGTTTATAAGAACAATATGAATTCCCACATATTATTAGAAATCTCTTGAAAACAACCACTTGGTTAGTTGGTCTGACATTACCAACTAACACTATACACAAAAATGTTCATACAAGCAGTGTTCATAACTGCTGTGAACTAGGAGCAACTGAACCATCCATCAAGAGCACTGGCTGTTCTTCCAGAGAACCTGAGCTCTAGTCCTGCCACCCAAACGGTGACTCACAACTATCTGTAGCTGTAAAGGAGTCTACACTTTTCTGGCTGCCACAGGCACCAGACACACATGTGGTACTCAGGCATACTTGGAGGCAAAATACCCATACACATAAGCCAAAAAGTTAAATGTCTCAATCAACTATCCTATTCATAAGAGAACTTTACCCAGCAATGTCTGACTAATGAGCAGGTCCATAAACAAAATCTTACAATGATTTACTGAATGAGGTGAGCATGGGAGTGTACTTAGCAGATCTGAGTTTGAAACCAGCCTGGTCCACATAGAATATCAATCAGGCTACATAGTGAGACCTTGTCTGCCCATCTTTCTTCTCTCTCTCATCTGTCTTTTTCTCTCTCTCTTACAAAAAGAATCACTGAGAAGGCAGAAAAAAAACAAACAAAATTAAAGATTCTATTAATAAAGTTCAAATGAGGTAGGTATAGTGATACACACCTATAACCCTGGCACCTGAGAGCCTGAAGATAAAGAAGGAAGACCTAATGTTCAAGACCAGCCTGGTCTACATCTGAAAAAGTCAACTTCTGCCTTTCAGCTGAGCAGCCATCTTCCAGACATGCACCAAAATGACAAATACGCAGGCAAAGAAGAGAGTCACCCATGTAAAAAAATTAAATTTATTTTTCCTTTTCTTGTTTTTTTTTCTTCTAAGGCCTATATCTATTTTTTATATTTTTTCCTTTTCTTGTATCTCTTAGTATTTCCTTCATTTTAAATTAAAAATTTCTTCTATTGCTTGTATCTATATGTTTATTATCTAAGTATCCTCATTTCTATTTACAAATTTTTCTAATTTTTCTTTTGTCTACATCTTTCATTGTTTTCTTCGTCTATCGGTTATCTTAGTACTTTTCTCCTTTCTATTTATAATGTTTTCTAATTTTTATTCTGTGGCTTGTATCTGTTTTTTATAGTTTTCCTTTTTTTGTATCTCTATAACCCTCTATAAGAAGGTATAAAGAACTATCACGATTATTAAGATTGAGATAATAAATATCAGCATAATAATCATCTTATTTGTCTTATTCCCTTTATTAATTTTAAATTTTCACCTGTCTACAATTTTTCTACAGCCAGTCTCCTTTGCTTAACATGGAAAGGTAACTTTAAATATTCTTACTTGGTCAGACGCTTCAATGCTTTGGATTTTCCTGGTTTTCTCTCAGTCTCTCTTCTCTGTTTAGTCAGACGTTGCACAGTCCTTGCCTGCCCATCTCTCTCAGTTCACCGGGAGAGGCATTTTCACCTTTCTCCTATAACCATACCCACCATCCATCCATCCATCCATCCATCAGGAGCTGCTCCCCGTTCTCATTCCTCCCGTCTCCCTGGGAAGTTGTCTTAAATCGGATCCTTGGGGCACCAGCACAATGTCTCCTCAGCATGTGTCAGGCCAGCCCGAACCTCCTCAGGTCTAGTCTCCCACCTAACTAGGAAACTGCTTTGAGACATTCTTGTTTATAGATAGAGCCAAGCTGGTTCTCTTTCTACTCAGCCTGGTCTTCTCAAAAGCACCCATTTTTCTATTCAGCAGGCTCCTTTTTTAAAAGTGCCGAGGTTTTGTTTTTTGCATATATACATATATATGTGTGTGTGTATACACATATATATGCATATGTATATATATATGTATGTGTGTGTGTGTGTGTGTGTATACACAGAGAGAGAGAGAGAGAGAGAGAGCGAGCGCGCGCACCTAGGCCATGGAGGTGCTCCTTTGGCCACATGTGTCTGGAACTCAAGAAGGGTGGTGCTAAAGACATCAAGGGAATGGGTACTGTTGAAAAGGAACAGCCCATAAATGTTCTCACGGCAAAACTTGAGTCAGCGGTGCCAACACATTAGCTGGCACTGCTGTAAACCAGCACGTTAATTAAGGGCAAGATTCTTATCAAGAGAACTACTGTGTGGACTGTGCAGATAAGCACTCTGAGGGCAGAGACAACTTTGTTAAACTGAGAAGAGGAGGGGAGGGGAGGGGAGGGGAGGGGAGGGGAGGGGAGGGGAGGGGGGGGGAGGGGAGGGGAGGGGAGGGGAGAGGAGAGGAAAGGAGAGGAGGGGAGAGGAGGAGAGGAGAGGAGAGGAGAGGAGAGGAGAGGAGAGGAGAGGAGAGGAGAGGAGAGGAGAGGAGAGGAGAGGAGAGAAATATAAAAAAAAAAAAAAAATCAAACAAAAACCAGCATCAACAAAAAAAGCACCAAACTTGCAAGTGTAGATGAATCTTAGCTTAAAAAATAAGTGGTTACCATGAAAATTAAGACAGATACCTTGTTGAGCTAGAGGTCAGTTGATCAGGAGAGAGTCCTGCACTTATAGATCTGACTGTTGGTTATGGGTATTATTATGCCTTATGAATATTACAATAAAAAAGATGCAAAGCTCAGGGACTTTTACACTGCATTTAACAAGTTTAAAAGGCAACAATCTATTGGGACTGCTGACTCAACTACACTTGGTAAGGGAGGGAAAGCTCAAACAAGCCACAGGTTACTTACTAGCTTATGCAACTGCCTGCCAAGTGATGCCTTCACTGATAGCATTTTCAGGGGAAGAATACAAACTATTCTTGGGTATGCTGAATTTAAAGTACTTTTATATAGCCGAGCAGAGAGGTCCAGTAAGAAAACAGACATGCAGATCTGTGCTCAGGATAGGCCACAGGTGGAGATTACAAACTTTAGATTCCTAATTGAACCTGTTAGAAACAGGAGAGACATGACGGCTAAGGAAAAACAGTCACTGGAAGGCCCAGATCTAAGTCACTCCAACATTTAATGACTAGACACAGAAGAAGCCAGTAAGAAAAGGGAAGGGACCAAGTGGTAGGAGGAAAATCAGGAGAACGTCATGAACCATTGAGCAAGATAACACAGCATGAGAAAGCCACTCTTCAGGTTGATTCATACTTAAGAGAGGATACAGATTATGGGTAATACTTAGCAAGCCAGTTTCTACTCCACCCTTTCTGGTTGACTGGAGACAAGCAGCATCCCACCAGAAAACAACTGCTTCTGAGAATGGATGCACATGTAGTTCTTGGTTATCTTGTGAGGAGACAAATAACAGCTCTTCTGCTCTGCTCTGCTCTGCCTCTCAACGAGGGAGACGGCAGCCTTCTAAGGACTAAATCTGTGCAACCAGACAGTATCACTATTAAAAGGTCAGCAAGCAAGGGCTGGCTCACGCTCTGTTTCTTCCATATCTGAAGTAGCCGGAGAAGGTTCAATACCATCCACCCCCACTCTTCTCCAGGAGACACCCAGGGCCAGAGCTACTGCTTGTGCAGAACAAGCCTGGGGCAGGTGGCCAAGGCAGGTCAGCAGTCGGCCAAGGCAAATGGGCTCCTCCTGTTACAGCCCCAGGGTAGGTGACAGGATCTAGTGAAATCAGGCTTTGCTCAGGCCTCCAGGGAAGAGCTAGTCTTATTTGAAAATTCCATGGTTCACCTCACATATCTTAGTTTGAATAATTTAAGTTAGAGTCTAAAAAATACCATTTCTACATGTACCAGCTGAGCTTATGCCAGTCTTCTGTCCTAAAGTTTGGTGCCAAAGTCTTAGTTAAGAATAAAACAGGGGGTGGGATGGGGGGCAGGGTGGGGATGGGGAAGCTGGAGAGACAGCTCAGCAGTTTACAGCACTGGCTTCTCTAGTAGAGGACACAGATTCTGAATGCAGCACCCACACATTGGTTCACACTATCAGCAACTCCAGTTCTGCGGGAATCTGACCCCTATTCTGGCCTTTAAAGGCACCAGGCATGCATATGGTTCACATATATATACATGCAAGCAAAATATTTATATATATAAAAGTTTCTAAAACAAACAAAGCAGAGCCATTAAAACAGCCAAGGGATTTATAAGTCTGAGATCATCCTGGGCTATACAGCAAGTTGCTGGCTACGCTGAGCTATAAATATAAAGCAAAACCCTGCCTCAATATATAGTAACAACACGAACCACAAGAGATCCATCAGTACGTGAATTCATAATTTTTAATGCAATAGCTATGGAATAGCTTTTTTCCTTTTCTTTTTTTGAAACAAGTTCTCACTACTTCTGCAGGTTCTAAGATCCTCTAGCCCAGCACAAGTTAAGCAGGACTGAGCTCGCACACCAAGCCTACTCTAGCACTCCTTCAGTGAGCTTGTACAAAACTATCACAACTAAATAGTACAGACGATGTAAACATATGGAAAGGAGAACAAGGAGGCGCACAGGGCTGGATTTGGAAAATGACACATCTTCAGAGAGGTGGCACGCTCTTTCTTACACTCTGTCATAATGTGTGCACTGTTCACAACTACAGGTTACCTAAATACTTTTCTTTCTTATCTTTTGAGATGTTTTCCAAAAAACTAAAGCAAGTTCTTGCAGGACATTTTAAAATAAAGTAGAAGGGTGAACAATATTAGTTTACACTATCAGAACTTGGAAGTGAATCTGGGGAGGTGGGGCAGTAGACGAGCATTTGCAATGCTTTCTCTGCTGAGAACACATGACAAAGATATGCCTATGGCAGGCCCCTGCAACCCAGAGACAGGAGACTACTGGGCTACACTAGCTCGAAGTGGCAAGCTCTGAATTCAGGGGTCCTGTCTGAATAAATAAAGTGGAGAGCAATTAAGGAAGACACCCAACATGCATTTTTGGGCCTCCACCCACATATGTGAACACGCATACATGCATGTACCCCATACAAACACATGCAAAAAAAGAAAAAAAAACTTGAAAGTATCCTTAATATCCAACAACAAAAAAGTATGAGTTCAGTTATCAAAAATGATAAAATATCCTTAACCATTATATTAATAAATGGCATTAAGAAAAAAAGATCACAGCTAATCATGGTGGTGTATGCCTTTAATCCCAGTACTGAAGAGGCAGAAGGGAGTGGGAGGCTAGCCTGGTCTACATAGCAAGTTCCAAGATAACCAGGGCCACAGAAACTTTCTCAAAGAGAGCAAGAAAGGAGGGAAATCACAATGTGGTGTCAACTAAAAGACACTTGAGTACAGATTTCACAATAATGTCTCTAGGCTTCAAATTAAAAGACTACAGAAAGCTAATGGACCCCAATAGCTATCTTTTTAATACATCTACTTAAGAGCAAAATAAAGACATACACAGAATCTAGATTAAAAAGTTATCAAACAAGCAACTCAAGAATAATAAGATGCACTCTATCACTTGATGGAAGGATTGGTTGAAAGAACTGGAGAAAATGGACTCCTTCCAAAGTCATCTCCAAAGCCAATACAATTCTAATCAGAATCTCAAAAGGGACATTTTTAGAACCCAGATCTAAGATTCCCATGATCGTATAAGCATGCAAATAGCTCAGAAGAACTTGAAAACAAACACATTAACACTATTAGATAACAAATTTACTATGTAAAGTCACAGGGGTCCCAGGAAACTGTGGTAATGGCATAAATACAGATAAAAAATTTTCCAGAACAAGAAGTCTTATCTATCCAGGAAAGTCTGTACTAGCTCAAATACAGACAAGTCTGTATAGTGTGTGTGTATGTGTGTACACGTATGTGTATGTATGTATGTATGTATGTATGTGTACGAGCATGTTTGTAAGTGGGAGTTAGACAAAATGCTATTTAGAAAAAAATAAGCCAGATCTCTTCTTAACACTAAACATAAAAGTTCCATACAAGATAAAATTGTTAGCACTTTTTTTTTCTTTTTGATTTTTCCAAGACACAGTTTTCTCTGTGTGGCCCTAGTTGTCCTAGAACTTGACCTATGGACCAGGCTGGACTCAAACTCAGATATCTGCCTGCCTCTCCCTCTGTGATGAAATTAAAGGGGTGTCCTACCATACCCAGCCAAGCATTAAAAAGATTTTAATATTCTAAATTTTGCTAAATACTAAAGGGAAAAAAATTCAAAACCTATACAGAAGTAGAAGATCTAACCAAATATTTCACACTTCTATATATAAACAAAGACATCATAAACAAAATTAAAAGGTAAGTGACAAACTAGGAGGAAAATAAATGTATAATCCAAATATAACAAGTCCGTACAGTTATTGGGTATGGTGGCACAGGAGTTTAATCCTAGTACTCGGAGGCGAAGCATTTTATAGACTAGTTTATAGGCCAGACAGGTGGAGCTCTGTGAGTTCAAAGCCAGCCTGGTCTACATAGTAAGTTCCAGACCACCTAGAACAAAATATAGTGAGATCTTGTCATTTAAAAAAAACAAAAAGGGCTGGTGAGATGGCTCAGTGGGTAAGAGCACCCGACTGCTCTTCCGAAGGTCAGGAGTTCAAATCCCAGCAACCACATGGTGGCTCACAACCATCCGCAACGAGATCTGGCTCCCTCTTCTGGAGTGTCTGAAGACAGCTACAGTGTACTTACATATAATAAATAAATCTTAAAAAAAAAAAAAAAAAAAAAAAAAAAAAAAACTACAACTACAATCATACCTTAAAAAAGAGATCTACTAAAATAAAATAAAATAAAATATTCAAATCCTTTAAATACATACCGGATGTCCAAATCAATACAAAGGATCTATATAGCTAGATTTTACAAACAAACAAACAAAAAACTGTAAAATACAAACAATCAATAAAAAAAGCTGGGCATGGTGGCGCACGCCTTTAGTCCCAGCACTCTGGAGGCAGAGGCAGGCGGATTTCTGAGTTCAAGGCCAGCCTGGTCTACAAAGTGAGTTCCAGGACAGCCAGGGCTACACAGAGAAAAAAAAAATGTTTAAATAAAAATCAGTTGGTAGAGTGTTTGGCTATCCTTGGAGTCTTAGGTTCCATTCCAGTACAAGCATAAACAAGCCTAGTGGCATACACCTGTAATCCCAGCACTTTGGAGATAGAAGCAGGATTACAAATTCAAGGCCAGCCTGGACAACAGACAATTTGTCCCAGGACCCACATCAGTTCCTAGCAACGCCAAGGCAGCTCATAGCTATCAGTTATTGCCATCTTAGGAATCTATCACCCTCTTCCGGCACCACACAGTTGGAGATGCACACAGGCAGGCAAAACACACACATAAAATTAAAAAGTAGATTAAAAACAAAACAAAACAAAGCCCATTAAGCTTCACAGGTCCTTGGGGAGGGAGGACCGCCAATCAAGACAACAGAAGAACAGTTTTCATGTACCAAACTGGCAAAGACGTAAAGCGTGAGACTGCCAACACCAGCAAGGGTACATACAAGGTTGCTGACGTTCTCTCACATCACTAGTGTGACTTTTAGTGACAAGGGAAAGAGCTATGATGTGCTAGTGAGAAGAAAAGATATTAAATACACATATGGCTCAACTATGTTCTAAAATGACGTATGAAACGCCCTTTATGCAGGCATGGTTCTTAGACACTGTACATACACTAACTAGTGTCCTTCACGTTCCCGACAGTTCTGTGAAGTGACACTATTATGTCCCTCATTGGAAGAGGAGGAAGAGACAGAAACAGTGATGAAGTGATAGAGCCAAGGTTTCAACCCCGCTTGACTCCTGTTGACACTCTACTTCATGCACAATGTACAGAAATAAATCAAATCCCAAACACAGTGGCACTGACTTTACAACCTAATTTAGCTCTTCATTTTGTCATAGATTTTTTACTATTTTACTTCTCAAATACATTTTGGTTGACAAAAAAAAAAAAATCAATAACCACAATACAGCAACAATATGTCCCTAAAATTCCAGCAGAAAAGTTGATACAGAAATAAGTTTATAGGTCAGGTATGGGAGAGCTCACCTGCAAACACCTGTATGAGGAGGCTAAGATAGAAAGGTGGAGAAATCAGGGCTAAACCTGGGCTAAGCTTCTGTCTCAAAATAAAAACAAAGACAAAACTGAAACCAAAATTCTAAATGATATTTTATGTGGATTGTGAATGTATGAAAAACAAAGCAGATTTTACTCTAATTTCATCCTTAAGTTTTTTAAATGCATTCATTTATTTGTGTGGAAGAATATTTATTTGTATGGAGTTCAGAGGACAACTTGAATGAATCTGTCCTCTGCTTACACTATGTAGGTCCCAAGAATCAAACTCAGGTCATCAGGTTTGGCAGCAAGTGCCTTAATCCATGAGCTATCTTGCTGGCCCTTTAAAAAATCTGTGCACTTGATAAAATCTGTAATATTTATGGTGAGAATAAAGTTCTTCTGATGAATAAAAACTAAGTAATGATTAATGGGGCAGTCTATGACAAATTTGTTTTGATCACATAGTATCAAGAAAAACCTGATTCATCAGAGACAAACAGCTGCAAATGATAAGTATTTTGTTCTTTAAAACAACAAAAACAAGCCTTCAGCCCTGGCACTTAGGAGGCAGGGGCAGGCAGATCTCTGTGAGTTCAAGGCTAGGCTGGTCTACACATTGAGTTCTAGAACAGTCAGAGCTTCAAAGAGAAAACCTGCCCCCCCCCAAAAAAAAAACAGTGAAAACCAAAAAGTGCATTAAGGCTAAATTTACACCTGTCTAAAAGACTACAAAGTATATCTCCAAGTTAAAAGTATACATAATTTAAAAATGCAAATACTTGCTAACTGCAAGTATTTTAGTAAAAATAAATATGTGGTAACTGTGATAAAGAGATATATGCATATATGTTCCTATTTATTGCACAATGTAATGGCTGAATTAGTTCTGCATTAGCTTATATAACTTAACATGAACAACCACAAGCATGATTCTTTTGTGTGAGAGACAGAGACAAGAGTCTCCCTAGGTGGTTCAGGCTGGCCTATGACTCTCTTGCCCCAACCTCCCTAAATGCTGGGATTCTAGGGATGTGCCACCATTCCTGGCTTGAATTCTTAAACTACTACCGTAAGTCAGTCTTTACAGTAGCTTATGCACAAACTGAGAAACTATTCCAGGATGCTGTTCCTGAGTGGTAGTAGCATTACAGATCACTTACATTTTCTTCCTTTTGCTTGTTTTTATTTGCCCTCCAAATATTTAGAATATATTGCATTTTTTTTCCTTTTTAAATCTCTGTAATTATAGACACAGAAACTTGCAAAAAGAAAGAAAACTACTGGACGCACTCTTCAGCCAGTCTCCTTGATGACATAACTAGTTCACTCTCATAACCAGGCCTTTGACCTTGATGTGCTGCAGTGGTACTCAGATCTCACATCAGACACAACTCTATCACATTCAGACCTTTGTGCAGTCACAGCTAATACCGAGCTCCTTCTGCCCCTCAAGACCCTTTATGCTACGTCTGAACCACACCACCTCTTGGCTTCCATTACTAAACTCCTTGCTGCATCTACCCCTCCATCTCTAGTTTTGTTATTTCAGTGTTACATAAATGCTCTCATAACACATGACATACACTCTTTCAAGACTGGTGCTCCAACTTGATGTAACTCAATTGTGATAATCTGGCAGTACAAATCAGTGGTCCCCAATACGTTAAAGGCTAGTGCGATAATGCGTTTGAGCCTACTTAGATGCTTATAGTGTTCAAAGCACTAAGATAGGAATCAAACACTTGTGAAATTCTGACATAGAACAAGGATTCTGAGGAACAAATTTCAGATAGATATTGGTCTAGCAGTTTTATACAAGTACTTTATAAGAGAACAATCCAAGGCTCAGTGCTCATGTTTCTTACATGAACATGATGTGAAAGAATGCCTGGTCTTGCATTTTTCTGTTGGAGCTCTAGATTTCAGTCCTTTCCTGAGGTAAATCTGTCACATTCAAAGACAACACACGCTGTTTAGTCTTGCTAATGGCCAGTTTTCCAATATCCATGCCCTTCCAAATGCTATTTCCTGCAGTTGTTTCTAATCATACAGGAAACAATGCCTGTATAGTCTTAGTTCTACCTAGTGATTTAGCCAGCTTACCACGACCTGATCCTCTATGTTCACAAGACTCACCACTCTCAGAAAGGGTTACCCCAGTGTCCTCAACCTGTGGGTAGTAACCCCCCAAAAAACATCAGAAAACATAGATTTTACTATTCCAGTAGCAAAACTACAATTATGAAGTAAGAATGATAGTAACTTTATGGTTGGGGGTTCACCACAACATGAGGAACTGGATTAAAGGGTCACAGAGTAAGGAAGAGTGAGAACCACTAGGCTACCCCAACACAAATTCAAAACATCCCCTTCTTTGCAGGTGCATAGATTATTTTCTTTCTTCACAGGGTTAACCTCCTAAGTCCTCATGATAGCTACTTTGCAGAGTATCAGTTAACTACTGGGTGTGACAAAGGGCAGGCCTTCACAGATCTAGGCTTAGAGGGCAAACACTCCACAAATTTTCTTCTTGAACACCACACCTTAGTAATGTCCTTCTTAGTCCATAAGACTGCTGTAAAAAGCTATACTAAAAACTCAGGCATTTTCTTATGCATTTCTATGGAAAAAAAATTGTCAACACTTCTTATAGTTGTTTTTTGTTTTGCTAATACAGACACCACTAATAAACCAGTATTCCATCTAAATGGAATTTAAAGTCATGGTAAAAGGCTAGGCAAGGTGGCACACACCTGTAAACTGAGTAACCAGAGGCCGAGCAGGAAGATTATAAAGTTCAGGCCAGCCAAGGCTATATAGTGAGACCTTATCTCAGAGAACTCAGGCCAGTGAGATGGCTCATGGGTAACATCCACTGATGAGCAAGCCTAGAACCCAAACAGAGGTATGAGAAAAGCTGCTTCACAAAGTCCTCTAACCGCCACATATGCCTCCCCTCCCCAATAATAAGACAGAGAGAAATACAAAAATAGTAAAGTTGTTGGAGTCCTGAACCAGTCTGCTTGCATTTGAGTCAGCCAGGCCTTGCCATTACACTCGCTGGAATACATTCTAGTCACACACTGTGTGCCTCAGTTGCTGTAAAGCAGTGATGAGCTGAGCTCAAAAGACTGTTCCAAAGATAATAGATGTGCAGTATTTAGACTGCTGCCCAGCAGAGAAGAAGCCCACCCTGGAAGCAAACATCCATCTTTATCACAGGGTAGCCATTCACATTCATCTCTTTCTATTCCTCGTTTGGCTTCAGTGGCTTCTGAGATATTGTTACAAGTCACAATAGCAACACAGCAATCTGGCTCTTAAATTCACCTGAATTCATGAAATTAGGAAGTTTTCTCTCACAGACTCACAGTTACTAACGTTTCACTGATATGAATACAACACAAAGTACAGAGTGGCAGAAAAAAATGCTTATTACCAAAAAGCAAGCGGCAGGTCAGAACATATGATGAAAACACAGCCTTTGAAGATTCTATTCTTTCAAATTGCTTAAAATACCTAAAAATGAACCAATGATGGTGACAGGCAGTAGTAGCATTACTACTTTTTGTTTTTTGAGACACGGTCTCTTCTAGGTAACCCTAGCTGTCTTTAAACTTGCTATGTAGCTTAGCCTAGCCTTGAACTTAGCAATCCCTTCTCTACCTTGTATGTGCTGGGACTAAAACCATGGGCCACCATGCCAGGCTCCTTTGCTAATGCTGTTATTAGCAATTCTGCTGCCTCTGAACATTGAGGGAAATGTCTCTCTTGAAATCCAAAAGTCTGGAACTACTATTATGTAATTATACTTCCCAAAACAAACCCACAGGCCTTAGACATACAGACTGCTTAGGAATCTTCTTTTCTGTTAACTTCCTTTACCATTTATTCATTTCTTTTTGTGAAATAGCAAGATCTTTGAATACTACTGCTATCTGGCAGTCCATTTTCAAACAAAATTAACTAATGTAAAGTATATGATAATGTTTCATTTAAGGGCTTTCCCACATTGTCAAGAGCATCTTGCAGATACTTATTCTACCCAATCTGAAAGGAAATCAGTTTATAAAGGAAATTTTGTCTAAATCCTTTTATCTTCGTTAAATACACACACATCCCCCATACACATACATACATACACACACACACCCCTCTCTCTCAAGACAGTTAATAAAAAGGCTATTTCCTGAAAATAGTTTTAGTGTACATATGAAATATATTTACTCTTATTAGAATGCCTTACTTCTTACCTATCCTTTGGCAGACATCAAATTTAAAAGTGTTAAAGACTTTATGTTTAATTATGTGTATGTATTTGTACATAGGTATGTGCACAAAAGTGCAGTTATCCTCTAAGGCCAAAGAGGGTACTAAGGGCTGGAGGTGGCTCAGGGGTTAAGAGCACTTGTTTTTACAGAAGACCAGGGTTTGATTCCCAGCACCCACTTGGGCTGTTTACAAATGCCTGGTAACTCCAGTCCCAGGAGACCCAATGCCATCTTCTCATCTCTGTAGGTATCAAGCATGCACGTGGTGCATATACATATGTACAGGAAAAACACTCATATACATAAAATGATAAAATACAGATAAAAAAGAAAAAGGAAAAAAAAAAAGAGGGCACTGAATGCCCTGAAACTGAAGTCACAGGTGGCTGTGGACCACTCAGTATGAGTGCTGACCATCAGACTCATCCTCATCGGACTTAGCTCCTCACTGCTAAGCCGTCTTTCTAACCCCTAACTTAAGTAGTTCCATACGTCACTATATAAGTAAACACTAGTTTTAGCCACAACATCCTAAATTCATACTTTCTATATTATAGAGAGATAGGAGCTAGACATGATGATGCACACCTGTAATCTCAGAACATGAGGGATTAGTAGAGAGAGGATCTTAGGAGTTCAAGGCCAGCCTCAACTTACGCTACAACACAGCAAGTTCAAGGCTAACTTGAGTTAACCAAACAATGCCAGGCATGGTGGCATAAACCTTCAATCTCAGCATTTAGGATGCAGAGGCAAGCAGATCTCTAGGAATCCCAAGCCAGTCAAAGCTCTGACAAAAATAAGCAAGCCGGGGATGAAACTCAGTCACAGAGAGTTTACCTAACACTGGTCAGGCCCTATGTTCAATCTCAAATGCCACTGATCGAGAAATTTTTAGTCTAACATATTTTAAATAACTTTAATTCATTAATTGATGTTACTAAATATCATGCTAATGTGTCTTATTCAAAGCAAAAACTTGACAGATGTGCAGGCAAGGCTATAATTCCAGTACTCAGGAGACTGAGACTGAAGGACTGCTTTCAGTTCAAAGTTGGCAGATCTACAAAGCAAGAAACAAAACACATGAAAATTTGTTTCTTGTGATACATATTAACTATGAGAATATTTAGTGTATAATTAAATGGTTCAGAAACAATCTCTTAGAGAAAAGCCCACTAGAAGAACTCAAAACAGTGAATTACTTCTTACATGACCAAATAATAAAAGGCCCAGTAAGATTTTTGTATAGACTGCATTAAAAGAAAAATTCTAAAGTTGGTAATAATTATATTTCATATTAACCTATCCAGTCATTTTTATTTCATGGTTTCTAAGTATTTGAAATATGCTCCTGCATGCTTTTTTTTATTCTGCATTTATTCATTCAACTAATTTGGGGTGTTAAAAACTTAAGTTTAAAAATCCTTTCCAAAGCCAGGCAATGGTGGCGCACACCTTTAATCCCAGCACTTGGGAGGCAAAGGCAGGCGGATTTCTGAGTTCGAGGCCAGCCTGGTCTACAGAGTGAGTTCCAGGACAGCCAGGGCTATACAGAGAAACCCTGTCTCAAAAAAACAAAAAAACAAAAACAAACAAACAAAAAATCCTTTCCAAAAGTGCAAAGAACATTTAAAAATGTGTGCATAAAATATACTTGGTGGGCTCAGTGAGAGGGCTCAGCTGGTAAAGATGCTTGCCAGCAAGCTTGATAACCTGAGTTCAATCCCTAGGACCCATCTGGTGGGAAACTGACTCCCACATGTTGTCCAATCCATAAGTGTGTGTGCTACCCCACTCCCAACATAAATATGTGCAATAGAAGCAAGATACACTTAGTGGTTCTCAAGGTGTCTGAAGAAAGTCTAGGAGGCCTCAACCTGGATGCAAATAAAACTCCTGAGGGCTCTTTATCACAGATACATTCTGCAATATAAACTCAATGCATTAAAAAAAAAGAAAGAAAAAACTGCTTAATGCCATTTTTCTACTAAAAAGTTACAGGAATTCCATTTATATGCACGAGCTAGCCTAGCCTAGCTGGTCTATGAAAAGGGCTAAGTGGGAAAGATCAACAGCCTTAAGTTTGCAGATAAGAAACTCCAACCCTAGCTTCTTCAAATACTCCTCCACCAATATGGAGGGCAAAATAAACTAGTGAGCTATATACATTTGTGTCTCCCTAGCATTTATCAAAAGGAGGGAATGTAGTGAAATGTTAAGCACTGTTAACAAACATCAAAATATTAGGGGTAGGACTCTCTATTAAAATGTCAAACTCTCAATTCTGCAATAATTCTTTTCACTTTTGTTGGTTTTGATGACTACTATCGTTTTTTTAAAAAAGCCTTTTTTAAAAGTGTAAAATAGCCGGGCGGTGGTGGCGCACGCCTTTAATCCCAGCACTTGGGAGGCAGAGGCAGGCGGATTTCTGAGTTCGAGGCCAGCCTGGTCTACAAAGTGAGTTCCAGGACAGCCAGGGCTATACAGAGAAACCCTGTCTCGAAAAACCAAAAAAAAAAAAAAAAAAAGTGTAAAATATTTTTTTTCTAAGAAAAAAAAACTAGCGCACTACATAAAATGTTAACAGGAAAAAAAATTGATGGTATTTTCAAGAAACAAAAAAATTGTTTAAATAAACCTGCTTAGCAAAGTTTCGTAAATCTAATCTTTTGCGGATTATTCCGCTAATACTAATCAGCAACATTTAAAAGTCATTCTAAGTCACCCACGGTGGTGCATGCTTGTATTTCCCTTCTCAAAAGACTGAGGCAGGAGAATAGCTGTAGGGGTTATAGTCCGAGTTTCAGGCCAGTGTAGGTCACAACTCAGATCCTTTCATGAAATAACAGTCATCGTAGTACCTAAAATATCACTATACACAAGGTACTCATCTTTTACTCTAAACTTAAAGTAGACCCAAACTCTGGCCATTTTCCCCCTGCTGGGCACACTTCGTGAAATACACAAGGGAGAAAAATCCAAGAAATCGGATAGGGTTAAGTGCTGGTACCTTCCTCTTCCAGAGTAGGGTCAAATGCGTGTCTACCCGCAAATGTCACTGTCGCCTCCAGAAGGCTGCCAATTCTCCTTAACTCTGAGTACAAAGAGGCCTGAGCACCGAAAACACCTGTCCCGAACAACCCTGAGGGTGGTGATAAAAGCCACCCCCGGACGTATAGCCCCGGGGTAGCAGAGGTCCCAAGACCCCGGGGATGAATGCTGGCTTCGCCGATCTCTGCATCGGGGGTCTTCACACGCCTCTCTCGGCGACAACAGGGAGAAAAGTCACACTGGCCAGGACGCGCCCGCGCCCTCCCGGCTGCACTGTGCCACCTCATTCCGGAGGCCTGCCCTCGGCCGCCGCCCCCCGGTCACCGCCGTCCGGGTCGCGGCCCGGGCCCCGCTTTCTCAGGCCGGAGCTCCCCGCGCGCTCCCCGCCCCCCGCCGCCGCCCGCGTCGCGCTCCCCTCACTCAAGCCGGGCTACCTGGAGGCCAGGGCGGCGGAGCACTTCACCCAGGGCCCCAGGTCGCAGAGGGCCCGGTGCTCCGGGTCCCTCTCCTTCTCCCGCTCCACGTGGTAGGCGTAGATGGAGAGCAGGATCCCGGCGGCGCACACTGCATACCGGGCCACCCGTTCCCACCGCGGCACCGACACTCTCAGCAGGACGGGCGCCGCCATCTTCCCCCCTCCGCCGCCGCCGCCGCCTCCCTCCGCCTCCACCTCAGACGCCGCCGCCCGTCGGGGCCCGACCCAGCCGCCGCCGCTGCCGCCACCGCCTCCGCCGCCGCCGCCGCCGCCGCCACCACCGCCGCGCCCCATTGGCTCGGTCGCCTCCTCCGGGCCCCGCCCCCACAAGCGCGCGGCCCAACCGCCCCGAGAGGAGTGAGGCGGACTGGGCGGGGAAGGCGCGCGCGGACACAGAGGGAGGGGCGGAGCGCGCAACCGCCAGGTAGGCGGTGCGGCGCATGCGGAGGGCGGAGTCTGAAGGAGGGAAGGGCTTGAGGAGGGGCGTGGCTTGACCAGAATTGGGGCGGGGCGAGAAAGGCGCTCATAAGTGTGGAGGGAGGAGGCGGAGCGCGCAACAGCAGGGAGGTGGTGCGGCGCATGCGGAGGGCGTGGCTGAAGGTGGGCGTGGTTTGATTTTAAAGGGGCGGGTGGGAAAACCGCGCGCGGGCGGGGAAGAGGCGGAGGTTGTAAGCAGCCAGGGTTGCGTGGCGCAAGTGAAGGGTGGTGCTGAGAAATGGGGTTCGTTACACTGGAGGGCGCGGTCAGAAGGGAGGCGGAACAAGGTGGGGCGGGAGCGAAGGAAAGGGGCGGAGCGCAAAAACTCTGGTGTGCTGGTTGGGGCAGGGGCGTGACCAGGAGGGATGAGGGGTATGGCCTAGGAAAAGGGTAAGGCGAGAGGTGGCTTAATCTTAAGGTCTGTTACAAGGGATCAATTTCAAAGATGCTACCACAATGCTTGACTGGGCAAGCCCTTGGCTCCTGGTAGCAATCAGTTGCCTTTCTACACACACATTTCCGTCGTTATCACTTGATATTTCTTATCCAATCCAAATTGTCCCTGACCAATGGCTCCAGAGCTCCAGAGACACGTTTGCGTGACATGATCTTCCCCAGGCACCACCTCCAGGCGTCTTGTGTTCAACATGTGAGAAACTTTTTTCTTAAATGCGCAAAACTATTTTTACATTTAGAAAAAAAAAACAAACTATTTTTAAATGGGTTCATGAATACTTCTCTATAATTTGGATTTGATGTGGCTTTAACATAATCCATACTAAAAGGATAAAAATGAACTTAAAAAAAAAAAGCTCAAAAACTTGGAGAAAGGGAAATCAGAAGAAAACGAAACGTGAGGAGGTCATAGAGGCTTGCAAAATTGTTAAAATTGAGCCATAACTGATTCTGAGCTTCCTGGCAGTCAAAACTGGACAGGAAAATCCATGTATGGGTAACTGTGTCTACAAAGAAACAAGCTGTTGATGGAGGTTGCTAGCTTTTGCTTCAATGAAGCTCTTAGGCTTTGGGGGCATCACCTAGTGATTTTGATTAATAAGGAATGTTCTTCAATTATACAATGTTGGATAACAAATCACCCCAATTTTTTGCAGCTTTAAGCAAGCTAATAAACTGGGTGTCTGTTTTGTTTGTTTTGGTTTTTTTTCTTTTTTTTTTTCACTTTCTCTGGGTTAGGCATCTTCCCGCTCAGTCTCCACCTTTCCCTCTCTCTTTCTCTTCCTCTCCTCTACCTTGGATCAAATTAAGATGTGAGGCATGGCTGTAGTCATCTCAAACCCTGAGAGTCCTGTTTCAGGTTCTCTCCTCTAGCAGTGAGAAGGCTGCAGGCCCTCCCTGGGCAGTAACAACAGCTCCAATTTGCACCTCCAGAAAACACAGCTGGCTTCCATCCCACCCCCCACCCCCAAAGTAAGGGGTTGAAGAAAACAAGATTTAGCTCAACAGTAGAATACTTGACTAATATATGTGAAGCTCTAGATTAAACCTCCAAAAAAGGAGAGAGAGGGAAGAGATGGGGGCAGAGTCTCTAAAAATGACATTATTGTTTTTTGTGTGTGTGTTCACATATATGTGGGTACAAAAAAAAAATCACTGACTATAATCGTCCCTGACTTACCTCCTTGAGACAGAGTATCTCACTGAATCTGGAATCTGTGGTTTGCTTAGCTAGGCTGGCTGGCCAAGTACCGAGAATCCATCTGTCTCTGCCTCCAGTGCAAGAGTTACAAGTAAGGACAGCCACAGACAACCACATTAAATAGGAGGAGCTAAAGATTTGAACTCAGGTCCTCACACTGAGGCAGCAAGCATTTTTACCGAGCCATCTCTCCAGCTTGAGTCTTTTGGTATTCCATGATCAGAAATGATAGTCTATGACTTTCATACATTCTGTTACTTAGAAGGTCGGTGCACCAGGTGGTGTCATCTGCGCCTCAAGCTAAGCACCCATAAATGCCTATGACTGAAGCTCTGAGGAATCCAATGACCTATTCTGACCTCCATGACCCAGACACATATATGCCTCTCTCTCTCTCTCTCTCTCTCTCACTCTCTCTCTCTCTCTCTCACATACACACACATACACTTTGGTAAATTTTAAAAAGCAGAGCATTGGGCTGACAAGATGGTTCAGCAGGTAGGCTCAGCGGGTAAGAGCACTAACTGCTCTTCCAAAGGTCCTGAGTTCAAATTCCAGCAACCATGTGGTGGTTCACAACCATTCATAATGAGATCTGACACCCTCTTCTGGCACATCTGAAGATAGCTACAGTGTACTTATGTATAATAATAAAAAATAAATCTTTTTTTTTTAAAGGTAGAGGGAAAGTATATAGGACTTAAGTTCATCTGCTTGCTACTCCAAAGCTAATACTTGAGAGAAAATTGGTTGAAAGAAAACAGGTTTAAGAGCAAAAGATGGCTGGGCAGTGGTGGCACACAGCTTTAATCCCAGCACTCAGGAGGCAGAGGCAGGTGGATTTCTGAGTTCAAGGCCAGCCTGGTCTACAGAGTGAGTTCCAGCTACACAGAGAAACCCTGGGGGGGGGGGGGCAGGGAGAACCACCTGAAGGGGCTCAGGACTGCAAAGAGTTGTTTATAGGAAAGAGGGAAAGAGACAGTGGGACAGTAGGCAGAAAAGCTACAAAGATCAGAGCACCTCTCTTACTGGGCACTCCCCCACTCCATACCACCTGGAAATTTTTAGGCAGACACACTGCCTCTCTACAGGTTAAACTCTATAAAGGACCAATCAGTCCCTCAAAGGAAGAAGAAAGTGCCATTTCCAAAAGCAGGAAGAGACAACCAAAGAGATAAGGCAGGAGACCGGGGCTGAAGTATAGTCTGTGGTAGAACGCTCAACTAGCAGACACAAGAATGGCAGGTGCTCCCAACCACACCTTACTGCCACTTCTGAGGTCCGTCTATTTTTCTTCTTTTTAAATCAGGTCTCACACGTCCTAGGCTGGCCTCAAACTCACCATATAGGTAAAAGTGACCTTGAAGTTCTGATGGTTCTCCTCCACCTACCGAGTGTTGGGATTATGGGTATACACCTCCATACCCAATTTATGTAATTCTAGGGATTGAAGTGAGGACTTCCTGCACACTGAGAAAGTGTTCTGCAAACCGAGCCACATTCTAAGCCCCAGGTCCCTGTTTTCTGACAAACTCAGCTTTCTATTCCAAACGGTCTTCTTTTCCTTCGAATCCTTAGTCCAATATTCCCGTGTTTGTACAAAGAAAGAGACGGTTGCCGGCTCAACTCTGCTCCAGAACAAAAGTCCCAGGAGCTTCCTGCCGCCACCTTCAATGACCTCAGACTTGATATGCTGAGTTAGAATTCTGTGCTTTGCCCCAACACTTTGAAAATACAGCAAGGATTGAACGAGAACTCTTGAGGTGGAGTGGTAGCTGAGCTAGAAAGCTTTAGAAGAGAGTCTAAATGTCCAAGGCTGCCCAGGTTCCTTTGGGAAAGCAGCCTATGGAGAGGGGACAGGTGTTATTCTCATATTTGAGAGATAATTGGTTCTCTTATCATTCCATTAATGTGAGTATGGCTACATAGTAGGCATTTACACACCTGCAAACAGAGCACTCAGAAGGGTTAAGGTGGGATGATTGTAAGTTCAGGGCTACCCACCCTGTTTCCTAAATAAACCTCTTTTAAGAAAAAAAAAAAACTGTAGCATGATCTAATGGATATAAAGAATTACGATTTTTTAAAAAAAGATTTATTTATCACTACATGTATATATGTAATATACTGTAACTGTCTTCAGACACACCAGAAGAGGGCATCAGCTCTCATTATGGATAGTTGTGAGTCACCATGTGGTTGCTGGGGTTTGAACTCAGGACCTTCAAGAAGAGCAGTCAGTGCTCTTGACCACTGAGCCATCTTTCCAGCCACAAGAATAAGGATTTTATCACTATATAACAACCAAATACCTATTATACTTATTTCTCTTGGTTTCTCCTCTTTCTCTTTCTTCCTCCTCCTCCTCCTCCTCCCCCCTCTTCTTCCTTCTTCTGTGTCTCCCCCTATGCTACAAGTCTCCCAAATGAGAGGTCTCTGTTTTGTTCACTGTCTTGACCAATATATAAGTCAGGAAGACAGGATCTGGCCCAAGGGTACGGACCTAGTAGGTCAATTTCGAATGAATGAACGATTCCTTTTTTTTTTATTTATTTATTATATGTAAGTACACTGTAGCTGTCTTCAGACACACCAGAAGAGGGCGTCAGATCTCGTTACGGATGGTTGTGAGCCACCATGTGGTTGCTGGGACTTGAACTCCAGACCTTTGGAAGAGCAGATGGGTACTCTTACCCACTGAGCCATCTCACCAGCCCGAACGATTCCTTTAAAAGGTTAGTTTATAGTTGAAAAGCCAAATGAGGAGGTTCACACATGTAATCTCAGAAAGTGTTCCATTGCTTAAGGACAGGATTGGGATTCTGATGTTTCCCCAGCTCTGTGTCTGGCAAGCTTCTTTGTCCCTCTGCCCCATTGTCTTCGTCTATAAATTAGGAGGGCTGCACTACTGACCTAGAGGGCTTAAGGAGGATTAAATGTGTGGCGCCTGGCACAAGGGAGTATTCAGTAAATACTCCCTATTGTTACCTTAATCCTCTCCATGGGTGAAAACAAAACACAGCACTAGGTGAAGTTAAAATCTTCCAGAACCAATGGCTTAAAATAAACATCTGACCAGCACTTGGGAGGCAGAGGCAGGCGGATTTCTGAGTTCGAGGCCAGCCTGGTCTACAGAGTGAGTTCCAGGACAGCCAGGGCTATACAGAGAAACCCTGTCTCGAAAAAAACCAAAAAAAAATAAATAAATAAATAAATAAACATCTGAAACTTAACTGATCTGTAACTCAGCAACTATGAGATACATAATTTAAAATGTGATTCCTAGGGCAGAGGCCTAGAAATGGGTTTTGTTTTGTTTTGTTTTGTTTGGGGATTTTTGTCTGTTTGGTAGGTTGGTTGGTTTTGGCTTTTGTTTGATTTTCTGGTTATTGGTGTTATTGTTTTCTGAAACAGGGTTTCTCTGTGTAGCCCTGGCTGTCCTAGAAATCATTCTGTAGACCAGACTGATTAAGACCCTGAGATCTGACAGCCTCAGCCTCTCAAGGGCCTCAAAGGCATGCGCCACCATGCCGCCCGAATGCTCTAGGTTGTTTGCTTGCTTGGTTTAAAACAAGGTCTCCCTAAGTATCCCAGAGTGGCCTCAAACTCATGATCTTCTTGTCTTAGATTCCCAGTAGCTAAGACAAGATACAGGATACTTTCAGACCGGTATGGTGGCAAAGTAGAAGTTGTAGGATCAGGAGTTCAAAAGCATCTTCAGCCTCAAAGTGAGTTTGAAGCCACTATGGGGCACGTAACACCTTTCTCAAAAACAACAACAACAACAACAAAAACACACACACACACAACAAAACAGTAATAACAACAACAAAACCTCAGAGAATAGGCAAAACACCTCAGTGACTAGAAAGTGACTCCCATGTGCACACCCACACATAAACACAATAAATAATAAATAAAAATATTTGCTGGAGCCGGGCAGTGGTGGTGAACACCTTTAATCCCAGCACTGGGGAGGCAGAAGCAGGTAGATTTCTGAGTTCAAGGCCAGCCTGGTCTCCAGAGTGAGTTCCAGAACAGCCAGGGCTACACAGAGAAACCCTGTCTCGAAAAAGAAAAAGAAAAAAATGATGGAAACACCAGACACTTTGTTAACTTTAGATCTGTTGGAGGGAGAAGGCAAGGAGACCCACAGACTCTGTCTCCACAGGGAAGGAAGATGCAAAGGGCCACATATATATTGGGGTTCTGGAGGTGGCAGAGCTAGTCAGAGGCAATGTCTCCAGCATTAGCTTTTTGTCAGTGTGCTCAAAATGCCAGACTTATTAACTTAAGGGAGAATATATTTATCTAGCAAATGGTTTCCAAGGGTTCGGCACATGGCCACTCAGCCCCATTTAGCATCACGGCAGTAGGAGCACATATGACTTCATGGTTCCTAGGAAGTGGAGAGAGAAGACAAGACTACATTGTTGGCATTTTCTTCAAAAGTACACCCCTGGTGGCCCTTCATTCATCCAGCTAGGCCTCCTTCTCAAAAATAATTGGGGGCCAAGCTCTCAGAAATCTACAAATTACCTGTGTCCTCTGTCTCAGAGTTCCTCACAATACCATAGTCTTTTTTTTTTAAAGATTTAATTATTTATTATGTATAAGTACACTGCAGCTGTCTTCAGATGCACCAGAAGAGGACATCAGATCTCATTACAAATGGTTGTGAGCTACCATGTGGTTGCTGGGATTTAACTTGGGACCTCTGGAAGAGCAGTCAGTACTCTTAACCACTGAGCCATTTCTCCAGCCCTTGACAATGCCATACTCTTTTTTTTTTTTTAAGATTTATTTATTGATTATATGTAAGTTCACTGTAGCTGTCTTCAGACACACCAGAAGAGGGAGTCAGATCTTGTTTTGGATGGTTGTGAGCCACCATGTGGTTGCTGGGATTTGAACTCCGGACCTTCGGAAGAGCAGTCGGGTGCTCTTATCCACTGAGCCATCTCACCAGCCCCAATGCCATACTCTTAAGGTCCATTGTAGACATAAAATTTTTGCAGTCTACTTTTAATAAGGGTTCACCCTCTGCTCTAGCCAACCACCTAGCAGAGGTAGTAGAAGAGAAACATTATTAGGATATGGGGGAATGAGCCTGTTCAGCAATAAGTCCTTGGGGGCAAGCTGGATCTTTGGCAGCAGTGCAGTCCCATAGCAAACACCAAATAGGACTCAGCAGCTGCAGACACCAGGAACAAACTAGCAGCTACAGTCCAGTCCTTTCAGCTAGCAGACATTAGGCACCAACCAGCAACTGTAGTTCAATCCTGAAGAAACCTCCAGGCTCACCAACTGACCTGAGACAAGGCCGCAAAAGCAGCAAGCTGCCACAGGCACCTCACAAGCTGTTCTTGGCGAGTTTCTCTCAATGGCAGCATTATCACAAGTTGAGCTCAACAACGCTATATAAAGCAAACCAGTACTGTGTGTGTCTTTAGCAAAGAATAGTGGAGGGGAGCAAATCCAACCAAAGCTCAGTGCTCACTTCCTACTGTGGGCTCATATTTATACTTCTTCATCAAGCATCCTTGCATGTGTTGGCTCTAGCAAGACATCCTTTCACCTGTGTGCCCCAGCAAGACATCATTTGATGTGACTAACTTTCCAAAGAACTAGAAGGTTTCACTTCAGTCCCCCTGCAGAAGAACCAGGTTCAAAGCCAGCTCACATGCTCTGATCTTAACTCACCTCTGCCTTCGATGGACAATTGTCTCAGGGTTGTGACCGCAGTGGCCGTGAAACTACCCACTCAGTCCCAAGCCATCTGATCTTCCCAAAATGATGGCTTGTCTCCTCAGCATGAGCAAGGCAGGTGCTGGGGGGCTGGGGGAAAAAGGAAGACAAACAGGCAGACAGAAACCTCGATATTTCATAATCAAATCATCAAAATGGCATCCTATCATCAAAATGGCATCCTATCGCTTCTGTTGATTTTGTTGCTTAGAGGCCAGTGCACAAGCAGATCTGACCTATCCCAGTGAGGAAAAGATCACAAGAAAAAGGGACTGCCAGGAGGTAGAGGAGCCATGTCAGAAGGTGACAACTACAGGTTGTATATAAGAGAACAGGAAGGGACCAGCACCATGGTTTGGATGTGGGCTGTCCCTAAGAAGGCTCATATAGTGAAGGCTTGGTCTCCAGATGTTAGTGCTAGTGAGAGACGACCGGATCTAATGAGGGTGCTAACTTTAATAACGGGTTAATCCACTGATAAACTGTCTGGACTATAAGTAGTTGCGGCCTGCTTGGAGGAGGTGGGTCATTGGAGGGATGTGCTTGAAGAGTGTGCTTCTGCCCCTCCCCCACCCGTCCTGTCTTCTCTCTTCTCTCCTGGCTGCCATGAGGTAAACAACTTTATTCCATCATGTCTTTCCACCAAGGTGTTCAGCAGCCCCCATGGTTCAAAGCAATAGGGCCATCCAACCATGGCCTGTGACCCTCGAATCGTGAGTCAAAATAAGTCAAAATAAACCCTTCCTCCCTTAAGCTGGCTTCCTCGGGTATTGGGTTAGAATGCTAGAAAACCTGTACAGTGCAGGTCATAGAAATAGAGAATTCTCTGAGTGAAAAGGCCCCATAGATTCTGCCACTCCTGTGAGGCCTGTAATTCACTATAGTCCCATGTTAAGTAGCTTTCATTCTACATCCACAAGACCTGATTAGAAATGGTGTGCTATGAGCCAATGAGATGACTTAGCCAATAAAGGTGCTTACTATGTGTCCTGGCTAGTCTTACTTCAAACGAGAGGTGTCTGAAAGGAGGGAACCTTAATTGAGAAAAAATGCCTCTATACCTCCCAAGGCTTTTTTTGTTGTGTTTTTGTTTTTGTTTTTGTTTTTGTTTTTGTTTTTGAGATAGGGTTTCTCTGTATAGCCCTGGCTGTCCTGGAACTCACTCTGTAGACCAGGCCGGCCTCAAACTCAGAAATCCACCTGCCTCTGCCTCCTGAGTGCTGCGATTAAAGGTGTGCACCACCACTGCCCGACTTACAAGGCATTTTCTTAATTAGTGATTCATGGAGGGAGGGCCCAGCCCACTGTGGGTGGTGCCATTTCCTAGGCTGGTGGTCCTGGGTTCTCCAAGAAAGCAGCCTTTCTTGGAGCAAGTAAGCAAGCAGCATCCCTCCATGGCCTCTGCATCAGCTCTTGTCTCCAGGTTCCTGCCTTGTTTGAGTTCCTGTCCTGGCTTCCTTCAATGATGAACAGTGATGTGGAAGTATAAGTCAAACAAGCCTTTTCCTCCCCAACTTGCTTTTTGGTCAGCAATCGGAACCCGAACCAAGACTCTGTGCAAGCCTGACAACTTGAGTTCAATCTATAGAACCCACAGTAAAAGGTGAGAACCAACATCCAAATGTTGTCCTTTGACCTTCACAAGCACACCATGGCATGCATGTGCCATCACCCATACACCCATGTATCACATACACGTGAAATAAACTTTAAAAGAAAATAAATGGAACTTTGTGTTAGGGGTGTTGCTTAGTGGTTGAGATTGCCTAGAATCCCCTAGTGAGGGGCTTGGAGTATGACTCAGGGGTAAAGCACTCGTCTACCACGCTCAAGGAAGCCTTTGGGTTCAATCCCCTGCACTGAAGACAGATAGACAGGCAGACAGACAGACACAAAGACAAAGCAGAATTCCAGAATGGAGATATAGCCTAGTCTGTAGAGTGCTTGCCTAGCATGGACAAAGCCTTTGGTTCATTTCCCAGAACCACACAAAATTGAGTGTTAGCACAACATGCTTAAAACCCTGCACTCTGACGTTGGAGACAGAGGATTAGAAGTTCAAGGTCATCCTCAGCTTCGTAGCAAGTTTGGGGCCAACCTAGGATACAAGAAAATGAAAAGAAATGGAATCCTCGTTATGCTGGGACAAAAACTGTGTGCCTGCAGCATTCACTGTGCCTATGCAAGCATCTATATATATATATACCATGGACCCGGTAAAAAGTCAAAATGTACTCTATCCGCCTAACAGTTGTGATGAAAGCTAAAGAGTGCATTGCCTACCACTTGAGAGGGTGAGGTGGGACATCCAGTTCAAGGACAGACTGGGTAACACACTGAGACCCTGTCTCCCAACAAAAAGTGTGTAGGGGTGGTAGTGGCACATGCCTTTAACACCAGCACTCAGGATGCAGAGGCAGGCAGATCTCTGAGTTTGAGGCCAGCCCGGTCTACAAAATGAGACAGTGAGTCTCAGGACAGCTGGAGTTGTTACACAAACTCTGTCTTGAAAAACAATTAAATTAAATTAAATTAAACAAAATAAAAATCCCAGATTGAGGTGGCCAGGGAAGGGAAAGAGGATCATAGGAGAGTTGAGAGGGAGAATATGGTCAAAACATGTAGAATGAAACTTGAAACTCTCAGATAACTAATGTTTAAAATGTAAAAACTAAAAGAAAAAATGATAAGCCCACAAGGTATTGGCATCACTGAACCATTCCATAATGTATACGTATTTTAAATCAATATATTATGCATGGTAAATACATATGATGTTTGTTAGTTAATTCAAAGAAAATAAATGTGTGTGTGTGTGTGTGTGTGTGTGTGTGTGTACAAAACGGAAAATGAATAAAAGTTTGTTCTAATTTTAAAATAAATCTGGAACATGATGAATGTTAGCGAATATAATTTATGGATTCCCAGTATTGATGAGGTAGAGACAAGAAAATCGTGAGGCCTCAGTAGTGGCCCACACCTTTAATCCCAGCACTTGGGAGACAGAAGCCAGAAGATCACGCTGAGTTCCAGACCAGCTTGGTCTATAGAGTTCCAGGGCAGCCAGAGCTACATAGAGAGATCTTGTCTCAAAGAAACAAAACAAGAGCCTGGCATGGTGGCGCACACCTTTGATCCCAGCACTTGGGAGGCAGAGGCAGGTGGATTTCTGAGTTGGAGGCCAGCCTGGTCTACAGAGTGAGTTCCAGGACAGCCAGGGCTACAGAGAAACCCTGTCTGGAAAAAACAAAACTAAAACCAAAACCAAAAAAAACAAAAAACAAATAAAACAAAACAAAAACAAAAAAATCAAAACATTATGCAAACTCACCCTCAGCTACACAGGAGTTTAAAGGCAGCCTGGACTACATGAGACCCTGTCTCAAAAATGGGATGGACAGCGGTGCCGCGTGCCTTTAATCCCAGCACTCGGAAGGCATTGAACTCAAGAACTTCAGGAAGGCTGAGATTAAAAGGTGTGCACGTTGCACCTCCACATCCAGCTAAGGCTTGTGGCTCACACCTTTAATTTCAGCACTTGGCAGGCCGAAGCAATCAGATCTCTGGATTTGAGGCCTGCCTGGTCTACATAGTGAGTTCTCTGTATAGCCAGGATGTTTCCATGGAGTAAGATGACCACAGAAACACCTAAAACTGAGTCAAACATCCTCCCCTCCCCCCACCCCACCCCCATATTTTCTTCCTCTTTGTTGGTTTTGAGGCAGAATTTCTCTGTGTAGCGCTGGCTAGCCTGGAACTTGCTTTGTAGACCAGGCTAACCTGGAACAGAGAGAGATCCACCTGCCTCTGCCTCTGCCTCTGCCTCTCTGCCTCTCTGCCTCTCTGCCTCTCTGCCTCTCTGCCTCTGCCTCCTCTGCCTCTGCCTCTGCCTCTGCCTCTGCCTCTGCCTCTGCCTCTGCCTCCTCTGCCTCTGCCTCCTCTGCCTCTGCCTCCTCTGCCTCTGCCTCCTCTGCCTCTGCCTCCTCTGCCTCTGCCTCCTCTGCCTCTGCCTCCTCTGCCTCTGCCTCCTCTGCCTCTGCCTCCTCTGCCTCTGCCTCCTCTGCCTCTGCCTCCTCTGCCTCTGCCTCCTCTGCCTCTGCCTCCTCTGCCTCTGCCTCCTCTGCCTCTGCCTCCTCTGCCTCTGCCTCCTCTGCCTCTGCCTCCTCTGCCTCTGCCTCCTCTGCCTCTGCCTCCTCTGCCTCTGCCTCTGCCTCTTCTGCCTCTGCCTCCTCTGCCTCTGCCTCCTCTGCCTCTGCCTCCTCTGCCTCTGCCTCCTCTGCCTCTGCCTCCTCTGCCTCTGCCTCCTCTGCCTCTGCCTCCTCTGCCTCTGCCTCCTCTGCCTCTGCCTCCTCTGCCTCTGCCTCCTCTGCCTCTGCCTCCTCTGCCTCTGCCTCCTCTGCCTCTGCCTCTGCCTCCTCTGCCTCTGCCTCCTCTGCCTCTGCCTCCTCTGCCTCTGCCTCCTCTGCCTCTGCCTCCTCTGCCTCTGCCTCCTCTGCCTCTGCCTCCTCTGCCTCTGCCTCCTCTGCCTCTGCCTCCTCTGCCTCTGCCTCCTCTGCCTCTGCCTCCTCTGCCTCTGCCTCTGCCTCTGCCTCTGCCTCCTCTGCCTCTGCCTCCTCTGCCTCTGCCTCCTCTGCCTCTGCCTCCTCTGCCTCTGCCTCCTCTGCCTCTGCCTCCTCTGCCTCTGCCTCCTCTGCCTCTGCCTCTGCCTCTGCCTCTGCCTCTGCCTCTGCCTCTGCCTCTGCCTCTGCCTCTGCCTCTGCCTCTGCCTCTGCCTCTGCCTCTGCCTCTGCGGTACAGGGATTAAAGGCATGAGCCAACACCGCCTGGCCCCTCCCCCTTGCAAAGGACTTATGCAGAAGGTCTAATTAGCCAAGCAGAGAAGGGCAGTTCTTAGGTCTTCTGTTATCGCAATGATAGTCTTACTAGAAGTCTAGTGAGACTGGGTCCTGCCACCATTTCCAGGATCCTGCCTCTGTTTCCAGAGGTGCAGTGGGAACTCCTCCCCTTCTGTGAAATTCCTCCCTTCAGAGGACTTACAAGTCACCAGTGTCCTTTGCCTTTCTTACACCCTTTCCTAAAGTGCTATTTCTCAACTTTTTGTTTATGCAAGCTCTTGAAAGGCCCTGCCTGAATGGGGAGACATTCTGCTTCGGTTTGCAATGGAGGCCAAAGGCTGGAATGGGTTGGCCACTCTCCAAATGCCTTACCCAGAAGGCCGAGGTGGTGGAGGGGAGGGGTTGGGGGAGGATATTTATTTATTTATTTATCTTTTGTTCATTGTGAGTGGAAGCTAGGTTCATCAAGAGGAGATCATTTTGCTTTACTCATTTTTGCTTCTCTGTCAGCCTCTCTGTCTCTCTGTCTCTGTCTTTGAATGTGTGTAGATGTCATCTATCTCCCTCCCTCCCTCCCTCCCTCCCTCCCTCCTTCCCTCCCCCTCTGATGTTTTGAAGCTGGATTTCATGTAGTGCAGGCTGGCCTCTCTGACTTGCTATGTAGCTCAGGATGACCTTGAGTCCTGGTCCCCTCCTAAGTCATTCTGCCACACCTCCGAAATGTTAGGATGACAGGGATGTGCCACTATGCCCTGTTGCAGTGCTGAGGATCAAAACCAAGACTTCATTCACAGAAGGCAAGCACTCTACCAGCTAAGCTAAATGCCCACCTTCAATTGTCTTGCTCTTGATGTACAAGAAATATTCAGATGGAGGGGGAGCATTGATTAAAATATGTAAATAGCGTGGGAATGGGTGGGTATGCCTTTAATTCCAGCACTCTGGAGACAGAGTCAGGTGGATCTCAGTGAGTTTGTGATCAGCCTGGTCTACAGAGTGAGTTCCAGGACATTGAAGGCTACACAGAGAAACCCTGTCTCAAAAAACACATCCAAACAAACCCCCCCCCAAAAAAAAAAAAACAAAAATAAAGCAAGCAAAAAATAATAGTAATTGAAAATTAAATTAAAACAATTTATTTTCGTTTTGCTTTAGGAATCCAATAACAGGCATAAGCAGCAGATGCCTGTCATCTTAGCATTCAAGACGCAGAGGTAGGCTTACCGTGAGCTCAGGGCGAACTTGGGCTACATTATGAATACAAGATCAGACCAGGTACAGTTTTGAGAACATGTCTAAAAGAACTAAAAATAAAAGGAAGGAAAAAGCTGGGCATGGTGGCACACGCCTTTAGTCCCAGCACTCGGGAGGCAGAGGCAGGCGGATTTCTGAGTTCGAGGCCAGCCTGGTCTACAAAGTAAGCTCCAGGACAGCCAGAGCTATAAAGAGAAACCCTGTCTCGAAAAAGAAAAAAAAAAAAAAAAAAAAAAAAGGAAGGAAAGAGGGCTGGTGAGATGGCTCAGAGGTTAAGAGCACTGACTGTTCTTCCAGAGGTCCTGAGTTCAAATCTCAGCAACCACATGGTGGCTCACAACCATCCATAATGAGATCTGACACCCTCTTTTGTTGCTGTCTGAAGACAGCTACAGTGTACTTAGATATATGATAAATAAATAAATCTTAAAAAAAGAAAGAAAGAAAGAAATACATTCTACACCAGTGGGTCTCAGCCTTCCTAATGCTGCAGTTTTTTAAAACAGTTGCTCATGTTGTGGTGACCCCCAACCGTTACTTCAGAATTGTAATTTTGACACTGTTATGAATCTTTTTTTTAAAGATCTACTTATTTATTTTATGTGTGTCCACTGAGCCATCTTACCAGATGCTGTTATGAATCTTAATGTTTTTTTTTGTTTTTCAAGACAGGGTTTCTCTGTATAGCCCTGGCTGTCCTGGAACTCACTTTGTAGACCAGGCTGGCTCGAACTCAGAAATCCACCTGCCTCTGCCTCCTGAGTGCTGGGATTAAATGCGTGTGCCACCACGCTCCGCTTAAATATCTGTGTTTTCCAATGGTCTTAGGCAACCCGGGTGAAAGGATCATACAACCCTCAGGTTGAGAACCACTGTGCTACAAGAAAGACAATGAGCCCAGCAAACGTGCTTGCTGTAGTCACAGTGAACTGAGAGAGCAAAAGAAACAGAGTGAAGAGACTGAGATGCAGCAATAACTGAAGAAACCAGGTACGGCGGGGCGGGGCTGGGCTGGGCTTCGCTGGCTCTTTTGGAAAAGCTCTTGCCGATGGTGCACCAGGCCCTGGGTTTGGTGCCCCAAACCACAAAAGATCAAACAAGAAGACTCCTTAGCCAAGTGTGGTCACATACGCCTGGCATCACAGCACTCCGGAGACAGAGGCAGGAGAATGGAGCTGTCAGGAGCATCTCCAGTTTCATGCTGAGCTCAAAGTTAGCCCGAGCTACATGAGATCCTGTCTCTACAATCCAAAACCAAGCCAAACCAAACCAAAACCACCAACACCACCAACACCACCACAAAAAAACCCACAACAAAACAAAACAAAACAAAACAAACAAACAAACAAAAAAAACCCTGAGATTGTAAGAAGGATTTGGGGATAATGGAAAGAAAAATGCTCAAGATACATTGAATAGATCAATGAAATTGTCAGGCAACAGATTTTAACATTACTCGTTGTTTTGTTTTGTTTTCCCAGACAGGGTTTCTCTGTGTAGCCCTGGCTGTCCTGGAACTCACTCTGTAGACCAGGCGCTGGCCTCGAACTCAATGATCCACTGCATCTGCCCCTGGAGGGCTGGGATTATGCATCACCGCCACTTGGCTAAAAATACTATATTTTTTTTAAGTAAAGAAAAAATAAATTAGCTAAAATTGGGATTGTTATTTGGGATCATCCTCCCCTCAACAGTAAGAAAACCTAAAAACTAATCAGGAAATTTTGGTAGAGCTATAGAAAAATGAATCCTTCATTAATGGACATATCATATGTCTGTAAAAATTAATATAGAATTGGCTTAGGCCTGGTGCTTCTAAGCTTTTCAACTTGAAAGATAAAGGCAGCATTCCCCTAACCTTTGCACTTGGTGCAGCCCACCATGGAGGCCTAATTCCCCTGGAGCTGGATTACAGTCAGTTGTGTGCTGTTTAACGTCCATTCAGAGAACTAATCTCAGTCCTCCGCAAGAGCAGCACACACTCTTGGCCACTCCGCTATCTCTGGGGCCTCCTTAATTTATTTACTATTTTATTTTTAAAATTTATTTATTTATTTTATGTATGTGAGTACACTGTAGCTGTACAGATGGTTGTGAGCCTTCATGTGGTTGTTGGGAATTGAATTTTTAGGACCTCTTCTTGCTCCAGTTGGCCCCACTCGCTCAGTCCCTGCTTGTTCTGGCCCAAAGAATCATTTATTATTATACATAAATACACTGTAGCTGACTCTTCTGGTGTGTCAGATCTTATTATGCGTGGTTGTGAGCCACCATGTGGTTGCTGGGATTTGAACTCAGAACCTCTGGAAGAACAGTCTTCCCCACTGAACCATCTTGCCAGCCCTATTTAGTGTTTTTTGTTTGTTTGTTTGTTTTCAAGACAGGGTTTCTCTGTATAGCCCTGGCTGTCCTAGAACTCACTCCATAGACCAGGCTGACCTCAAACTCAGAAATCCACCTGCCTCTGCCTCCCAAGAGCTGAAATTAAAGGCGTGTGTCACCACTGCCCCGACCTTCTGTTGAGGTTTTGTGTTTTACTGTTTGTTGTACTACTAAATGCTGGACTCCAAGATTTGGAGACTGCAGGTAGCCTGAGGGACCCTCAGTTTATTCTGATTGGTAAATAGAGATGCCAGTAGTCAATAACTGGGGAAAAGAGACATAGGTTTAGGTTTCCTGGGCATACGACCATGAGGAGGAGGAAGAAGAGGGTAAGAGAGACAGAAGACCTGGCATGGGATAGAGGAACAGAGAGAGCTGCCATGGGTTAGGAGGGGCCCAGAGAACATGGCCCAGAGGGCTGCCTAATTGGAGCTAAGAGCAGCCCAGATGGAACATAGAAAGTAATAACTTGGGTTACGGATAGGAAGTAGATTCTAACAGCACGGAGGGTAGGCAGCTGCATAAGGCATATTAAAATATAAAGGCTGTGTGTCTTTCATCCAGGAACATAAATGGTCAAAGGCAGGAAGGAACCCCACACTGGGATTTTTAAAATACTTTTTACAACAGCTTCTTCTTCAGTTCCTGCCTCCAGCTTCCTACTCTGACTTCTCTCCGTGGTAGACTTTAAACTGCAAAGTGAAATTAAGCCTTGCCTTCCCAAGCGGCTCTGTGGCTCATTACACCAACAAATACTCTTAACTAAGACACCACGGAGGCATCTCTGTGGTCCCATAAAAAAAAAAAAATTATGTTAGCAGAGTAGAGGCCGGCAGAGCTTCAGGTTCAAGGCCAGCCTGGTCTACAGAGTGAGTTCCAGGACAGCCAGGGCTACACAGAGAAACCCTGTCTCAAAAACAAAACAAACAAACAAACCAAAAAACCCACTTTTTTTTTTAAAGAGATTTATTTATTTATTATATGTAAATACACTGTAGCTGTCTTCAGACAGCACCAGAAGAGGGCATCAGATCTCATTACGGGTGGTTATGAGCCACCATGTGGTTAGCTGGGATTTGAACTTCGGACCTTCGGAGGAGCAGTCGGATGCTCTTACCCACTGAGCCATCTCACCAGCCCAAAACCCACGTTTTAAATTAAGCATTTATTGAGGATAAACCAAGGAAATAATAGTTGTTCGGTTATATACTAGATATCTTGCATACACTGTAATCTACATGTCAGTCTTTTTTTTTTTTAAGATTTATTTATTGTATGTATGTGAGCACACTGTCACTGTCTTCAGACACACCAGAAGAGGGCATTGGATCCCATTCTAGATGGTTGTGAGCCACCATGTGGTTGCTGGGAATTGAACTCAGGACCTTTGGAAGAGCAGCCAGTGCTCTTAACCGCTGAGCCATCTCTCCAGCCCCTCCATACCAGTCTTTGAAGTACAGATTATACCCATTTCCCAGAAAAGGAAACTGAGGTGCATGAGTATTTCTTTAAAATTTTTAAAAATTACTTTATTATTTTATGTGCATGCTTCGTCTACATGTATGTTTGTACATCATGTGTGTACACTGCCGTTTGAGGCCAGAAGAGGGTGTTGGATGCATCTGGCATTGGAGTTCTAGATGGTTCTGAGCCACGATGTGCGTTCTGGGACCTCGTTCTCTGAAATAGTGCCAGGACTCATGACCATTGACCCATCACACTGGCCCTCATGACTGCTTCTTAATTTTCTAATGACATGGTAAGTGAGGGCAGAGTTCAGACTTTTCTTGGGGCCCAGACCTTCTGTCAGCTTCATCAAGTTCAACCCTCACATGTATGCTTATGTGCACTCATGTGCCTGACCCACCTCTCTACAATATCACCTCTGCCCAGGGCCAGAACTAGCTACGGCCAAACAGATACAATTCCCACTTCCTGACGGAAGCTGTTACTCAATAGCTCCGTGTTTGGCAAATAGCTGATGATTCCATTCTGAATATGGTCTTAAAGGAAGCAATCAAGTGCAGGGCCTCTTGCTCTGCATGGAAGGAAGTGACATCCAGGCATTACAGTCCTTTGCCATGCTCTGCTGGGAGGTGAAAAAAAGGCAAAGTCCTCTTGACTCATGACTGCCTTCAGTAATCTTTTTTTTTTTAAGTTTTTTTTTTAATTTATTTTATGTATGTGAGTACACTG